>NC_133020.1:20119318-20422348 GCF_048564905.1 Vicugna pacos
CCCGAAGACCCCTCAGTCCTGATGGCCCAGAAAAGCTTGTGAGGACACAGCCCTGGGAAGGAGGGGCCTTTCTGGACTCTTCTGAGTGCGGAACAACCTGGCCACGACCTAGAGACCGGTTCTCGGGCCAAGAAGTTTAAAATTAGAGAAGTGTTAGTTTGTTCCTGGACATCAGCCTCCAGCCGGAAGGAGAGCAGTGCTGAGCACCTGAGGACGGAGCAGGGGCTACTCAGGACCTGCCGGTGCTGTGCCAAAGCCTGGGGCTCACCTTCCTCTTCCGTGAGCTCGGGGCCAACTCTTTAGAGCCACAGGGTCGCCGGCTAACGGGGCAGCTTCGCCCGAGTCATGGCCGAGGCCCCCAGGAAGGCAGCTCCAACACCTGCGCGGCCCCTCGGTCCTTGGTCCCTCCTTCCCCGGCTCTCCCGGCCCGAGAGGACTCGAGAAAGCGTGGCTGTGGCCAGGGCCGGCCCTCGCAGGGGGAGGAGCGAGAAGGACAAGGGGTCTGGCCGCCGGCTCCAGGCGGCCCCACTTACCCCTGAGACTGCCGGGTCGCCCGGACCCCGGGCGAGGGCCATTTTACTGTGGAAGGCCGTGGCCGAGATGATCTGGGCGGACGACAGGGTAGCCATGCTCTGCAGGGCCTTGTCCTTAGCTGCCTGATCCTGGAGAGACATCGGAGGGAGGGCCTCAGCGGTGGGCTCTAGGGCAGGCTCGGGCAGGCGGGTCCGGGCTGGCGACAGGGACCGGGCTCCAGTCCCGGCAGTGCCGGTAGCCTGTCCTGGGACTCTGGGTAAGTGGTCACCACCCTCATCTGTCAGAAGGGCCTATTCTTGTCCTGCCCATTGCATTAGAGTTGAAAGAGATTTTGGAGACCATCTGCCAGACCACGGCTTTCATTTCTCCAACCGTGGGAACACCTGTGAACAGGGACCACCCAGGCCTTGCTCTCCTGCACCCCACTGGCTCATGGGAGATGATGCATACATATCTGCTCAGCAGGGCTCGTCCTCGGTCACATGGACTGCGACAAGGGATGGTCTCCTGTGGCCCCCACCTCAGTCCTGCCCTGTGGGTCTCTGTACCTTGACCCCCCACGGCCCTTGAACTTTCACGTCAGAATGTAAATACCGAGTGTCTGTCCTCTGTGGTCCAAAGGCCCCCCAAAACGGGTTCATCCTGCACAGACTCTTAACAAATCAGCACCATGACCCTGGTTGTAACATTAATGGTAACAGTGCTTTCTTGTCTGAGCCAGTGGGTCCCCTCCGGAGCTCCCCCATCCCGGTGGTCTTCAGCACCAACCATACACATTCTCTACTTCCAAAAACCTAGCAGGAGTTGTATCTTTGTCCAAAATAAGGCCACACATACAGACTGGACAGAAGTATTATTCGGGGTGAGGAGAATTATTGGGGCTAAAAGGTTGGATTATGTCAACTGGGGAGCTCTGATGAGAAATTCTGTATCTTTATGACGAGTTTTTTTAATGGGAACAGTAAGTGGGCCCTTTATTTAGTAATCAAGCTGGGGGGACCCGAATCTGTCCTGAGTGGTAAGCAAGCTGATTGCTGAGGGAGGTCCCTGCAGCTCACAGCTGGGTTTGCACATGACTTCACTCGCCAGGTGGGTGGGCATCACCATGGAGGGAGGCCCTGTCGGTGCAGGGGGTGCACCTAGCGTCCTGCGCGGTGCGGCTGTGGGGCCAGGCCCTTCCACTCGGCCTCTCAGGGACGCTCATGCTCAGGTGGCACGAGACAGCCCTGGCAGGTAAAGACCGCTGTCTTCTCACTGTGGTTCTGAACATCACAGCACTCCTGTGAGGCTGGCAGGATTATAGGATCCCCATTTTAAGATGAAGAAACTGGGGCTCTGAGAATTTAGGGGATAGGGTGCTGAGAGTGGCCACATGACGGTGGGCTCTGTGAGGTCTGGGGGACCCGGTAGACCAAGGAGGGGACATGCCAGGATCTGATGGCACCCACTGTCAAGACTGAGTGCCCGGGAGGCCACTGAGTGCTAGGGTGTCCTCAACCCACTGTCCTTCTGTAGCCAAACTTGGGCCTTGCTCTGGGGTCATCTCTGATAACCAAAGCCTCAGGCTGCCTCTTCCCAAGGAGGGAGGAGCCACACACGCCCAGACCCCTCCCTCTAAGACACAAAAGGAGTGGCAGGCTGTGCCCTAGGAAACCCGTAGACCTCTGCAAGCAACAGCGCTGTGAGGCTGGAGAGCCCCAACCCTCAGTGCCAGTGACCTGCATCCCTTCCCGGTGGCCGGTGTAAAGGAATGGCCAGGGTCAGCGGGCGGCACAGGGATCAGGTGGTGGGGAGAGAATGGCACAGTGACCAGGCCACTGGATTCTGAGGCTGGAGGGAACCTTAGATACAACCTTACTGACCCCAGTCATTTTACAGAGGGGAAGCTGCACAGAGCTTGAGCGGGTGGGTGAGCCGGCCAAGCGCCCGTGGCCTGGGGCAGGGCGGGGCCAGACCAAGCCTGTGACCCGGGGATTTCCACCTGACCTTGCTGTCCACCGGGAGCTTAAGTGCTTTGGACCCCAGAACCCTTTGAGACTGTGACAAAATCCTGAGATCAATCTTCTCAAAAATCTGAAAACCTGCGTATTATTTAAGGGGTTCACAGCTCCCCTTGAAGCCAGTCCAGTTGTCCACTGAAGGCTGTTCCTGGCCCCAAGTCAGAGCCTGCAGCCAAGGACAGGTACAGCTCCTGGAAGCACACATGGGCCATACAGCCAGGCCCCGCAGGAACTAAAAGCTCCCCTCGACGGCTCCAAACAGAACACCAGACAATGTGCTCTCCGTCTGGTCCCCTGTTGGGTCAGTCACAGGCTGACCAGAGAGAGAATGAGGAGCAAGTGGCCCCCAGGGCCGTGGTGTCTGGATACACGTGCCAGCCCGAGAGGGAGGGACCACAGCTGCGGCCCAGCCGGCTGTCCCAGGAACGAAGGAGTGAGCGAGGGCTGGGCCGCAGCTGTGGGGGGCGGGGGCCGCTGGGCTGATGCAGGGGAATGGAGCCGAGGGGGCAGTGGGGAGGACCCCACACACGCACGCAGAGCCTCCAGTGTCAAGGTCGTGGACTACAGGGCCAGACGGGGCCTCTGAGGTCCTCCAGTCCAGGGGCTTTTAAACTGCGTCCCGGGGCGCTTTCGGTTTTGAGAGTCATGGGGCCTGAGAGGCGACTAGGAGGAGGGATCCCTAACCGGCTTCTCGCGACCTAGCTTTGGCCAGAGGAGCTCCTCTGGTAACGTATCCGGCTGACGTTTAATTCAGGAGAAAAATGAAAGGGGGTTTCCCCTGCTTTAAGAGATGATGGTGGATTTACTGGTCTAGTCAAAGCCTCAAATGCTACCTCCTCCTTCCAAGCTCTGCTGTGAACACCTCTGTGATGGAAAGTGCACCCCCTTCCAGTGTTCACCTGAGGGCCCCGCCCCAGGGGCCAGGAAGTCTGAGTCCCGTGGGGACGGGACTCCTGCCAGCGGCTGGCCCCCCAGGCTGGCCCCCCACGTAGCAGTCACCTGCGGGCAGACAGGCCTGCAAGATGGGGCTGATCCAGGGAGGGGGAGGAGCCACCAGACCCAGAGAGGAGAGGGTGTAAGGAATTCCTGCAGCCCTCCCCCAGCATTGAACCCCACCCTACAACAGTGCCTCCCACTGCCGGCCCCCCAGGGGCTCTGGTCAGTGGCACTACCGGACCACTGGTTCTCAAGGAATGGGGCCTGAATGGCAATCTGGCTTCTCTGAGCCATGCGATTTGGGGTATGCGCTGTCTCTCTGAGCTGCGGAGGGCGGGGAACACAGCAGGAGCCTGGCATGTGCCTCCCAGGATGCTGTGAGCCTGGCCGTGCACACACACACACACCTCCCAGTCAATGCCCTTCCTGCGCAGACAGAAGAGAGGTTACAAGCTGAACCCCACTTTCCTCAGCACCAGCAAGCAAGCTGGCTCCACACGCAAGCAGCCACTCCCTAACCCAAGAGATTTTTCCTACTGGGAAAAGAGCCCCAGCTCCGGGAAGGCTGGGCCACTGCAGCCCTAGGCCCTCCCCGCCCTCCTGCCGTGGGCCTTACCTTTAGCTTGGCCTGGATCTCCCGGGCTTTTCGCCGAGCCAGCACCTGGATGTGACTGGACACCTGTGGCAGGAAGAGGCTCCTGTTCCTACCTCCCCGACAGTCGGCTCCCGTGTGGCCTCCTCAGCCCTCAGCCCTCCACAGCCCCCAGCCACATCATGACTGAATGAATGAACGGAAGGGTCGGTCGCTGATGGCCCTTGGTCCCGCCTCACCCAGCTAAATAGAAGCGCAGTCCTTCTGCTGGCCTGGAGAAGGATGGGGAGGGGTCTTCTCCCAGGTGATGGCAGCAGGGACCCCAAGGAAAGGGACCACCTGTGGCACACTCGGCAGAGCAGCCCTCCCGAGCTGGCCCCCAGAGCCCATGCCCAGTCCTGCGGGGCCGGCCCACCCTGGGCGCCGGCTACTGCTGGGGAACCTGCCCCAGGGCCCACCTGCTTCCTGGTGCGGGTCTTCCCGGTCCGGAGCTTGATGTAGCGGGCGATCAGCTCATTCCGACCTGCAGGGACACCAACAGCCTCTCAGTGGGAAGACAAGGACCAAGGAGGCGAACAGGAGGGCCTGAGGGGCCCCTGCCCTCACCCTCTGCCCACCTGGGTGGTGCCTGCAGTGAGGATTCTGCAGGTCCCCTCCTGCCCCGCTGAGATCCCAGAGGCCTCCCAGCAGCAAGAGGAAGCCGAGGCCTCGCTGAGGGACAGTAACCTGAGAGCAAGGGGACAGGGCCATGGGCCTCCTGCGGGCGGGCAGCTGGACGCACACTCGGGAAGCCCCTCGGAGCCCCCCATCTCTCCCATGCAGCCTCTGTCCCACCCTTACAGCCCGACAGCCGCCTCTGCTTCCGCCTCCTCCTGAGGCCTCTGCTCGTGGGGGAGGCTGCTGGGGAAAGCTGGCCTTGGGCCTCCCACCATCCCTACCACCTCCGTCAATGAGCAGGACCTTACAGGATGTCTTGTCCTGTCTGTGGGCAGAGGGGGCAGGGGGACATAAGTGCTGAGACACAGAGTGTCTCCAGAGAGGAACCCGGGGCCCCTCACCCAGACGCAGGAGACCCGGCCGACCCCGCTCCAGCTCCAGCTCAATAGGTCCTTCGAGCGCTTGCTGTGGGCCCAGCCTCCTAGAGTTTGCTGCTGTGAGGTCCTGCAGAACCACAGAGCCACCAGCTCCTCTCTTATTGTGAATGACACCAGGACAAGAAGTTCCTGCTTTCCAAGAGCTCACCACCCAGTCGAGGAGAGGCAGCTACCCACATGATGGCCCCATGCACACGTCAGATGGGAACCACGCTGCGTGCTCAGAGGATGGGGGCCAGCTCAGGCTGGGCAGTCGGGTGAGCCTTGAGCTCCTCCGACCACTGCTAGGATTACACCACAAAGAAGGGCACTGGTGGGGAGACGGGGGGTGAGAGGGTTTCAGCAGGAATTGTCACCTCCTTTCCCCACCTCTGGCGCCCGAGGACACAGCTGCCAGCCTGCGCTGTCTCGATGGGCCCTGCTGAGCCCAGAGGGCTGCGGCGCACAGTGAGGAAGCTGCTGCTGATGCAGGGGGCAGGCAGGACAAGACAGGTGGGCATCCACCACCTGAGAGAGCACAGCCAAAGCCAAGTGGGCCCCCAGTTGACCTTTCCCCACTGCCAAGGCTGAATCCAGAGGCCACCCTCAGGAGGTCTCGTCTGCCAGAAAGACTTGCTGGCCTGAGAGCAGGGCGCTGGCCTGTCTGTGTCGGGAAAGGACAGGGTGGGGGGGACACCGGACCCTGGGGACAACACCTGTGGGCTGGTCTGCCTCTAAGCCCGCCATTCAGCACGATGTCTGCTCTCAAAACATTCCAGGGAAAGGTAGTCCACAGGCTCCGTTGGCAGTCCGGTGAATGTGCCAGTCCCACCCTATGTCTATCCAGAGGCACTCACACTGCAGCCACGAAAGGCTGTTTTCACTGGCAGAGGGTCTGAGCATCACCAGCAGGGACTGGGAATGGCCAGGGGACTGGGGGTTGGGGAGCCAGGCTCTAGCCCAGCAGAGTTCTGGGAGCTTGGCCAGCCCCTTCCCCCTGACCTCACTCAGCTTTCTCTTCTTCAGTCTGGGCCCTGATAGCCATTTCTCACTCAAATGTGTTCAAACTGGACTGACTTCAGAAACAGACCTGAACTTTGGCTCAATGACAGCTCTCTGTGGCTCAGTTTCTTTTTCTGTAAAACAAAGGTGTCCTGAGCCCACGGGAGTCATCTAGTCCCCACGGTCCAGGGGCGGACCCCACAGGATCTATCCACCCATCCCAGCTCAGCCCCTCTCCAACCTCACGCCACCCACCCTCGGTCTCTGGGCTGTTCCTGGACGTGCAAGGCCCGTCCCACCTCGGCCTTTGTGCAACCTGTTCTCTGCTCCAGAGGCCCCCAGGCCCACTCCCTCCCCTTCACACCCCAATGGCATCTTTGCTCAGCTGCCATTATGGGGGGGCGTCTTCCCAAAACACCCCACTGAGAGCTGAGGTCACTCTCCACCCACCCTGCCTGCCCACGGCCCTCACGTCCTCCAGCGCCTTCTCC
Organism: Vicugna pacos; assembly: GCF_048564905.1. Taxonomy (NCBI): domain Eukaryota; kingdom Metazoa; phylum Chordata; class Mammalia; order Artiodactyla; family Camelidae; genus Vicugna; species Vicugna pacos. The sequence continues at coordinate 20,125,947 of NC_133020.1, forward strand.
CACACCCAGTGGTTCACTTACGAAGCACCGTCTACCCCCGACTCCTGTAAGGACAGCTCCGCTCCAATACATATAGTTTATAGTATGTCGATTATATTTCAATAAAACTACAAAAATTTTAATTACAAATAAAAATTTCAGGCACCTGGAAGCAGGTGATTCTCCCTAACATCACAGGGAACCCATCTCCCCGCAGGGCAGGCAGACGGAGAAACTGAGGTCAGAAAATCTGTCCCGCTGGGCCACCAGCAGACTGAGGACGAACGCCCGGCTTCGAGTCCTGGCTCAGCCACGGGCCAGCGGCACAGTGCCCAGCAGAGACGATGCTCGGCCAATGGGGGCTGCACTCCCAGGACGGGCGGGCCTCCTGGACACGGTGGCACGTCCTCTGCAGTGAGCGTCAGACAGCCGCTGGGAGGCCCTGCCCGCCGCTGGCTGAGTGCCTCACTCACACACCAGAGACGACCCCCAGGCCACGGAGACGGAGCCCCCACCCAGCCCCACAACCATGTCCCCGCCTGCTACAGGGTTCAGGCTCTGTCCCCAGACGAGCCGTCCTGGCCCAGGGCACGGGGCCCACAGGAGCCAGACCCAAGGGTCCCAGGCTGACGCGTCTGTCATACTCTTCGAGTCATGCCTCTCCCGTCCCCTCCAGCGGAGACATGGCCTCCTCTCCCGTACTGGCTCATCTCAGACCACTGATGCCGACCAGGCCCGCTGTGCTGGTCAGAGGCAGTGCCGGCAGTGGAGGACCCCCGCGTGGGAGTGGAGCACTGGGTTTCTCCGGGGCTTGGCGCCAAGGCGAGCAGACAGCTTCCTTCCTGCCTCCTGACTTCCTGCAGGGGCCAGCCTGGCCATCCTACTGCCTGCGGACGGACTCTCACCCGGGCCTGACACAGGCACAGGGAACCAGCGGCCGCGGCTTCCTCCACTCTTGTGATCACAGTAACACTAATGAACGTCTGTGGGGCCCTGACAGGTTCCTGGACAGACACAGAGCAAGTACAGCTTGATTTGCATTCACACTTTCTTGTTTTTAAAATTTCATTTAGTGTTCATTAATTTAATTGTGTGAATATTCGCAGTGATTCTTTTTTAACGGAGAGACTGGGGATTGAACCCAGGACCTCACGCAGGCTAAGCACGTGCTCGACACTGAGCTGCACCCTCCCCGCCGCACTCACGCTCTCAGTCCTCACGCAGCTCACGCAGCTGGTACCATCACCTTCATCCTATCGGCAGGGAAATCAGGGTACAGAGAGGTTCAGACACTTGCTCAGGGCCACAGGCCAGCAAGTGGCCGACATTCAGATCCAGGCAGACTGGTTCCGGAGCCCGCCTCTTAGACACCGCAGGGTCACTTCTCTGAGTCAACATGGCATCGAGGGCCATCTCTCTCAGAAGCAGCGGAGGGACCCGGTGCCCCCAGAGGTCCCGTCTAGCCTAAGCGAGAAGAAACTGAGGCCCAGAGAGGGGAAGTGACTTACTCAAAGTCACACGCTTTCCCGGGGTCATGGGAACATCCGTTTCTAAGGCCACACCCAGGGCTTCACAATGGTTGCTTTTCCCCATGGATGCCTGCCCTGGCTGGGCTGGGGGTCTCCTCTGCCAGAGACCATTCTGCTCTGCCCCTCTGGACCAGTCCCCCCGATTCCCGGGGTCTCTGCATGGAGTAAGTCCTCGGCGATGTCTCACTGGCCTCTCCCCTGACCCTGGCCCAGGTCCGGGAGGAAGAGCCAACTGTGTGGACTTGCCCACCTGTCTTCACTCTCTCCTGACAGCGGTACCCAGGGCCCTGGAGGACAGAGACAGCAGGAGGCCCACAGAGCCTGGGGGAGAAGCAGAGACGCAGGGAGTGCAGCCCCGGCGAAGGCAGCAAGTGAAGCACCAGCAGGAAGAGACCAGGAGGAAACCCGGGTGAGTCAGTGGGGAGGCACGACGCCTGCACCCGGTCCCAGCTCGGCCACTCGCTGCCTCGCCGCAGGCCTCCGCCCCTCCGGTGGCTGAGATCACGGGCTGGGGAAGCAGGGGCCAGTGGGGCAGCTGGGCACTGCAGCGCGGCAGGTGGCCTTGGCGTGGGCGGGGCTGGAGAGGACACCCCAGACTGCGGTCCATCTGTCAGAGGACATGTGTCCAACAGCACCCAGCTCGCAGCCACGGCCCCACCCCACCGTGGGCAAGGACGGCCCATGGCACCAAGGACTGAAGGTGGGACACTCCACACCGAGTGACCCCCACTTTGCACGAACCCCACACCCAGATCACGCATGTCCTGCCAGCCACCCCGGGCTGTCCCCCAGTCACACAGGAGCAGGACAATTGTTGTCCTACCTGCAAAATCCTCTGGGACAGGCCTTCTGTGTCTCATTTCCTCCCTGTACCAGCCTCCCCCGGGCTGTAAACATGTTAAATGTTTCTGCCACTTACTAAGAGTCAGCGAAGACAGTTGTTACATCTACTAGAGTTGATAAGGTTCTGTAAGAACTAAGGCTGTTCATTTTTCAAAGTTGAAAAGGGCGTGAGCTTCCCCACCAAGTGACAGATCTGCCCAGGTAGGATCTTTGCTGTGGGAGAGAGCCCTGTGCAGGAGCGCAGCTCACCCTGCAGGCTGGGGCCCCGCCCTGATGCCCACGGCCTGGCCTGGGGGCCTCTCTGGCCGGGATCAGCTGGGACTATAAACACCTGCAGCTGGAGGAGGAGGCTATTTGTGGAGAAGAAATTTTCAGGCCTGACATCCAAGCTGTTACCACCATTGTCCCTGGAGGGCTCTGAGGCTTCAAGGCCACGGCTTCCAGGGCCCCGCCCAGGTGGGCGTGCCCCCTCGTGCCTCCAAGCCTGGTGCACAGGGTCTGTGCCTTCCTGGGCTCAATTCATTTGAGCTTCTTGAGGGCAGGGAAGATGTCCCCTCCAGCTCTGCAGCATGCACCCCACCCCGACTCTTCCCTGGGCGCCTCTCATCCCAGCAGCTGCGCTGAAGATAGTGTCTTCTTCCAACAAGTACTAAAAAACTACTGGACATCACTAACCTTCGGGAAATGCAAACCCAACCATGAGATACCACCTCACACCCACTAGAATGGTTACTGAAAAGAAAAAAGGAAAGTAGCTAATGTTGGAGAGGATGTGAAGAAACTGAAACACTTGTATGTTGCTGGCAGAATGTAAAACGGTGCAGCCACCTGTGGGAGATAGCCTGGCAGTTCTTTAAAAAGTTAAAAGAGTCATATGATCCAACAATTCCACTTGCACTGACGGCAGGGACGGGCACTTGCACACGTGTTCTAGCAGCATTGTTCACAACAACCAAAAGGTGGAAACGCCCACATGTACATCATAGATAAATGGATCCACAAAACATGGTCTACGTATACAGTGGAATGTTATCCAGCTATAAAAAGGAAGGAAGTCCTGACACCGCTACAACACGGATGAACCTTGAAGACACTGCTAAGAGAAATAATCCAGACACAGAAAGGCGTGTGTTGTAAGATTCCACTGCTGTGATACGTACCTAGAACAGGCAAATTCATAAAGACAGGCAGCAGACTAGAGGTCCCCAGGGCCTGGAGGGGTGGGGGGACGGGAGTTATGTTTAATGGGTACAGAGTTTCTGCCGGGAAGAGTGAGAAAGTTCTGGAGACGGAAGGAGGTGATGGCAGCCCAGCCGTGTGAATGGACTTACTGCCACTGACCTGGTCACAGTGGGAAATTTTATGTTGTGCATATTTCCCCACAGTAAAGTAACTAATAAGTAAGTAAAACAAAAAACTCCCCAAAGGTAAGAGTCGTGTTATTATCCTCATTTTTCACGGGGAAACTGAAGCTGAGAAGAGGTGATCCACCAGCCAAGGTCACACTGGCCACTGGACAGACAGCAGGTTGGACGGAGGCTCACACCATCAGGCCTCCGGAAGCAGGAAGCCAGGTTCCAGGCCACAAGAGGGAGAAGCAGAGCCCAAAAGCAGAGGACCCAAGGGTCGTAGCGGGGAAGCGGGGCAGGAGGAGCCAGGATGCGGCTCCCTGACCTGCCCCATCATCCCAGTGATCGGAGGCCCGACCTGGGTGCAGCCTCCACTCTGCCTCTCGTCAGCTGACTCGCCTCCAACGGTCCCTCATCCCTGCACTCTGCCCAGATCCCCAAGGCAACCCCCAATCCCCCAGGCAAAGCCCCGCCTCTGCGCCAAGCCTCACTCTCCTTGCAGCCCCGCCAAAGCCAGCTCAAGTTCCACCTCTCCAGAAAGCCTCCAAGATGACCCAGCCCTCGGCTGCCTGGCCAGAGACGACCTAAGTGCCATCTGTGACTTTCCAAAGATGTTCCTCCCACCTCTCCCTCAACCACGAGGCCGGAGAGAACAGAGACAAGGCCCCCAGCCGGGCCTGGGTCAGAACGGCAGGTGCTTGATGGGAACTGACGGACAGCTAACAGGCCACGAGGCCCCAGGAGATGAGGTGGCAAGGACAGGAGAGGCACAGAGACTTGGGAGACCCAAGAGCAACTCCAGGAGGGCAAGGGGCCCGGCAGGCGGGCAGAGGGGAAGGAAGGAAGGCCCAGAGCAAGCCAGAGCTGTCCTGGCCACCTGCACCCGGAGGGAGAGCGGGCCAGCCAGGGCCAGCCGGGAGAAGCTGTCCCACGTTCACCTCCCATCACCTGCCCACGGGGCCAGAGCAAGGCTGGACAAGAAGGTCAGAGCAACCAGCGCGGCAGTGCCAGGGAGAGGGTCACACCGTGACGGGGTGAAACCGGAGGCTGCCATGGGCCGGAGAGGGCTGGCATCCCTGGTCCACGAGCGTGGGAGGCTCGGCGCCAGTCTGTCCTGCACCCATGTGGCATCTGCATGTCTGCCTGGCCCTGGTCGGGGCACCCTGCTTGGGGTGTGCGGGGGCAGGCTGGGGGCCGGCCTGACCCTGTCCTCAGTGTCTCCAGGTCTCACATCCTCCTTGGACAGTCTGCTCTTCTTCCTGCCTGAGGCCGGCTGCCCCGTCGGGTGGGCCCACCTGGAAATCAGCTGAGGTCTTCGGATGTGGGGCGTGCGGGAGTAAGGACCAGGGCTCTGAGGGCTGAGGATGGTCTGGGGCTCCGAGGACGGCCTGAACGGGTCCTCAAGGGAGAAGGAGGAGATGGTGGGGGTGGGGGAGCAGCCTGCGGGAGATGAGGTCTGAGTCAGCTTGGTGGCTGGTCCCGTCCTGTGTCTGCCCCCTCAGCCCATCCCACACATGGGGCTGAGCTCAGAGCTATATATACCCCCCAGCTGGGCCACTCCACTCTGCCTGGAGCCCCTGTCACCTCCCTGCGAGGCCCTGCCTTGGCTCAGCCCCCGGGCCTGTAAGACAAGATGGGGACAGGGGTGGGCCTGCATCTGGGCCCCAGAAGGATGTGTACCATGGGGGACAGGTGCCGAGGGGGCTGGGCCAGTCACCAGACTCCGCAGAACAGCCTCCATCCTCCTGCCCAGAGCCTGACCCACCTGAGCCGGGGCCAAGCGGGAGGCAGGGCTGGCTTTGCGGAGGGCCACTCAGGGTGACAGGTGACGGCGCACACTGAGCCCCGCTCTCCCACCTGAGTGGCTCTGGGAGAAGCTCTCGATGTCTCTGAGCTTCTCTTTGCAACTGCAGAGGCTGTAGCCTCCCTCCCCTCCCACGGAGAGACGGGAGCCCATTGCCAAGAGGCTCGCAGCCTCGGGCCCTCTCCTCTCTTCCTCCTCTGCTGTGGTCTCCCAACCCCGGGCCCTCCTCGTCCCTCAGAACAGGGGAAGGAGAGCCACAGAGGACACCGTCAAGGCCAGGACAGTTTGCCAAACACCATTTCATCCCACTTCCCCCACCATGGCTCCTCTCCTGCCGCACGGAATTCCAACCCGGGGCCTGGAGGTGCTGGAAGTCACAGCCTTGCCTTTTCCAAACCCTGGTCCAGTCGCAAGCATCAGGTAACCAAGGATAAAGCCTCTTAACTCTGATACCTTTCTGTGTGAATATGGATAGAAATATTCACACCCTTAACGACTAAAAAAACTGAAGCATCCACCCAAATAAATGTCCATCAGCTGGGTGAACAGATAAACCCCGTGGGGTATCCATCCACACAACGGAATGTGATTCAGTCCTAAAGAGGAAGGAAGGTCTGACACCTGCTACGACGTGCAGGAACCGTGAGGACGTGATGCTCAGGAAAACAAGCCAGTCGCAAAAGGACACGTACCGTGCGGCTGCACTTCTGTGAGGTCCCTGGAGGAGTCATAGCCGTAGAGGCGGAAAGTGGTTGGTGGGGACCAGGGGCTGGGGGAGGGGCAGGTGGGAGTTAGTGTTCAATGGGGACAGAGTTTCCGTTTGGGAGGATGAGAAAGTTCTAGAGACGGATGGTGGTGATGGTTGAACAACAATGTGACTGCACTTAAGGCCACTGGATTGTATACTTGAAAGTGGTTAAAGCGGTATATTTTATGTTCTGAATTTTTTGCCACCACGTACAAAGGAACAGCTCTGAATCCACAGTCTGGCCCATGGTGGCCCTCCATGTTCTGTCCCTTCTGGACCTGGGATCCCCTTACCTCCCTCCCTATGCCGACGCCTCTCGCACACCTGTGTTTGCCAGACCATTTGTCCCTTTTAAGCAGGAAGATGAACCCTGAGAGGTGTCTGGGCACCAATCACGGCCCCACCCAGGGACCCTGGCAGCTCTCCAGCCACACCCCCGCACCTCCTCACCCTCACGCGCCCCCTTGTGACCTGCACCCACCCCGCCTCCCAAGCAGTGGGAAGCGCCCAGGACCCGGAGCTCCTCCCTCCCCAGCTCCACGGGGATAATCCCAGCCCAGCACCGGCAGGTACACGGCAGCTGTCTCCTCCATGAGGCTTCCACGGGGACCCAAAGTCAGAAGCAACCATTAGAGCCGGAAGTGGTTAGAGGGCGGCACGGGGGCCGACCCGGGGTGTGGAGGCTGCAGAAGTGGGGTCCCAGCAGAGTCACGGTGGCGGGGCTGGCAAGTCACCTGGCGACTGAGAGCAGACCTGGGGTCTGGCTCAAAAGGACTTTGCTTCTCCAACAAGAGAAAGGACCCTCTGGCCTTGTAGGGACGGGGTGGCTAAAGGACGAAGTAGGCGCTCCACCCTGGGCCGGTGACAAAGCAGATCTGAGTTTAGTCAGTTGAGCTGAGCTGCACAGTGTCCCCCAACATTCACGTCCACCCGGACCCTCAGAATGTGACCTTGTTTGGAAACAGGCCACATTCACAGACATCATGAGTTAAGATGAGGTCGTGCTGGATGGAGGTGGGCCCAAAATCCCAGTGACTGGCTCCCTATGAGGGAAGAGGGCCCAGAGACACGCAGAGAGGACGGCCATGTGACAACAGGGGCAGAGCCGGGAGGCACGCAGCCACAAGCTAAGGACACCGAGGGCTGCCAGCTGCCACCAGAAGCTGGGAGGCACAGAACACATCCTCCTCAGAGTCCCTGAGACAAGCCAGCCCTACAGACCCCTCAGGTTCAGGCTTCTACCTCGGGACCCGCGAGATGGTACATTTTCCCGGCATCGAGGCGCACCCTGGACGTGCAGTGATTTCTCACAGCAGTCCGAGGAGGTGAGTACCGTCGGCCCCCATGGGCCCTCACATGGTGGCCTCCAAACGGCTGACAAAGTATCTGTGCCAGGGGAGGGGAGGCCGGGGAGGGGGGCGCCGGTGGGGTGCACCTGTGAGGGGGGGTCTGAACGGAAGTCCCGCGGGGTGGGAACCTGGCCTGGGGCCATCTCTTGGGAGCAGGGCGAGACCCTCTGTTGTCAGCGGTTCCTGACAGTCACGGAGATGCCCCCCGGCTCCTGCCCAAGATGGCTGTTTCAAGCTGGGGGTCCTGGGGAACTTTGCAGTGGCAATGAAAGACGCCCGGGCCTTCCATCGGCTGCTCAGGGTTTGTGTTTCTTCCTCAGATGCTCTCTTCCGTCCAAAAGTCAACACAGCCCCAGGCAAACCACCTGGTCCTCTCACGGGACCGCTAGACACGCTGTCTCTGTCTGTCGCGCATCGCTGGCCTTCCCTGATCGCTCTCGGCTGGAGGGGACGCTGCCGTCTGCCTTGTGTGCAGGTGCATGTGTGCCACCCCCACCACACTGGGGTAGGGACTAGACCTGCTCTTCCCTGGCACTCAGAAGACTTACGAGTTCGGGAGTGAGGGAACAAGCCAGGACCACCTTCCTATCTGCCCTTCACACCAAGAGGAAGCTGGGAGAAGACCAGGCATTTGCCTGGGAGACGGCTGGTGGGATTTTCCCAGTCTGCCCTGGGGGGATGTTCTGTTTTTCCAGGTCTTGCACTACCACCTTCTCACCACCCTCCCCGCCCACCCATCCCCTGGGAGCCCAGGAAAGAGTTCAGGAGTGTCCACCTGGGAGAAGCCCCAAGAGGCCACCCCTCCATCACCTGGAGGGGACTGCGCGGCTATGCAGGGGCTGTTTCCAGGGCTGCACCATGAGATGGGGGGCCTGCTGCCCAGGCCCAGCAGACTCCTTACCGTACATCTTGCCCTCGTCCGACAGGATGATCTTGCGCCGACCGCAGGGCGGGTAGATGGCCAGGGCCTCCTGGAAGCTCTGCTCGATGTCAGGGCTCCACACGCCCTCCGCGTCATTGTCGATGGGCTTGTCCAGAGCCTGGCTGCCCCCAGAGACGTTGCTCCCCTCGGGGGAGTTGGGAGAGCTCCACTCGTTGGAGGTAATGGTGCCGGCCTTGCCCTCCAAGGCTCCGCTTGGAGGAGCGCCCGTTGGACCTGTTTGGGCAGAAACCATTGGTGGACACTGGTGGACGGGGGACCCCGGGAGTGCCACCCCAAGGACCAGGTGCCCAGAGGGAAAGGCCAGCGATCCCAGGGGACAGAGTGAGGTGGAAGGTCTAGGGGGTCGAGGGCAGGTCATCTCCCCCACCCCCGTAGCCCTCAACTTCCCACCCTGTCAAAGGAGCTCAGTGACCAAGAACTCTCTGACCACGACCCTAAGAACCCAGATGGGCTGAGAAGTCGGAGACAAGGACCAAGTGCAGGGATGGTCCACATTAAGCCAAAGAGGGGCCAAAGGATGCAGCATACTGTGCGCTGTTGCTGGAGCATAAAGTGGTGCAACCACTAGGGAAACAGTATGGAGGTCCCTCAGAAAATCAAAACTAGAACGACCCTGTGACCCAGCAGTTCTCCTTTGGGTGCACACCCGAAAGAACTGAAAGCAGGGTCTCAAAGAGACACTTGTGCACCCACGTTCACAGCAGCACGATCCACAACGGCCAGGAGCGGGGAGCAGCCCAAGCCTCCATGGACGGACAGTGGATAAACCAAACGTGGTGCCACATGCAGTGGGGTATGAGCTCGAAAAAGGAAGACAATTCTGACCCACGCCACAGCACGGATGAACCTGAGGACATTATCCTAAGTGACATAAGCCAGTCACAGAAGACAAATGCTGTGTGACTCCACGTATATGACGTACTAAGAGTCGCTGACGTCACAGAGACAGAACGTGGAATGGCGGTTACCAGGGGCTGGGGAGGAGCAGGCGCGAGGCGCTGTTTAATGGGTATGGAGCTTGGCTTCTGCAAGACGGAAAGGTTCCGGAGATCTGCTGAACAACAGTGTGAATATACTTCTTACACTACTGAGCTGTACACTCAAAAATGGCTAAGATGATAGATGGTGTGTGCTTTTTACCACAATCAAAAATTTAAATTAAAAGAAGCATGCAAAAACAAAACGCAGGCCACCAATTCTCCTAGTCCATCCCAGCTCGGGCTCTTTTTAGAGGAAGAGTCTAGCCCTGGCAGATTCTCACGTGTCGGGGCTACAGCAGGGCTGACCTCCTGGTACCTCCAGGTGACAATACAGCCCTGCCGTAGCCACCAGCATGTGACAAACCCAGCGACCTCTTGGCGCCAACTGTCCAAGCTGTGAATTTCTGGACACGATTCTCAGGGGTTTGGGAAGGAGGACATCCCAGTCATTTTAAGGCAGTTTTTGAGTTACGAGCACCAGATGGGAACCATTTATCTCCCAAGGCCCTCCCCAAGACCCCGGCAGCCCCGCTTTCCCGGCAACCGAGCACATCTGCAAGGGAGGACCTCTCCCCATCACACACGTCACCCCTTTTCTTCTCCCCCATTGGCCAGGAGGAACAGTGTGGTCCAGCAGCCCAAACCCAGGGCTAGGAGTCTAAATACCCACTTCCATCCAGGGCCCTTAGAGATAAGACCTTCCCAGAGCGCTCCTCACCCTCTCCCTCTTCCCCAGGCCTGTGAGAGGCACACCATTGCTCACAGACGGGTGGGTATGAGAGTGAGTGTGGTCAAGTTCACAGTGGAGGAGAAGATGTCGAGTGGGGGCCAGCACATCCTGGGAGGGTGTGGAGGTTCTAAGGAGCTGGGCCTGGGTGCTGGCACAGACGTGAGGGTGGAAGGAGGGTAGAACCACTGAAATTCCTCAAGGGAATTTGAATTCCCTTGAGGAAACCAATCCCCTCAGCTTGCTGATGAGGGCACAGACCAGAAAGGCCTAGGGACACACCTGAGGTCACGCAGCAGATCAGGACTACACCTGGGTGTCCGCCCTACAGGGTCCCGCGTCTTCTAGCAAAACAAGTGTGACTTCCTTTCTGTGGCTCTTAAAATAAATTTCCCTCGAAGTGTGTCTGAGGGGGTCACCTGATCTGGAAGAAACTAGCTTATTCTCCACCAGAAATTCTGGTCTTCATCCTACTGTGAACGTCAGAACATTTTTCTGTACCGTCCGAAACAAACTTCTGTCAAGAGTTTCTAACTTTAATTCCTGGCAATATGGTAGAAAAGAAGATTTTTAAAACTCTCATTCTATAAAAGAAATTTAGAAACAATAAAATTAAACATAAGAAATACACTTTTAAATGTATAGCTGAAAAAAAAAATGCATAGTAAAGTAAAAAAGCAAAGAGGCCCCCGAACGAGAGAGTTCTAAGCTGTAGCAATTACCCAGCGCGCTGTCACGACAGCTCCAGGACGGAGGGGGCGACGCCGGTCTTAGTAACGAGGCTTCTGGGTTTTAGCGGCCACCCACATGAGACCTTACACCTGAGAGACACCGGGGGTCGGAACTGAGGACAATATCTCAGTCCTCAGAGAAAAGGCAGACTATTGACAAAGTATGACAAGGAAGATTTGGCCCACACCCTAGGTACAAAAAAGAATTGTCTTTCCTAAGAATCTGTAGCCAAGGGCCTGCCCTTAAGTGGATTTGAGATTTGAGTTTTCTATTACTCAGGAGCCCAGGCTGAAAATCTCTGAAAAGACAGCCTTAACGCAGACTGCAGAGATCAAAATCCTCACTAAAGGATCTCAAAACCCAAAATGACAACATTTAAGTGAAAATAATCCACCATGATCAAGATTTAATGGGATTGGATCCCCAAGAACTATGATAATTGAACAATCTGGTAAAAACTATTACATAATTGTATTTAAAATGATTATTGACTTAAACAAGGAATTGGAAAGATGAGAATTAGACACTACCAAAAAATACAAAGCAGACTGGAAGAAGAACCAAATGAAATATTTAGAAATAAACATTTTAGTCACTGAAGTTAAAAACTCAATGTGGTAGCTCACAGTGAAAAAAAAAATGTGGCAATGAATATACGTATGTTCAGGTGTAACTGAAAAACTGTGCTCTACACTGGAATTTGACACAACATTGTAAGATGGCTATAACTCAATAAAAAAAAGTTAAAAAAAAAACCCAATGGTTGAGAATAACAGCAATTAGACACAGCTAGAGAAAGAATTAATAACCTGGAAGATTATCTCAGGATATTACTCATTAACGCTTTAAAAAGAATGCAAATAAAGAGCAAGAGCACAATAAGGCAGTTCAACACACCTTCAACTAACATTTGAGAAAGAGAGAACATAGAAAATGAAGCAGAACAACAATTTAAAAAATAATGGCAGGGAATTTCCCAGGATTAAGGAAACACATGAACCCTCTGATTCAGGAACCATACCGAATCCTAACCAAGATAATTCACATAAAATAAACCCATATTATAGAGACACTGAAGAATACCAAAGACAGAAACTCCACCTTAAAGCGCAGGTTGCCAACAAGGGAAAGACTATCGCACTTACTGTGTACATTGACAATGAACTTCTCAACGAGCAGATCCAAGACAACACCTCCAAATTACGGAGAGAAGAGCAACTGTCAGCCTTGAATTAGACACCCAACCTAAGTATCATTCAAGGATGACCATTAAACACCTGAAACTAACATTGTAAATTGACTACACTTCAGTAAAAGGTAAGAATAAAAAATAAATAAATGAAAACAATTTTTAATTAAAAATTTTTAATGAGATTCCATAGAGAAAAAAAGAATGAACATTAAGTAAAATCACTTTCAGATAAAGATGGAGAGAATCCTGTAGTAACAGACCTTCACTGTGGGGGAAAAAAAATAGTAAAGGAGGTATCTGAAAAAAAAAAGGGACCTGGTATGAAAAGGTACTACATACATGGAAGAGTAATGAAGCAAGGTGACTTGCTTGTTATTTGTAAAAATAACAGTGAATCAGGGGCGAGGGGTGTAGCTAAGTTGGTAAAGCATGTGCTGAGCATGCACAAGGTACTTGGTTCAATTCCCAGTACCTCCATTTGATAAAGAAAAAAAAAAGAGTGAGTCTAAATACTAACTACATAAAAATAACAACAAAGACAACTAAGTTTGGCCGTGCAACACATACATACACACACATACGCCCTGAAAAATCTGAACCGTAAGTTCAGAAGATGCATTTGATACAATTCAAGACCCATACACAATAAAAACCTTTAGCAAACTCCTGGAAACAAAAGGAACTTCCTTCACCTGACAAAAGGTTTTTTCCAAAAACTTACTGGGATGTTATGATTTATAATAAGAAGTATATATTTGGTCTTTGTCCCGTTTCTGGCATAGAGCTCCCAAAACCCTTAATAGCCATAAAGGTATCATTTTATATGGGAATGAGGTGCGCCTGAGGATGGGGGCTGGCGGCCAGGAGAACCAACCAAGTGATCAGAGGGAGGAACTTTCAGCCCCACCCACCCAAACTCCGGGGAGGGGAGAGGGGCGGGAGGTTGAGTTAATCACCAGTGAGCCACGATTTAATCAATCATGCCCTCATAATGAAGCCTCCATTACAACAGGAAAGGAGAAGGTTCTGAGAGCTTCTGAGCTGATGAACACGTGAAGATTTGGGGAGAAGCTCTGTGCATCTCTTCCATCTGGCTGTTTCTGAGTTACACCCTTCTACAGTAAACCAGTAATCCAATAAATACAACGTTTCTCTGAGTCCTGTGAACCATTCCAGCAAATTAACTGAACCCAAGGAGGGGTCACTGGGATCTCCGATCTGTGGCCGGTGATAACCTGAGCTTGCAGAGGGTGGGGCAGGTCTCGTGGGACTGAGCCCTCAACCTGTGGGGTCTCATGCTGTCTCCCAGGAGGTAATGTTAGAACTCAGTTGAACTGTAGGATACCCAGCTAGCGTTGAACACTTGCTGGTTGGTAAGGGGTTAAAAACTGGTGGAACTGGTGGCCAGAACTTTTAATGATTAAACACTAAAAGCATTGCATTTAAAGCCAGGAATAAGCTAAAGAATGCTCACTCTTAACACTTCCACTCACGCTGCAATGGAAGTCCTGGCCAACACGGTAGAACAACAATAAGAAAAGAGATCCGAAGGTTAGAAAGGACGTCAAACTGTCACTATTCCGAGGAATTACGAGAGAAGACCAGAAAGATTCCATAAACAAATCATCAGGAAAACTTCTAAGAGAGCCCAGCAAATCAACGTTATCAATCAATTCCGTTCTTCTCTGCCAGCAATAAGATATTAGACAATCTAATTTTTAAAAATCCCCCGTTTAGAGACCAAAGCCATAATTCATCCAGTAGTGATAAGTCTAACAAAGAATGAGATCTTTACAGAGAAGATGGTCATTGTTTTGAAAGACACGCCATACCTAAATACATGGACAGGAAAACAGTATCAAAAGGAGGTTGAATCTCTCCAGGTAAGTCATAAATTCAGCAGAACTCAGAATAAAAATCCCACAAGGTTTTCCACAAAACCTAATAAGCTGATTCTCAACACACGTGGAAGCCCGAGGTGGTGCCCAAGTTGTCTGACTGCCTGCCTTTCTCCTGGGGCTCTGCCTTCGATCAGACCCTTGCCATGCATGACCCCTCCTTTCTAAACCCTGAACACACACCTCTTGGGGGACCCCCATCCATAGCTGACATCTCACTGTATGTCTCACTGAGTCCCAAACCTGAACATCCTTCCTGAGTTCGGGCTCCCTAGCAACCACCCACCGGCCCTCAGACGTCTCCAAAGCTCTTCCAACTCAACAACCTTCAGCTTGTGTCTGAATCCTGCTCCTCCTGTCTCTCAGGAAGGGACACCACCATCTACCCAAAGGCCAGAAGCCCGGCAGTGCATTTGGACTTTTCCCTCTTATCTCCCAGAAACGAAGAATGACCACATCCTGCACTCACCTGGAAGACTGGGCCAACCCCATCCGGACTCCATAATCTTCCCACTGCAGCCAGCGTTTCTATAGCCCGAACCTGCCCACATGCTCCCTCCACTTAAAACATTTCAATGGCTTTCCCATGTTCTTAGATAAAAGGACACACTTCCTGATGGGATTTTATAGGACCCTTCACCCGCTGATTCCGGCTCTCTGGCCACACCTTCCATCCATCTGCACCATCCTCTGTTCTCCCTCTTCCTTGCACCCAGCCTAACACCCAAACGCCATCCCAACACGCCACGCTTTTCCTCCGTGCCAGGAAGAGCTGCCTGTGACGTTCCTCCTCAGCCCCCGCCAAATTCCACCCATCCTTAAGGTCCAGCCAAAATCTTTTATTTTTCATTTTAATTTTTGTTATTGAAGTATAGTTGATGTACAATGTTGTGTTGGTTTCAGGTGTATAGTATAGTGATTCAGTTATACAAATATATATTATTTTTCCATGTTCTTTTTTATTATAGGTTATTACCAGCTATTGAACATAGTTCCCTGTGCTATACAGTAGGTCCTGTTGTTTATCTGTTTTATATATAGTCATATGTATCTGCTAATCCAAAACTCCTAATTTATCCCTCCTTCCTACCCAGTTCCCCTTTGGTAACCAGAAGTTTGTTTTCTATGTCTGTGAGTGTATTTCTGACTTGTAAATAAGTTCATTTGTACCATTTTCTTTTCTAGATTCCACAAATAAGTGATATCATATGATATTTGTCTTTGTCTTACTTTACTTAATATGATAATCTCTAGGTCCATCCATGTTGCTGCAAATGGCATTATTTCATTCTTTTTTATGGCTGAGTAGTATTCCATTATAATATATACACCACATCTTCTTTATCCAGTCATCTGTTGATGGACATTTAGGTTGTTTCCATGTCTCCACTATTGTAAGCAGTGCTGTTATGAACACTGGGGAGCATGTCTCTTTTTGACTTAGAGTTTTTTTTTCTGGATATATGCCCAGGAGTGGGATTGCTGGATCATACGGTAACTCTTTTTAGTTTTTTAAGGACTCTCCATACTACTCTCCATAGTGGCTGCACCAATTTACATTCTCACCAACAGTATAGGAGGGTTCTTTCTTCTTCACACCTTCTGCAGCATTTATCATTTGTAGACTTTTTAATGATGGCCCTTCTGACTGATGTGAGGCGATGCCTCATTGTACTTTTGATTTGCATTTCTCTAATAATTAGTGATGTTGAGCATCTTTTCATGTGCCTGTTGGCCATCTGGATGTCTTCTTTGGAGAAATGTCTATTTAGGTCTTCTGCTCATTTTTTGGTTGGATTGTTTGTTTTTTTGATATGGAGCTCTATGAGCTGTTTGTATATTTTGGAAATTAATCCAGTGTCAGTTGTATCATTTGTAAATATTTTCTCCCCTTCTTCAGGTAGTCTTTTCATTTTATTTATGGTCCCTTTTGCTGTGCACGAGCTTTTAAGTTTAATTAGGTCCCATTTGCTCATTTTTTGCTTTTATTTCCATTACTCTAGGAGACAGATTGAAAAATATGTTGCTGTAATTTATGTCAAAGAGTGTTCTGCCTATGTTTTCCTCTGGGAGTTTCAGAGTATCCAGGCTTACATTTGGGTCTTTAACCCACTTCGAGTTTATTTTTGTAAACGGTGTTAGAGAATGCTCTCATTTCATTCTTTCACATGGAGCCGTCCAGTTTTCCCAGCACCGCTTACTGAAGAGACCTAACAGTAATTAATATTAGTTAATAATATTAATACCGAAGGCCTCCTGTGTCCTGGCTGTCCTAGGTTTTCTTCTGGGATCTGACACCAAAAACAGAAGGTGTCCTGGAGGCCAGAAAGTCAGACGAGAAGGAGGGCGGCCCAACTTCCCTGACGCCCTGTGGGTCCCCCCCGGGGGAGCCAGGGGCCGTGGTCCCTGGGCCCTTCCTGCAGCAGAGATGGGCTGGACCGGCGGGCAGGAAGAGCGCCTCGGGCCCCGGTGCTGCCCCGCAGGGAGGTTCGCTGAGGACCTGCCCCCACCGTTCCCGAGCTGGGTCCGTCCCAGGGAGAGCAGGGCAGCGGGTCACACGAGGTTCTGGGCCACGGATTTGTTACCAAACTGGAGCTGCTCCCGGCCCACAGCTCTGGCTGCCTGGCCTCTCCCAGCCTCACAGCCCACGGCCCGGGCCTGGCAGCTGCTTCCTTCACCAGGCAAAGCCCCCACACAGCCTCTGCCCGCAGCTGGTTAGGAGGGAAGGGAGGGTCCCCGTGCTCCTCCCCCTCCTCCAGTGACCCTCTGGGGCCAGCCAGGATGAGAGCTGGAGGGGGACAGATGGCATCGTTAAGCCCAGGCCAGGTGACACGAGCAAAGGAACAAAAATAATCCCTGACTTGGCTCCCAGGGCCTGGCCCGGAGGCTTCCTGCCCTGCCCCCACCCCTCCACCCAAAAGGCCACCAGGTGGCCCACCCAAGGCAAACTCCAGGCCCAAACAGCCCTCAGCACCAACCTAGGGACCACAGACATCAGTGAGTCAGGACTTCTGAGAAGAATTGGGAACTTACCGGCTGTTACCAAGATCTTTTCGTGAGCTTGTCAAGAACACTTTCAGGACAGGAAGGGAACCATGCTCCCCAGGTTATAAAGGGAGAAACCAAGGCTCAAGGAGGGTCAAAAACTTGCCCTGAGTGCAAATACTAACTACTATACACAAAATAGATAAACAGATTTCTTCTGTAGAGCACAAGGAACTATATTCAATATCTTGTAATAACTTACAATGGAAAAAATATGAAAACAAATACATGTATGTATATGCATGACTGGGACATGATGCTGGACACCAGAAACTGACACATTGTAACTGACTGTACTTCAATTTTAAAAAAAAGAGAACCTGCCCTGAGAAAGTGGCGACACCAGACCTCAGACCCTGCAGTCCAGTTTCCTGCCCATCCACAGTGCTCTCAAAGACCACCCCCTCAGTAGCCCTCCATGGCCATCAGTGGGCTCTAAGCTGCCTGACTCCCTCAGCAGCTAGAGCCCCCAACATGCCACTCAAACCGCGACAACACCTGGTCCTGTAAAAGTGAGCACACCTGTGCTCACCTGGTCCCTCCCAATGGCTGTGAGCTGCGTGAGAACGTGACTGCCTCTCATACATCCTTGTCCCCCACCTCTCCCAGCTCCGTGCTGGGGCTCTGGGCAGCACACAGCATCCTTAAGGAGTTGATTCTTCCACAGATCCCCTTTCCCTGGTTAAGGACAACTCACTTCCTTTTAGCACAGTATCTCTAACTCGCTGGGGGTCAACACAGGTTGTACCCTCCTCCCCACACTCCCTCCCCCAAACTGGAAGCGGTGGAGACCGACACTCAGAGAGTTTGTAAGACTTGCCTGATGCCATCCAGAAAGTGAGGGAGAGACAGTCGGGAGAGGGCCCGAGTCTCCCTCCCAATTACAAGGATAGAAATGATTCTCTCTGTGGCCCTGAGAGCTTTGGGATCCAGGCTACAGGTTCCAGCCACACGGGACCCTCAGGATCTGTGAGCTCTGACGTTCCACCCACAGACGCCGCACCTCACCACCTTCAGGGCCCACCTCTCCTTCATCTCAATGACTCCTGTAGCTGAGAACTGGGGAAGAAAAGGAACCTTGGGGTTTCCTTCCAGGAACCCATCCCAATCTTCCAGACGCATGAGTCTCAAATATAAAGATGTAGGAGACGGGGCGGGGTGGGGTGACTAAAGCAACCTGGGGGGGAGCGGGTCCCCTTCTGCCTCAAGCTCTCCTTCAGGCTGCTGGGCGTGTCTGCAATGCCTGGTTATCAAGGCCAGCAGAGTCACGTCTCTGAACCCCAAGGGAACATGGTTGTCACAGAACATCTCACTGGATGGAGTGTGGGTCTTTCCCATCCAATAGACCTCAAAGTGAGACAAAAATGGCTCTCTTCTCATCACCTGGCCATTCCCACCAGGCTGGGCTCTGGAGACTGGACCCAACTGTACAAGGGCCACAAGGTGCCACACACATTGACGCAGGAGCACAAGGCAGAGGCCTCTGTGCAAACTGCCTGACCCTTCTAGGGGAGCGAGGGGTCATCTCTGGGCCTTCACTGCCCTGACCTCGTTCCTTAAATAAGAACAGGAGAGAGGGCAGGTAGGGTGCATGCTTAGCAGGCACAAGGTCCTGGCTTCAGTCCCCAGCCCCTCCATTTAAAATAAATAAACAAAGCTAATTGCCACCACCCCCCAAAAAATTGTTTTTAAATAAGAAAATAAGAACAGAGGGGGAAATCAGGAAGAGGGAACCCCAGCCTCCCCCCAGACTCGCCCGCCCCTCTCTCCAGCCCCCTGGTCTCCTCACCATCTCTGAGTTTACACACGTTTTCCAGCCGGGGGGTGGGGGGTGCGGTCTCTGTACTCATTTAATTCCTGACACCAGTCCGTCCACAGACGTCTCCTGAGGGCGGAGGAAACAGGGCAGGTGGGTGAGAGGGCACAAGTGCCGGCCTTAAGGTCTGAGGTCTGATGTGCAACACAGTGACTACAGTTGCTGACATCGGACTGTACACCTGGAATCTGCTGAGAGAGGAGGACTCACACGTTCACATGCACACGTGCAAAGATAAATCTGTGAGGTGGCAGACATGCCAATAACCAGATGGAGGAAATCCGTTCCCAGTGTGCATGACATCAGATCACCAGGTGTGCACTTTAAACGTCTCCCACTTTTGTATCATTCATGCCGCAATAAAGCTGAGTTTTCATTTTTTAAAAGCCGTCTGTTGAGTACCTGGTCTCCGCCTAAACTCTGAAGAAATGGTGTCAGGCCTTTAGCGGCTGAGACTTTAGTTGGGAGCGGAGGCTGTCACGTGCTCTGAGGTGTGAGTGGCTTGGGGGCAGCGGGGACAAGCCACAGCCTGACACAAAGCTCCCCCGCCCCCCACCGGGCACGGCCCTGCCCTGAGGGCTCCCTGGCCCGGTCCACGAAGGCACGGCCTGGACATGTGCTGGCACTCGGCCCTGTCAGTGGTCTTCTATCCGCCACTCTTTTTTAGATGGTGGTTTGGTTGACTTACAAATTGGGTTAGTTTCTGGTGCACAGCAGAGCGATTCAGTTACACACACACACGTATATTCCTCTTTACACTCTCTTCCGCTATAGGTTGTCACGAGATGTTGAATACAGTCCCCTGTGCTCCTCAGTGAGACCTTGTTGCTTGCCTATTTTATATATGGTAATGCGTGTGTGTGTGTTAAACCCAGACTCCCGACCTCCCCCTCCCCCCTCCTCCCCTTCGGTGGCTATGAGTTTGTTTCCTTTGTTTGTGAGTCTGTTTCTGTTTCATGAATAAGTTCATTAGTGTAACTTTTTAAGACTCCACATAAAAGTGGTGTCACAAGATATTCGTGTTTCTCTGTCTGACTTCACTTAGGGTGATCGCCTCTAGGTCCAACCGTGTTGCTGCAAACGGCATTACTTCATTCTTTCCAAGGCTGAGCGGTACTCCATTGTGTGTATGTCTTCTACACCCAGTCATCATCTGTCGACAGACACTCAGGTCACTTCCAGATCGTGGCTACTGTGAACAGTGCACATCAGCCCCTCTTAAGTGGACGTCACTCTTACCAAGCAGAGCAGGGATGTCCAAGGACCGGGGTGAATGAACATCCCCAAGGTCCCGAGGAGCCTGGCTGCTCAGCGTCACTCAGTAGGCCAGGGAGGGACGAGGAGGACGGGACTTAGGGCGGAGCAGGGGTGCCACCTCCCCTACAGCCTGCGGCCCTGGGCCCTGAGCAGAGACCCTGCAGGACAGAGGCACCGGACACTGCTGACCAGAGAGAGGACCACGTCAACACGAAGGCTGGGAGGTGCCAGTTTGAATGTGCACCCTGTGCCTGACACCGGGCTGAGCACTTGACTAAGCCCTGCTCCTCCCAACACCCCCCGACCCAGGAAGCAAGGACACCCCATTCCGTCCTCGGGTCACGTGCTGTGCGCCAGGGCTCCGCGTGTGAGGCTCGGCCCCTTCCCCACGTCGTCCAGCACAACAGCTCCGCCCTATTTGCCAGCAGCTCCCTGGGGACAGGAGATGGGGGGGGTCTGATTCTGCAGCCAGGAGAGCAGCACGTGAGCCCCACCTTCAGCTCTGCCCACACCCCTGGCCTTACTCATCTCTGGGAAAGGCCTGCCCCAGGAAGAATGAAGACACCAGCGTCTGGGGAGCACCACGGCCCCCGGGATGCAGGAGGGGGACAGGCTGGACTGAATCTGGACAAGAAGCAGGAGGCGGCACTCACCCCACCCTTGGTCATTTTTGTGGAATTGTTCTGTCTCAGAGCCACCTGCCTGGACAGGGATAGAAGTTCCAAGGGCCCACAGCCCTCGACCCAAGGCTGAGGTCACATCACAGAGGACCCACCCTGACCCAGAAACTCACCCACTGATTCTCTCTTGCGCCAGCCACCCACCCACCCAGCGCTTACTCCTGCAGGCCCGCGCCGGCCCCACCTCCCATTCCGGAATGAAGGGTCATCCAGTTTGGAAACAAGGCCACGTGAGAGGTGGAAACCCCAGTTGGGCAGGAGCATTTGTTGCTCTGGAAACAACAAAACAATCATGAGGGAAAACAGGCAAAAGACTGGACAGACATCTCACCAAGGAAGCTGCGTGAAGGGCAAACCAGCACGCAAAGATCTGCTCAGTGTCTCAGCCGCCGAGGAAATGCAAGCTCAGCCTGCGCCCGGGCCGGAGCGGCCCAGCAGAGCCAGAGCCCTGGCGGCACCAGGCGTGCCTGGTGACCGGGCGGCCGCGCTGCCGGGAGGGAGGGAGGGAGGGAGGGATGCAAAACTGTGCACCCTGGAGAGCAGTTCGGCAGTTTGGTTAAAACATTAAACACACGCGCTGTGCGAACCCGCGGTCCCACTCCTAGGTGTTCACGCCAGAGAAACGAAGGCCTGTGCTCACGCAGAAACCTGCACAGCAGTGTTAACAAAACCATCAAAGGCTGGAAACCGCCCAAAAGTCCTTCACCCAGCGAAGGGACGGGCGTGCTGCGGGACAAGGGCGAGCAGGGTCGTTACCGCTCAGCAGCGAAAAAGAACAAAGCACTGAGCCAGACGGCAGCACCTGGCGGGCGGGCCTGCCGATGAAGGCGCAGACCCCAGGGCTACCCGCTGGCGCTCCACCCAACGTTCTTGAAAAGGCAGGACCGCGGGAGTGAGGACAGATCTGGGGAGTCAGGGGTGGGCGTGGGGGGCAGGGACTGTCCGGGGGGTGGACTGCTGTGTCCTGATTGCGGTGGTGAACACCTGACTGCGCGTCAGTCAAAGCCCACAGCACCTTACACCACAAGGAGTAAACTTCGCTGCATGTAAGTTAAAAAACCAGTTTTTTAAAAAGTCCTCTTTATTCGGCTCAGAGGGCCCAGCTCAAACCCACCTGTTCACAAAGCCCAGTTACCGCCCTTCCTCTCGTCATTTCACAACCACAGCCCTGAGATCACTCTGTCTTCTTACAGATATTTCTCCTGCCCTTTTCTTCCTCCCTCTCTTCCTCTCCAACCTTCTCTTACACACACACACACGCACATGCACACAAGGACGCACACGCACGCACACGCACACCCACACACGCAGCTGCCAAAAACCTACCCATCCTTCAAAGCGAGCGCAAGTGCCTCCTCCTCCTGGAAGCCTCCCTGACTGCTCCCAGCCCATCAGGACAAATCCTCTTTACCAGGCACCCCCTCAGCACTTGCTTGCATCTCCAGTTTGCCCTTCAGGCACCTCGCAGACTCTTAGTGTTTGCTACTCAGTCTGTCCCCCTCACTGGGTCGCAAGCAGGTCCTGGCTTGCACATTCCCCCCACTGCACCTGGTACGGTGCCAGGCCGACAGTGGGTGCTCCGTGACCACTGTGGGCTGGCTGAGGGCAGGCGCAAGCGGAGGGGGCTGATGCCAAGAGAGGAGAGCTGGCGCTGCTGGGGCTGGCGGAGCTCCGAGGAGGGTATCGGAAGTCACTGATACGGCTTTACTTCTTCTCTCGAATAAGCAGCCCGACTGCTGCTGAAGCCTCCATGTGCTGGACGTGACCCCGCCTCCCATTCCAACACTAGGTCACGGGATGCACGATGCAGCATCTCCAAGGATGCTCTTTTCCTCTACGCCACGCAGCACAGCTCCAAGCTGCGAGCAGACAGACGCTCAGGGCACACCTGCTGAGGGACTGGAACCTGTCCTGTCGTCGGGGTGCCGTCATTGCTCTCCCAGGAGGCGGCCCTCTTTGCAGAACAGCACATCAACCCATTGGATCTGAAGTCCATTTCAGTCTGTACAACTCGGGGTACAGGCACAGCCCTCCAGTGACACCCCAGGGCCCCTCTACAGTTGGCTTTCATCACCAGCCTCTCCCTCTTACAAACTCTAGCTTGCCAGGGGTTAAGGACCAATTATAGGTCACGTATTTGATAAACACTTTCACAGTGTCTAATATTTGCCAGGCAAAAAACCGAAGTACTTTACAAATACTACCTCATTTAATCTTTACATCCACCATATGAGGCTGGCTCTGTTATTATTCCTGTCCCCACCTGCAGAGGGGAAAATAAGACGTACTGCAGTTTGGAAACTTGCCCAGGGCCACGTAGCTGATAAGCAGCAGGCTGACTGTGAAGCCACACTGTCCGAACTCTGGCCGCGGCCACATGGCTGCTGGGGACTTGCAAAGTGGCTGGTGCAACTGACAGGTTCTGCTGGGTGACAGACGCAGGCTGGATTTCCAGCCCTTTGTATGAGAAGCAACATAAACCACCTCATTAATGCCGCTTTACTATTGGTTGCATGTTAAGCAATACTACTTTAGACACAACAGTTTAATAAAATATATTATTAAAATTCCTTGGACCAGTTTCTTCTCACTTCTTAAATGTGGCTCCAGGTAACGTACATACACACTTCCATCAGACAGCACGCCTCTGCAGCCTGTGCTCAAAGCTACTGCTCCGCACCAGGGTCATCGTCCCCGCCCCAGCCTCAGGGTGCAGCCTGACCCTGGCATCTGTTTACTCAGCTCGCAGTGGGGTGCTGGGGGTGCCAGGCAACATCACCCACATCTCCCCATGCTGCCTCCTCTAACCGCTGGGACACAGCCCCCTGCCTCGGCATCACTCAGCCTCACTCCCGGCAATGAAGCAGCTTTGGTTCACCTCCCTCCACCTGGACGGATTCTCCAGAATGTCAAAGCTGGGAAAACAGCTCTCTCCTCCCCCAGTGCGATGCCCACCTGCTGAGTGTGGAGAAGCTGAGGCCAGGACCGCAGGGAGGAGGCAGAGGCCCCAGAGGTCATCTGATCCAACCTCCCATCCAGCACAGAGACCTCCTGCAAAGCTTCCCTGACAAGTTCCGCATAGAAACTCCATGTGGTTCCATGTAGTCCTACCTCCTGAAATGGACTTCAGATCCGGAGGGCTAATCTGCTGTTGCTGCAAAGAGGGCCGCCTCCTGGAGAGGATGACCACACACACCTCCACCTCTGCTACCGACACTCACCACCCAGAACCCACTAGGTCTGGGTTGTCC
This sequence comes from Vicugna pacos, assembly GCF_048564905.1. Classification (NCBI taxonomy): domain Eukaryota; kingdom Metazoa; phylum Chordata; class Mammalia; order Artiodactyla; family Camelidae; genus Vicugna; species Vicugna pacos. The sequence goes on from NC_133020.1 coordinate 20,150,069, forward strand.
ACCCTTCAAACCCAGAGGAGGCTGCCAGGGTGGCCAGAGCACACAGGGGACTCAGGCCTTCCTGATGCAGCCCCCACACCACCCGCCCACACCAGGGAGAGCCAGGCAGACCCGGGTGCAAACTCCAACCCTGCGTTAATGTCTGTGTAACTGTTTCCTCCTCCGCGAAGTAGAGGTTAAAAAAAAAAGGCACACGAATAAACCCTGTCTCCGGGCTGCTGTGAAGATTCAACGAGACGTTGGGAGAAATGTTTAGAATGACACCTGGCAATTAGTAGACACTTAATAAATGCTCATTTCCCCTTCCCTGACTTCATCAACTAAAAACCCCAAGTTTTCTTTTCCACAAGAATTGACAGTAAGTCCCTATTCTGTATAATTGATGTTCTGAACTTAACTGCAGGATTTTCCATTTAAATTTTTTGGATTTCATCCTGAGACATGAAAACATGTTTAATACTGCTAGATGTCAAGTCACTGCTAATGGCTAAAAACAGAAAACGATTTTTTTTTAATCCAGTAGAGCACAGTTAAATAGGGTATATTCACATAATGCAATACTCTTCGGATCCTTAAAATGACAGTTCACAGTAACTTTTATCTAGTATTGAGCAGCTAAGAAACCAGAATAGAGTATAACTGCAATTATGTTTAAAATAGAGAGGTTTGCAGGAACACAAACTTGGAGGGACACACATCAAAATAGTGACTGCACTCATCCCGGAGCCGTGGCACTCCGTTACACGCTATCTTCGCCTTTAGGTATTTCTTTATATTCCCGGTTTTCTCTAATGAGCATGGGTTAATTTTAACAAGAAAAAGATTTTTGTTTCATGTTCCTGCCTACTCTCAGCACTCTGGTCAGTGGAGATGATTCTGAATCCTGGTTCTGTCCCCCAGTACGTCTGTTATCCTCAACACCCACAGAACGGACAGCGCTCAGTGACTTGTCACCCAAGACCTCGCCGCAGGATGACGCGAGCTCGGTCCCAGTACTCAGGGCGGTCTTTCAACCAGCTACGGTCCGCCTGCCTGTCCCGCTGTTATCAGCTGGAACGCATGGGATTTTCTTGAACCCGAGGAAACCCTTCACCCAAATGAGGTTACTTTCCCACGACTTGGTGGAGTGAATCCATGTGGGCCACTAGTTACCTCAACCTCATTTCTGAAGTCCCCGCAGATTGTTGGATCAAACACCTGACCTGGGATCAGCAAGGGATCCGTGAGAAACTCGCCAGCGTGCCGATTCCGGGACCCCTGTCTTGTCCCCTTGAAGAGATGCGCCAGGTCAGGATGTTACTCTGCCATGCTCATGCCCTCCCACTTGTGGGGGCTCCTCCCGGACCCTCGAGTGGTTCTGGGGTCACCCCGGAAGCTTCTCTCAAGTCCCCAAAACCTGATCAGTGAGAATCTCGCCACCTGAACTCGGTGTGGCCTGACTCGCTTCTTCCCAAGGCGGTCCCAGCCCTCTGACAGGTCTGCCCTCCTCACAAAGATGCAGGCAGGATCAGAGTGCTCGCACCTTCCGGGACGTTCCACCACCTGCTTCAAGCAGGAATCTCCCCCTGCCTGTCCTGGCTGTCCTCCTGCTCCGACTGCAGCTTAAAAAAAAAAATCCCTTTTTGTTGTCCGTCCAGCTGACCCAGGCCTGTTCCTTCCCCACCCAGAGCTCTGCCCACCACACGGTCAACTATGACTCAAGGCTCAATGCCAAGATGGAGATCAGCCAGGAAGAAACAAAACTGGCCTTTTATCCCAGCCAGGACGATTCGCGCCGACAACTCAGGGCCTTGAAGGGAAGGGAGGACGTGGTTCTGGCGGGGCTGAGATGGCGTGAGCCAGGCTGGCAGATACCGAGACAGCTCTGCTGCTAAGACACAAAGCAGAAGGTTCGGAAGAAGGATGAACTTCAGCAGCTCCGGTTTTTCTGGGTCAAGAGCCCCCTTCAAGGGGGCGCCGCCCAGTGTGTCACCAGCCCCACCCCAGTGCCCTCTGCCCACCCCCAACACCCTGCTTTCCCTTCAGGCCGGATATGCAACCCCATCCCCCACGAGGGTCACCCAGCCTCAGCGCAGCTCCCATTTCCTGCCCCTGGTGACTCCTCTGAAGTCTATTGTTCCCGTGAAGTTTGGGTCAAAGGAAGCCCGCGTCCCCACCCATGGGGGCCCGCCCACCGTCAGCACCACAGGGAGCGGGGCCCTCCTCTTGCCGGTCCAGGAGCTGGCCTGGATTAAAGGCAGAAGGATGTGGGCACAGACCTTAGGGACTGGAGTTCTAGTGGAAATGTGCCCAAAGGGCCAGTCCCGAGAGCTGAAGGCTCGAGGACCACATCACACAGGAGGTGGTCACAGTGTTTCTGAGTATCTAAACGAAAACCCAAAAGCACGGGAAGAAGAGGACAAGGCGAAGCTGGAATCAGAGCCCAGGCGCTGTGTGCCCAGCGACACGGCCCTGCCCCCACCGCCACCTGGGCCCCTGCGCTGGTTAAACCCCGGGGCAGGGGGGGCTGGGGAGCAGCTGTTCAGCTCCAATTTCAGAGCCTTAAAGGGAGCTGTCGCCCCAACCCCTGCCAGCAAAGGGTCATGGGGGGCAAAGGAAGACAGGCAACCCAGGACCAACCTCGGCTGCAGGAAGGCACGGGGCAGAGCCGGCCCGTGTCCCCAGCTTCCACTGGGAGGGAGAATGGAGCCTCAGACAGGGACTACTCCATGGCAGTCACCAGGGCAAGACCAGGATGGGAGCCCCAGGAGGTCATGACAGCACATCCCAGGAGATCTAGAGAGACAGGGACACCCTTCTCCACTGGACCAGGTAGCCTGCAAGCCCATGAGAAGAAAGGAGGGTGCATTTTAAGGACCTCTTGAAGGCCCCACCCCTTCCAGAGGTGGCATTCTCAGATTCCAAAGTCCTGCGCTTTCTGCTGGACAGAGGGGAGCATCTCTAACCCCCAGCAACCTTATCTGAGCCGCGAGATGGGAGACATCGCCCAGGTCAGACTATTCCAGCCTCCACACCTGTGGACACAGGTAGCCAAGGTCTGAGCACCGGGACCCACAGAGCAGGAAACAGAGCAGGACATCCGATGCAAATGCGGAAAGGGGACCCCAGTCCCAGCTCTGCCACTCACCAGTCATCCGATCTTAAGCAAGATACTGTTCCACCATGGGCCTCAGTTTCCCCATCTTTAAAATAGGGAGTTAGATGCTGACATTAGAGTTCGTTAATGTTCAGCAAGTTCACCCTGGGGTCAAGGCAAAACCGGAGTTAGACCATAGGAGGTGGAGACCCTCTGCTCTCCAGTGACAAAGCCAGGCCCCTACCTCCACCTGGGCCACTAGCTTCCCTGGCTCCCAAGTCCAAGGCAGGGAACCGGTAGGGCCCAGGGTACAGTAAATGCTTGATCCATTTTGCTAAATAAACATGAATGAATTGGGCAGAGTCTATCAAGGGGTGTTCCGAGACATTCCCAGGAAGAGACGTTCGGTGCTGAAAGAGGCTCGGAAACCTTGTCTGTCCTGCCCCTGGGAGGCGCTCTGCACACGCTGGATTTTCACCACAGCCTTTCTGGATGGATATTAGTTCACCCCCCTCCCCATATAACTTATCAGGAAACTGAGCCTGAAGCCCTAAAGGTAGTGAGTAACTGCCAGGATTTAGACCCAGGGACGTCTGACCCCAAACCTGCACCTTTCTACTCCAGCCATGCAGCCTTTAGGCCAGACGCCCTGCAGCCCCACCCACACACCTGGTCTAAGCAGGTAAGAGGGTGAGGGGGGTCCCAGCAGAACACCTGCCTCCTCGGGGAGCACGGAGGAGCAGCAGCAAGTCCCGCCCCTGGAGAGCGTCTAGCCCCTTTCATCCACGGAGCCCTAAACACCACGCGCACAGCTCCCTGCAGGAAGGAAGACAGAGCTCAATTCCCGGTCTGCTTTTGTGTCCCCACCACCACTCACATGCTGTCACTTCTGCCAACCTCCTCGACATTGTGGCTCTTGCTCGACTCGGTTCCCTCCCCTAAAATATTTCGATGGTCAAACCTCCAATGGCGAGAAAACAGCAAAGCAGAAAGGGGAAACTGAGACGCGCAGAAGGGTCTTCCCACAGTCAGCCAGACAATCAGAGGCAGCCTTTCCTCCCAGGTGGCACTAAAGCATCCTTGCAACGAGCAGGAAAGCCCCTCGTGGTCCAGCAAGTCATTAAGAATGAGGACTCTCCCATTTGACTGCCTGGGTGGCTCCAAGGAGATCTGGACCAGTGGGAAGTATGGGCCAGGTGGCTATACACTGATTCCTCCTTGTCCTCGGGGCCCACTTTAAAAGCACTGTCTAGACAAATACTGTATGATATCACTTATCTGTGGAGTCTAAAAAATTGAACAAACTTGTGAAGATTCAAGAAAAGTAGACTCTCAGATATAGAGAACAAATCCGTGGTTACCAGTTGGGGGTGTATTATAGGGGTGGGGGAATAGTAGGCACAAGCTGTTGAGTGTGAGACAGGCCCAGGGATGCACTGCACAACACAGGGAACAGAGCCAATATTTTGTTCCAGTTGTAAGTGGAAAGTAACCTTTAAAATTGTATAAAAAACTTAAAATGTTAAAAAATAAAATCACTATCTGCAGAAGTCTCAAGACTCAACATGGTCTCCTCTTCCAGGTGGGTCCAACCCCACAGACATCCCCAGTTCTGCCAACAACCCATCCCACCACAGAAAGGCAAGGATCTCAACTTTCTTTTGCCTTCTACCCACTTGTTCCCTAAACTCTTCCAGGGAGGAACAAAACCCATCTCCCTCAGAAAGACAGCTGCCTGGAAGAGACAGGTGTGGACAGCTTCCCTCCAGCTCTGCCCGGTCCAGGGCGAGTGGAGCCGGAGGCCACAGGCTCCCACAGCCACAGCCTAACCACTCCTGCGCCCACACCACCAGTGACACCGTCTTGCCCACAGAGGCAGGGAGAAAGGCCGGTCCCGCCTGGAAGGCACATCTTCATGGGGGAAGACACGCTCAGAGCCGTGGCATCTCACAAGTACTCAGAGACGCTCAGCTTTCAAACAGCACTTTTCTCAAGTGGAAATACACTCCAGTTCAACACAAACAAATACGCCTACTGGGAGCCAGGTGAGTCACGCGCGAGCAGGTGTCACCCACGCTTACACCCAGCGCTAAGGAGGCAGGACAGTGCACTCATCACAGCCCCGCTGGGCCTGCCGGGAGGGAACCCCCTTGACACAAGTGCTCCGAGGCGCGAGTCCTGGGTTCACCTGCTGGGGACATCCTGGCTTTGGGGTTTGGGAGTCCCGCTCCCTGGACCCACTAGTCCCCAGCATGGAACACACCAGGCTTCTCGAGACCTTCTACAGACGTCCCCTCCACTCTCGAGAAGCCTCAGCACTTAGAACCGCGGATACACCCACCTCCGGGCTCCCTCTTCCAAGCCAGAGAAGCGCCCCGCAGGAGAGGCGCGGGTGCTGGGTCACTTCTACCGCCGGCGTTCTCGGTCCGACCTCTGGTCCTTTCAGCTCCGCGTCCCGCTTCCCCGCCAGGCCCTCCAGTCCCACCCCGGCCCCGCGGTCCGCACGCCTCCACGTGCCCGGCTGTCTTCCCAATCCGGTCCCGGGAGACAGTGCCTCCCGCCCGCCGCCTTACCGGTCCCAGGGTGCGGGAGGTGGGCGAATGCGCTACGCCAGTCCCGCGGAGTCCGCCCCGGCGCCACTCTTCCAGCGCGGCTCTGCCTGAGGCACCGGGAGGCCGACGATGGCGCTGCAGGGACGACAGGGGGTCAGCGAGCGGAGACCCGGGCTCCGGCCCCGGGGCCGACCAGCCGGGCGGGGAGGGAGGCGGGTCGCGGGACGGAGCCGACCTCGCGCCGGCCCGAACCCAGCTCGCCGCGCCCGCTGCGCGGTCCTCGTGCGCTGTGCCCGGCGCGCGGTCCTCGGTGCGCGGCGCCCGGTGTCCGGTGCGCGGTGCGCGGAGCGGGGCGGAGCGGGGCGCGCGGAGGGAGGAGTTTTCCCAGAAGGGGACTGACGGGAAAGCACTGGCGATCCCTATTCCTGGAGGGGTGAGTCAACCGGAGAGGAAGGGAGCTGAGGGGAACGGAGCGCGCGCCGGCGGGCAGCAGGGAGGGAAACGGCGAGAGCGGCCGGGGAGCGCCGCGAGGGGACCGCCGGGGGGGGGGGGGGGCGTGCCCTGGGCGCAGGTCCGAGGCGAGAAGGGGAGAGGCGCAAAGCAAAGAGCGCCCGGGGCGCGGCCGCGGGGCCCCTCACCTGGGGGACGCGGCCGCGCGGCGGGAGCCGGAGCTGCGGGCTCTCCCCGCCCCCTGCCTGGGGTTTGAAAGGAGGAAGCCTGGAATGTGCGGAATGAGGGATGGTATGAGATGCGCGCGGCCGAGGGCGGGAGCTGGAGGGAGTGGCGGCCCGGCCCCGGCCCCGGCCCCTCGGGGAGGAGACTGGGACGCCAGGAGGGGCTGCTGGCGCGGGGCGGGCGGGGCCGACGGCGCGGGCAGCGTGGACCTCTGGACCCCGGCGTCCAGATCCGGCTGCCGCCCCGCACACGTGCTTCCCCTTTGATCTCGGCCCCGAACTCTCTTCCTCCTCCCCGGGCCCGCGTTCCTTCCCCTGCTGGCAAGTCTCCGGCTGTCTCCCGAGGCCGGAACCCTTCCCCCTGACCCGGCGGGCCGGGCTCTGGCCTCGCGCCCTGCCACGCGCGCGCCTCTCCCTCCGCGCCAGCCCCGAGAGGCCGGAGAAGGGCGGGCGTCCCCAGCGCAGGAAGCTGCTCCCTTCCCGGCGGCCCCCACCGAGGACCGGGCTCCCGGGAACCAGGAAGCAGGAGCTCCCGGTCGGCTCGCGGACCCGCAGCCCGTGCGCCCACGTGCGCCCTCCCCGCACGGCCCTTGCCGCGGTTCCCGACCCCCGCGCGGACCCGCGGAGCTGTCACTGCAAAGAACAGCGCACGTGGGGAAGAGGTACCCGATGTGACGTGACGTGCGCGGAGGCGCGGCCAGAGACACGTTTGGCCTCAGTAACTGAGTGACTATCCAACGTCTGTTCGTGCCCACCGGAGACGATGAATACAACAGTGCGGAATAAGACCTCAGCCCCCTCCCCCCAGGGGCTTATAATTCAGCTGGTGAGACTCTGTCTACAGAAGAGCATCACCACAAAGTGGGGAGTCCGGGTCTTAAACAAACACGCCGGGTGTGTTTAGTCTCTTGCGGGGAGAGAGGGGCCCTGGGAATGACTGGGGTCCAGTGTGCAAGTCCTCAGAACACCCAGCTTAGAGCAGTGTAATCACATCCCTCTGCCATCTACCTCACTGGGAGGTTGAAACCACAGGACTTTCAGCTTTTTCCAAAAATCAAATCCAGTCCCTCTGGAGTCTTATCACTTAACCCTGTCCTGCAGCGGGTGTCCAGATCTCTGACATTGTTATCTCCCTTGCCAAACAGAAACTTCCGTGAAGACGCAGTAGGTGTCTGCTTTATCTTATCTTTCACCTAGCTCCAGCTTGGTGCCTGGGATAGGCACGTACATAATAAATGTTAAGTTGGGAAAGAAAAAAAAACAAAAACCTACTACCACAGAAGATACCGAAAAGAAACACTATGAACTCTGACGCTGTTTGCAGGGAAGGTGTTCAGAAGGTGTTCCGGGTGATAACAGCATCTCTGGACAAAGTATTCAGTTCTTTAAGGTGAAGACTTTGAAGGAAGCAGTTCTCATTTGGATATAAATTTTGGTCTGCTCATTAAGTGATGAGCCCATCGGAGCTCGGTCACGCCTCACGCACGTGAAGAGACTGCAGTACCGGACAGTGTAGAGGCACCGAGTGAAACGCAAGCTGCACGCACTGGCTATTTCGTGTGACAACCATTTGGTGCGTGCCTGCACTTTGAGCACCGTGTGGGAACCCAAAGGAAGGAACGGTGAAATCCACGTTACAGAGGCGACATCCGACCCAGCCCTTGAAGGATAAATGAGAGGGCACTGACTGGAAGCCTCACGAAGCCTGGGAGCCTGTCCACAAGGGGGTTTTAGGAAGAGTCTTGTAAACCGGTGCAGCTGGAGAAGAGGAGACGGGAGGGTGGGGGACAACAGTGGCGGCCAGGTCACTGTATCCCATGCTAAAGAGGAGGCATCAGAAATGCCCTGTAGACACGGGTGGGACAGAATCGGCCCCACCGCCAGACCAACGCCCCTTGACTGAGCTGGAAGCACTGGGGCTGGATTGAAGAGTCAGGGTGTCCAGAACTCAGGCAGTGGTCCTGAGCTTGAGGGCGAGGGAAGGGGTCCAGGAAAGGGGGGCAAAATCAACAAGAACTGGGGGCCAGCTTGGCTGTGAGGTGAGAGAGGAAACAGAAATCACTTAACTCTGACAGTCTTGTGGTACCATTAACAGAGATAAGAACTCAGGCGAAAAGAGGAATGGGCTCAGTCGGAAGGTGTCGGAGGGTTGAGAGGGAGGCAGGCGGGGTCCCAGGTGGACACAGGAAAGCAACCTTTGGGTGATGCGCTCAGCACAGGCCACCCGCCGAGGAGTGGGTATTTGGAGATCAGACTGGCTTATTCCCTCCCAGTCTCAACTATCCAAGGCCGTAAATGATCCGTCAGGACCTCAGCCTCCTGGCTCACACCCTCACAGGCTTCTAGAGAGGTCTGTGCCTTCAGGAATCTCCTGTTCCGAAGCTGCTGAGGTCCCCCCGGGTAAAGGGAAATTCTTAGACTTCGAAATTCTGAAGCACGAGAGACTGACTGTGACTTTACACTACGCCCTGCCCTTCCAGGGGTATTTCCATTTCTTAAGGGACGAGATCATTTATTTGTTGACCTTCAGGAATGACTCTCTTGGTAGAAATATTTCATGTCTGGATCAAGCTAGAGGGAGGCACATGGCTCCCCTCAAATGACGCCATGCAGTCCACACCTCCTCACTTCCCCTCCCCGTGACCCCACCCACTCTGCCGGGCCCCACCAGTGGGTCCCAGAGGCTTCCCGAGAAGAGGAGCAGGAGGAGGACCGGCGGGGGCGTGGCCAGTGCCACGCTTGGTTCTGGGGGGGGGCGTTTGTGGTCTTTCTTCTCCAAAATCAAGGTTGCAAAGCATATTAATTAATCACGTGTTGTTTGATAGTATTTCCATTCCTTCAATACAGTCTTCAACCCATGTGGTCAGTTACATTATCCATGTGATTCAGCCACATCCATGTGACAGAGTCCTTTACCACGAAAATAAGATTTTTTAAAAGAAACCAAGCAAGCATTCCTGACGTAATAATTGGGAGAGGAGCTTTTAAAAACAGTGTATATAGGATGACCCTGTTTTTGAAAAATAAATTGAAAAGTACTCTAGGGTGATGATCTCTGACAGGTTGAAAGTTAAGGGCATTTCTTTCTCATTTTTTTCTTGATTTTCTATAACAAACTTCTACTTCTTTTATAATTAGGGGTGGGGTGTGACTAGAACTGTGTATCTAACCCTGTATCTAATGTTTCTATGTCTTAAAACCAAACCAAACCAAACAAAACAAAACCGGATTTAATAGCTTAAAGCAAGGTTGACTAGGGCAGAGTAAAGGAGGGACTGTTCCCTAGCCTTTAGGTAAGAGGCAAATACAGGAGAGACCCCCAGAGCAGGCCCCGCACCCCAGCTTCGGGAGCAGGCTGCGGCTGCCTGGGTGCTGTGGCTCCCGGCCCTTTTCCTTTTTAATCTCTCCACGCTGTATTTCTCTTTGCTTTTTTTCCCTTCAGACTCTTTGCTCCACACCAACTGAACTGTATCTTGTGTTTTGAAGGACTAAACAGACTAAACTTAATCAAAGAAAGTCTTTATTTTCCTCTATAGAATAAAAGCAGTCTGTAATTTGGAAAGCACATGAGTTCTGTTATCTCTTTATCAAAGAGAAACGTGAAAGAAGAAAGACTCCAGGCCCACCGTCCAGGGAAGGACGTCGCCCCTGGCCCCCACATTCATGTGTTAAGTCCCAATCGCCAGAGCCTCTGAATGTGGCTGGGTTTGGAGACTCTTTAAAGAGGGGATTAAGTTAAAAGGAGGTCTTTAGGATGGGCCCTAATCCAATCTGACTGGATCCCAAAGGCCTTCAGGGCCCATCCCAGTCTCCTTATAAGAAGAGATTAGGACCCAGACACTCACAGAGGAAGGACCCCGGGGAGAAGGCCATCCACAAGCCAGGGAGAGAGGCCTCAGGAGACACGGACCCTGCCCACTCCCTGATCTTGGACTTTCAGCCTCCGGAACTGTGGGAAGTAAATTTCACTTTAAGCCACCCGATCTGTGGTGCCTTCTCACAGCAACCCTCGCAAACTAACAATGTATTTCCAGACTGAAATAAAACGCTTGGTTTCTGGAGCCCAGAGGCTGAGGCCTGCTCCACACAGTTGAGTTTCTCTGAGGTTCCCAAGGGGTCATTAGGATCAGAAATCCAGGGTCTTCCTGAAAAAAAATTAGAAGGGAGGAAAGGCTTCCTCCAGCCTCATTCACTTAAACGCTTCATTTTCAGTGACTCTGGTAACAGTATTTTGGAAATGAAAGTTACTGTAAGTCACGTATTATGACCTTACTGGGGACTTAAACAATCCGGGTTCAAACATCAGCTTGGCTGCATACAAGTTGTGGCCTTGCACACACACTTACAGTATGAGCCTCAGTTTTCTGTCATGTGTTCACTCCGCACGGCTGGAGCGTGTGTGCTGTCCTTGGCCCTGTGCTGGGCAGGCACTAGAGATAAACAGATAACTCACCATCCCTGCCCCGTGAGCTGCCAACATCCTGACAGGGGAGCTGGACAGACAGCAACCCCCACATGGGAGGAGAACTGCTAAGAAGTAGCTACGTTTGGGGAACCTGAAGCTAAGATTTCTGTGGACCCATGCCCCCAGCAGAACTTCCTGCAGTGATAAAAATGCTCTTTATCTGCACTGTCCAGGACGGTAGCCACAAGCCACGTATGGCTACCGAGCCCTTGAAATGTAGCTAGGTGCCTGAATTTTAATTAATTTAAATAGTTACATGTGACTCGTGGCGATGGTGTTTGGACGGCATGGCTGTGGGTCATACAGGAGACATTCAGCAGGTGGTTTACAGGAACGCCGGCAGAGCTCAGGAAAGAGCTCGGGGCGGGCCAGTGTATTAGGTGTAACACTGGGTGAGTTACAGAGTATGAAGAATGAAAAGGGACTGAAATAAATAGCACGGCCTCTGGAACCTATGTATACTCTAAACACGCTGATAGGATTTCTTGATGTGCAAATAGCCCATGCACAGGGGACTAGCTAAAAGCTTTGCGGTACTTCCTACAGTGAAACACCGCAGAGCACAGACGGGTACCAGGACATCTCAGGTCCTGCGGGCTCAGCCCCAGGCCACTGCCAGAGAGCAAGCATTGCAACACAGATCTGGGGCTTTCTCAGTGCATACAGGAGAAGTTATGTCTATGTGATACAGTAGCCTATGAAATGTGCAGCAGCACTAGGTCTAAAGAAACAACATATGCGTCTTAACTTAAAAATACTTTATTGTTAAAAAGTGCTGATCATCATCTGACCACGCAGGGCTGCCACAGAGCTTGTTTGTAAAACACACAGGATCTGCGAAGCATACCACTGTGAAATGGTAACACGAGGCATGGCTGGATGAGGAAGGGCTGCGTTTATTGATATAGAAACATCTCCAGGATATATTAGGTGAGAAAAAGCAAGCTACTGAACCAAGTGTATAGTATGCTACCTCCGCACAGAGAGAGGAAAGTTACAAATGCACTTTTATTCCTGCAGAAAGAAATGCTGGAAAGCTCCCCCGGACTCTCTGCATGGCTAACCGGGAGGAGGCCGGGGCACGGGGAGCGAGAAGGGGGCAGACAGGGGAGGCGGCTTTCACTATAGAGTCTTTAAACTTTTTAAAAACCGTATGAAATTACTAGCTGAAACTTGTATCTGTATCTGATACAGAATAACATCAGACTGACCAAAGGCCAAACCTGGACATGTGAACGTCACACTTCCGTCTTACCCTGCTGCGCTCTGTCCTGAGCAGGCATTCGTGTACGGACCGCATCTAGACGCCACTCAGAATCGTGAGCTAGTTCCCAGCCTTCCTCTGACTGTTGGCCTCCGGTCCTCTCAGACCATCCTTCCTTCCTCACCTTCCTGCCGCCAGACCACAGAGGAAAGAGGACTGCTGATTATTCTCGGAGTCGTAAGGGACAGGATCTAGTAGGTGGTGCTTAACCAGATGTTAAAACCCTGAGGCTTGAGAACCACTGTGCTCCACAAAATGTGGAAAAAAAGGTCGGAGCAGACCAGGAAAATTCCTGCTCCGACCTCGGCCCCCCTGCCGGCTCGACCCTCTGCGTGGCTCAGACTCCCTCACCGACTCCCTGGCCTCGGCCCTGCAGCTTGGGCCTGACGGACCGAGAGGCTCAGCAGAGCCAGAGAAAATCAGAGGCCCGTTTCGTATTTGAAGCATTTCAAAAACTCTCATTAACATCAGGGCTATTTTTTCCTTTTTCTCCCCCACCCTGCACCCGGTAGGAATGGAGAAATGGGTACAAAGGAAGGAACTCAGGGTAGAGTCAGGACTGAGGTTGGAACACAGACGTGTAGTTACCCAGTGAAGCCACACTGTTGTTCTTTCCTCTCACCATGGTCCCTGGAAAGCCCCCTGAAACTGCTTTATGAGCATTCATAAGCCATTTTGTGTAGTTGCATAGCTAAAAATGTCAACTGAAATGCATTGTTCCCTTCCAAAAGAACATTAATAAAAAATGGTAATACTGGTTTTTGCCCCATCCCACACTAATATGTGCCAGATCTCGGGCATTTTACCTGGAATACCTCAGCTTTCTAAACCCCAGGAATGTCACTGTCCCCAGACCTTCAGAAGAGTCACGCCACAGCACAGGGGTCTTTGTAAGTACTTGATAACACGGTCCGTGGTGAGTTCCCCTCACCCGGATTACAGATCTGTGCTAGTCATTTTCACGCACTGGTAACATACCCCTTGGCCAGCAGGTGGTGCCACAGAGCCGCCTGCCGTTTACCCAGGGCTGGCCTGAAGGTCCCAGGTCACGCAGGGCGAATCCTGCATCACCTGTGGCGTCCTCCCCCCACCGCCCCGTTTCTGCAGACCATGGAAGGGTTGTGGGACTTGGAAAGAGTACACACGGACCCTGACAGCTAGGAGACCAAAGCGGGGAGAGGAGGGAAAACCAGCCCCCTGCTCCTGGCCAGGAAATGGAGGCTGGGGGCAGCTGGGTCCCCATGCGGAAGTTTAAAGGGCCTTGGACTGGACAGGAGCAGATGCTGGACAAGGGGCATGAGGACACAGGCAGGGGCTGGTCCGCACAGAGGGGAGCTGGAGGCGGAGAAGGGCACGTGCAACACCCAACATCCCAACGTCTCCTTTGGGGAGCACGCGGGGTCCACGGCCGGGAAGGCAGCTCTCCTGGCTCAGGACCAGGTCCTCCCACGAGGTGCTCCCGCCACCCAGTCTCCCTCCCCAGGCCCTGGCTCGTGCCTCCACGTCTTCTCCCCAGGTCTCTTCTGCCACAAACAGCACGTAGCTGTCCAGGAGGTAGCCAGAGAGCTCGAGTCAACACATGGGGATTTGGGGTGGCTGCCAGCGTGAGCGGGGAGCACTGTATCCCTCAGGGGCAGGGGTCAGGAACTCAAAACCCTCAATCTATCGAGGACCAGAGACGCATCTGGCAAATCACTGGCAGGAAGAGGGCCAGAGCGCAGGGGCTTTGCCTGATGGAACCGTCACCTGCCGCTGCACCCACAGTGCTCAAGGTGAACGGTGCTCATCCGTCTCTTCTCTCATTTACTGACCTCCAGGTCAGAGAGCCTCTGGCCGCCCAGCTTACATTTTTAACCACCACTTGCTGTTATCTTCATGGTATCTTCTTCTGGTCACTGGCAAGGGTGTAAAACTGTGTCACAAGTACACTGGCCAAAAAGAATCATGAAAAAGAAAAACCAAGCTATAAAAGTCAGCCTGGCTCCAGCTCTCGCCCTGATCTCGGGGCTCTCCCTGCTTCACGTGATTCACCCCCCACCACACCCTGCGAGCAGGGAGGCCTTGCAGACTCATGAGTGCATCTGTCCAAGCTGCCTCTGAAAGGAAGCTCTGAATGTGCCCACTCGGAGGTAAGAGATGGGCTCTGCTTTACTAGCAGATATCTGATTTGCTTCGCTGCTGAGTCCAGAAGCAGCACAAGGATGACCCGGGAGGCTGCCCGGCGCCGGATCCAGAACCACGGATCCAGAACCTCTGGGCCCGCCACGCTCAGCCTCGGCTCTGAGGTCGGTGTGGTGTGCGTGAGTCTACAGCCTCCAGGACGCAGACTCGGCTCCTGCCCTGGGATGAAGGCTGACGGTGACTGTCACCTGGCTTCAAAGAACTGACCCCATTCACTGCCGCCAAGCGATGCAATTACTGTGACAGAACATGAAGGTGCGGGCCGAGCGAGGGATGGGACTTGGAAAGACGAATGGCAACACTCACATTGTCACGGAAATCACTTTTTATTTCTGTGGCCACAAAAGATATGAATACGATTCACGTAAAACCAACCACCTGCGCACCCAAGCAGGAGCGCGCGAAGCGGGGGGCGTCTCTGAGCCGGAGCGGGCTCAGGCCCCGCGGCCCCTCCTGGGACCCTTCATACTCTGCATCTGGAGACAAGGGACCAGCCTTCCGTTTTCAACGCCGCAGCTTGTCAGACAGGGGGCACTCGGGGACGGCGGCGCCAGGGGGCTGGCGGGCACTTCTCTGAACGAGGCACTTGAGGGCAAGCAGGCCTGGGACTCAGGGACCGACCTCGGCAGGACAGCGGGTGGGGCCCGCCGGCGGGTGAGCGCGGGCCTTCTCGTCCCTGGCCTTTCCCACTGCTGTTGGACGTGGAGCAGCGACAGCAGGCAGCGGGGACAGGGAGGAAGTCCACAGGAGGGAAACACAATGGAGCGACAGCCGCTGACGCCTGGCCCCGTGCAGAGCCTGGGAGGCGACATCGCCAGCACAGAGCTCACCGGGCTCCTGAGTCCTCCACACCCAGGTGCGCTCGGGGGCCGTGACCTGGCAGCCTCACACGATTCGCTGGGAGATGCTAATAATCTGAACGACTGAGCAGAACTCTTACAATCTGTGAGAAGCTCATGACGGGACGTGATCTCGGACGAATGGGCCTCGGGAGCGGACGGTGCTCACGTTGAGAAGAGAGGCCCGGCCCTGCCAGCAAGCTCTGGTCCCTGCCCCTCTCCACAGTGACAACGGCAAGTCTCCACACACACTGTTCTGGCACCCCCCACACGTCCGCGGGCGTGTGCCTCTACGCCGACCGCTCCGCGGCCGCACGGCTGTGGGAGGCCTCCCGGGCTGACAGTGAAGGCCACTGTCCAGCAGTCCTCAGGCTTAACTAGACCCGGTCGCCTCTAGAGTTTACACTTCCAGCCTAAACCAAAATGAGGACGCTCACGTACATTTCTCACATCACTGATCATACATCTGGCCACAGCCACTCTGAGATCGGAGCCAGCCAACCTGCTGAGAACAAGGGGAGAGGGGCTGTGACACGGGGAAGGGGCGGGGGTGGCTAGTTCTGGGGACCCGGCACACGCTCTGTCCACAGAGACGGCGGCGCACCGTCCCCCACGGGCGAGGTGGGTGGGATGGCAGAATCAAGCCAGCCGTGTGGACTCAGAACGAGGACTGACTCGGGTTCCCAGTTCTGACGGCAAATGACTCTGGAAATCATTCCAAACAAGGTAAAAGCTACGTTACAGCGAATGAGGCTGCACGTCTCTTCAGAGTCGACCTGCAGGACGGCTGCTTCTCAGAGACAGCCCCCGACTCAGATGCTCTCACAACTGGGGACCCATTCTGGATGAGAGAGGGATGCCCACAGGAGGGGCTGGCCTGCCGCCCGTGTCAGGGACACAGCCGCGGCCCCGTGGATGAACTGGCCGCCACAGAGCAGCGCAGTGTTAAGACACTACCGGCCGTTTACGGGGAAAGTTTGCAGGCCTGGAGATAAAGGCAGTTCAGGGAACTCTCCCTCTCTGAAAAGGTCTTCAAAAAAGGAGACTCGCATATTTAAGAAGCTCGCTTTGGCTACGAATTTCCAGGCACAAGAACTCTGACTCTGCTGGGCACTGACTTCAGGAGTCCCCTGCTCTGGACAAGGGCCTCTCCGGGCTTCGAACCGTCCCCCACCCGGTCAGGCTGTGATCCCCGAGCGGCGCGGGGACTGGGCGGGGTGGCGCGTGCACAGACACGCGTATATACTCTCAGGGATCATCCCGAAAGGGGCAGACCGTAGCTCTGCGTGTCCTGGGGCAAGAGCAGGGCGGCGGCTGCGCCCAGGACAGCTCTGCGGGGAGAAGGCCAGCGCCGCCGCTCCCTCACTCGCATGCCAGCTTGCTGTCGAAGCTGGAGAGCCCGATGGCAAAGGCCTGAAGGGCACACAGCGGGTAGCTGTAGTCCAGTGTGAACACGTCGTCGGCCACACGTCCGAACTGCATGACTATATAGTCCGCTGGGAGCAGGAAAAATCGGGACGTTAGAACCTGGGGAAGAGCCTACCTGAGATACAGAAAAACCCCCCAACAGGCCAGTTAGCCACCAAGTCTCTTCACACGGGAGGCTTACGGACGGGAGGGGGCGTGGACAAGAGCGGCGGGGACCGTGAGCAGTCCGCACTGTGCCCCGTGCAGCTCCAGGGACGGGGCCCCCCAGCCAGCAGGAAAGGGCAAGAGGTGAGAGCAGCCTGAGGCGCTGGCCGGGGCAGCACCGGTGCCGGGGGCCGCCAGGAGCCCTCACTGTGCGAAGGTCCCCGCGGCCACGCCCAGCAGCCTCCCCGAGGCCTCCTGCCCTGCCTCAAGGAAGCTCTCCCACCCCGCCGCCCTCTGCAGCGCGGCGGTTCAGGAATTTAACTGTGAGGCTGTAGTTCTGTCTTTCCAAAGAAATCATTTCCTTCTCAAATCATTCTCGCCTGAATATGACTTCCTCCCAACGATGCTCATTTCTGACTCCTGAAAGAACATCTTCCCTCCTGTCCCCGCCCAGCCCTTCCTGGGGGCTTACGGTCACTTTCGTGGACTATCTGGAAGTTCTTCACAGACGCCTGTGTGACCCGGCCGTGGAAGTTCAGGACGTAGGACTGGGTGTCATCATTCCAGACTGGGGACTTGTTGTGCAGTTCAATCAAGTTCTCCATGGTCTTGCTTTGCCACTTTGAAAGCAAGCTCTCATGGTCCTGTTGGAAATGAAAGGCACCTGTCTGTCCTGAGGACCACGGGAGACCGCTCATCCTCAACGCTGGGGGCAGGAGGCAGAGCAGGAAGTAAAACAAAGTAAAACAAATGAAAAAAGCCAGAAATTCAGCAAGGTTTTTTTAGATTCCTGTAGAATAACTAGCATTTCTCTTTGCAAATCAACCACGTCAGCAACTGCGCTGACCTGGGTCCGGGGGGATGGCTCCTGAAGGGACTGTGAGCCACCCTCCCGGCTGGGCTCTGGAAGAATCAATACTTTTTTCCATTGATCTCGTTGGTACTGCAGTCTTGTCTCTCAGAGCCCTTTGCTGATTAAATACGCTCTTACTTACATTTCGTGGCTGAAATGGGATCCGTTCATGATTCATGGTCATCCCGGGAACGATCACAGACATCTTCCGAGGGCCTTTAAACCCGAGGACGTTGGTTTCCTGGAAGAGAGGAAAATAAGGCAGGAACTTGGAACTGAAATGAAAAGGCTACATTCTTAACTCAAGACTTTCTAGGGCATAAAATGTTGACGACGCCAAGAGCATTAAACAGTATTCTATTACTTTCTTGTAGTTCAACAAAGAGAGATGGAGGGTCAAGACCTTTTAAACCTAATCCGACCACCTGAGTTTAAAACAGATTCTACTGGCCTGAAACTCTACTCTTACTTGTTAGTCTTAAGAGAAATTTCAGGTAATTGTGAGCAAACTGTACAGTTTTGCCATCATCAGAAGTCTGTATTTGCCAGCGAAGGCACAGCACTGCATGGCGCACGGTGAGAGCTACGGCTTAGGGCAAACGGAGCCTGGACCAGGAAGAGGTTCAGGTGTCTGTCAAGCAAGGCAGATCATATCCGAACAAAATAAGCACATTAAACATGTGCTGCACGTGTGTATCCACACACATACACACACATCTTAAAGTCATGCATGGTTCAAATATTTAATT
This sequence comes from Vicugna pacos, assembly GCF_048564905.1. Lineage (NCBI taxonomy): Eukaryota > Metazoa > Chordata > Mammalia > Artiodactyla > Camelidae > Vicugna > Vicugna pacos. Next base: position 20,168,294 of record NC_133020.1, read on the forward strand.
CTGAAGCTAAGAGAAAACACACTATACGATGCGCAGTGTTAACTCAAATGGCTCAGATTTGGATAAAATCTCATGGGAATCAAATGATGAGATTAATTCCACCTGGGGAGAAGCTGGGACTCGGCTCAGAGCAGCAGCTGAGTGGGTTAAGCCCCTGCTTTCCCTGCCCCTACAGCTCCCAGGACGCCGGCTCCCACACTGGGCCCACATCAGCGAGGACGCGGAAAGAAGATGGGCTCAAGAACTGGGAGGAGGGTCGTGCTGAAGCCGCAGTGAGCAGGGTACTGCAGGTCGCAGGGGGAAGTGCAGGGGGACGCCACAAAGGGAAGGAGGGACCGGAGGACTGCTGTCGCTGGACCGATGGGGACAGGTGGGGACACACCCCCAGGGGAGCCTGGACGGGAAGGAGCAGCACTGGGCTCAATTCTGCCCCCATGGGGCAGTGTGAAAACACACGGAGTGGAGCAGCAGAGGCGCAGCAGCCGGGCCGCTTCTCTGGCAACGACAGAGGACCGACTGGGCAGGAGACTGGGAGCGGAGAGACGAGCTTCTGATGCTCTGTGACCTCTAGCCAGTGGGCAGGAGGCAGCAGCGAAGGTCTGAGTAAAGGCAGCGGCACCAGGAAGTGGGCAGAGCAGGTACGCGGGACGTAGTGACACAGCGGGCTCAGGGAGAGCGGCGACACGGGCGTGGGCGGGACGCCGCCGAGCCGGGGGGCAGCCAGGCTGCGGTGAGCGGGGCGGCACTCACGTAGCACACGGCAGCCAGCTCCTGCCGGGTGTAGGCCTTCTCCACCAGGCCCTGGGCCTTGGCCGGGCTGACACCATGGTCATAAACTGTAAACTTGGTCCCCATGAGGTTGGACCTAGAATCAGGAGAAAACGTCACCATGATGACCTGTATTTTTTTCTTACACAAACACAACCTGGGGAAGGTGAAGCCTCTGCCCATCCTTCAAAGGTCTAAATGGTCACCATCACCTTTTCAAAGATCTATCATTAAAACAAGGAAGGCCCTTATATCTCCTTCCAGCTCCCTGTTAGATGACAGCAGCACGCGCTCAGCTGTGAACGCTGTGAGGCTGTTCTGAAACCACAGGCACCGCAGTGCCAAGAAGGACGGGCGGGCCACCGGTACCTGAGTTTGCCGACGTAACTCTCCCCCTCACGGGACAAATCTGTTGGGTCAGTGGAGATCAGGTAGTTGGATGTTTTGCTCTTTTTCCGCTTTCTACCTGCAAGAAGAAATATCTAAAAAAGAAAAACATTTCAGTAAAAAGTGAACCTGAGGATGGCCATGTCTGTCGCACCTCTTCAGCTGGCAAGTATTCATCACGTGCCATCATGCACCAAGTAGCCAATCTCTGGGCCTTTCTGTGACGGGGAGATTTGACAGAGCTGGCAGGTGAGCAGCCGGAGGTCCTGGGATGGCATCAGAGGTGGCCTCAGCAGAGCTGCCCAGGGTGGCCGTGCGGCCCTGGCCAAGGCATAGCTGTTGTCCCTGCCGGTCAACAGCAGTGGCCTCTTGGGCACAGGGGCTGAGATGATGCCAGGGCCCAGGGGACAGGGATGAGAGGCACCAGCCCAGAGCTGCAGCAGCCGGTCACCTTGCAGGGATAGCATCGGATTTGCCGACCCTGCTCCCCCAGTTGCCTCACCGCACGAGGACTGTGGAGAACTTGGCCTGAACAGTGGCCTCATGGGTGGCGGTGGCTGCCTCCCTGGGGCATCTAACACCCAGACCTGCAATGTCCACTGTAACCTGGAGTGGCAGGCAGGGGGAAGAGATGCATCTCCTCCAGAGGCAACCAGGTGACCCAGCTGGGTGAGGGGTGTCCACTCTGTCCTTGCCTTGTCTCCGTGAGCTCTGGGTTCTTGGCCTCCAGATGTGGCTGTGGGAGCCACCATGGCCTGCCATCCCTGGGCCCCCGGGGGCCTCCACGCCTTGTCATGGGACCAGTATATCTGCCACTCAGGGTTTCTCAAAGCCCGGTCTCGGGTCCTTATCCCTTTTTCTAACCCTCATCATGCTTCTCAGAATTCACTACCAGGGTTTCCCTACTGCACAACTTCTCTAAATTCACCAGCTTGATTCTCCATATAAGAATTTACAACGTTATCCGTAGAAGTGACTTTTTGAAGAAGCTTCATCCAGTTCCACAAGTAAGAGTCTGTCCACCTCTGGGAGAGGCGGGGCCCTGGGCACCAGGCTTTCCGCCCCACACTGCAGCTGCGTTCCTGGTGCTGCCTTCTGTATTTTGAGTGTTGTGGTTCTAAACTCTTATGACTTCAGTGCTATGAATACTGTCACATTCATGCATCCTTCCCAAACCCTTCTAGACTCGAAAATAACAGGGAAGCAGGAGGCGGCAGTAACTAAGTGGGGGGGGGGAGCACTCTGGAATCCAACAGACAGAGGAGTTTAAACCTGGCTCTGCCACTTCGTACGGATCCGGGGCAGGTATGTCCTTCCTGAGCCCCAGTTACCTCGCCCATCAAGCAGGGATACGAACTCCTATCTGACTGGGTGTTGTAAGGATCCTAGGTGACAATATACATAAAGCATTTAACACACGCCTGGTACACTGTCAACACTCAACAAACAGTGGCTGTACCGACACCGGTATCTACTGTCACCATCTCATTTCTAGGCCCCTAAACCACCCACTTAGACCTGGTGTTAGGACAAAATACGTTGTCCATTAGCAAGTGTTAAGTTCCCTCCACTTCATGTATAAAGTAGATTCAAATTCCTAAGGTGAGAAGACATTTCACTTGCATATTTTCTCTATTTCCAATTCCTCTCGTTCCCTAAAACTCGCTCTTTCTTCCACAACATCATGTTCCACGGTGATAAAAATAAAAGCCGAAGAGCACACTGGAGCACTCCCGAGCCCAAAAAAGGGATGGACGCAAAAGCAGTTACATCCAAATATTCTCTTCCGTCTTCTCACGTTCTGGATAAACCTTTCTCTTTGGGGCGGGGACAGAGTTTGACTATTAGACCGTGAGCTCCTCGGAGACGCTGAGGGATGAACAAGCACAGGCCAGTGCCTGCCGTCCTGGTCTAAGGCTGCTGCTGCTCCCGTCGCAAGACCATCCACAAGCCATCCCACAGCACCCTCCCTCCATCCCAAGATCGTCTTAAGAACCACCTCCCATACCTTTCGATTTTCGTCCTTTTCCAAGTGCATATAATAGGTGGGGAAGAGACCGCGATCCACTCCTTTCTTGTCCCTGGTTATCCGACACTTCACTGTGATGCCTCGAGGGGCAGGACTGTAGGCAAAGTCCTCTAAACTCTCTATTTCTCCCAGCTGGCTATCAGTTTGCTGGGCTGCAGCTCCGGAAGCCCCTGTGTCCTGAAAGAGCAGTCACAGGTGAGCGGCAGGAAGCTGCGTCAGAACGCCTCGTGCCCCCCTGGAGGAACGCTTACAGGACAGAACACCTTACTGAGTCACCGTCTGACAGAACATGGAAAACCTAAGCCGTTAAACAAGGACATGAACAGGGGAGCAAGGAGGGAGCGAAGCACAAACGGGGTACAGCTTCCCAGCAGCTGGCTCGGGACGCAAGAAATCAGGGAGTCACGGCCTTTAAGTGTAAACCCCAGCTTGCGTCTCGGAAGCAGCCCTCACTCAGTAATGGCACCTGAATACCGAAGGCATGTTTAGGAAACAGTTAAATCAGCTCCACGGGAAGACGGCTCACAAGTGCGTACCGCGGCTGGCTTCTGGCTGGACGCAGAACTGGGTCTCTCTGTCTCTGAATTTGGCGAATGAGACCTCAGTTTCTTCCCTTCCTCCTCCTCCCCATCAGTCTCCTCTTCATCAAAGTTCAAGCTACCTGAGATGCCTGGCAGAAAAGGAGAAACTGTCAAAAGGGCTAGAAATCTTTGAACCAAATGTAACTTTACTTTTCTTCCTTAAAACATTCCAAGCTATTCGGACTTAAAACGTGGCTATTTTATCCACGTTCTGACAATTCTTTCTTCATATTCTCACCTAGATCCATCCCGCTTTCCTTCCCTGATGTTGCCACCCTAATTTAGATCTTTGAAACATTATGTTTATGAGAGAAAATATTTGCAAATCATGTATCTGATAAAGGATTAATATCCAGAAAATACAAAGAACTCCTACAACTCAACAAGAAAACAAACTCGAATTCAAAAACTGGTAAAGGACTTGAATAGACATTTTTCCAAAGAAGATAACATAAATGGCCAACAGACACATGAAAAGATGCTCAGTACCATGGATCACTGGGGAAATGCAAATTAGAATCACAGTGACATGCCACTTCACAAGCATCTGGATGACTATTTAAAAAAACCTAGAAAGTAAGTGTGGTGAGGATGCGGAGACACTGGAAGGAACCCTTGTGCACTGCTGCTGGCAGTGTACAATTGTGCAGTCACTGTGTAAATACAGTGGTCCCTGAAAAAAATAAACAAACATAAAATTACCATATGATCCAGCCATTCCACTTCTGGGTATACACCCAAAAGGACTGAAAGCAGAGATTCAAACAAATACTTATACAACCAGTGTTCATAGCAGCATTATTCACAATTTTCAAAAGGTGGAAACCACCCAAATATCCATCTGCTGCTGAAGAGATAAACTGTGGTGTAAACATACGGTGGGACGTTACTCAGCCTTAGAAAGGAATGAAACCCTGACACATGCTACAACATGAATGACTCCTGTGGATGTCACACTAAGCGAAATAAGCCAGGCACAGAAGGACAAACACCGCATGATTCCACTTCCCCGAGGTGCCCAGAACAGGCAAATTCATGGAGACCGGGAGCGGCATGGAGGCTGCCGGAGGCTGCCAGGGGCAGGGGGAGGAGAGATGGGGAGTCAGTATTTAACGGAGACAGAGTTTCAGTTTGGGAGGATGAAAAAGTTTCGGAGACGGGACAGTGATGATGGCTGCACAGCAGTGTGAATGTACTTAACGCCACTGAGCTGTACACTTAAAGACGGTTAAGATGGTAAATATTATGCATGTTTTACCGCTGTTCTATCAGTTACGTTTCTGTCTTCCCACGTTGTTTATCGTTAGTCTAGTTACCTAGTTGGTGTTGGAAATGTCTGAAACACTACTACCTTGGATTTATGAAGAATCTCTTACAGAAAATTTCAAACTATCTGATTAAAAACTATTTTTTTCATTTTATCCTCACATTTATATGAGTTTGAGGAGGAGGTACCAGTAAATCTTATTTTTTGTTTTGTCTCCTGTTTCTGGAACCACCGGGAGAGGAACAAAGACGCAGAATAAAGTGCGATGTGTTATAAGCCAGCACAGCACTCAGGGTAACACAGGAGTGCGGGGCTCTGGGAGAACTGACTCTCCAGCAGAAAGGCAGAGCCACGACTGAAACTCAGCTCCCCTTTCTCCTCGGTCTACAGGGTGGAGTTACCCTCACACAGCACCTGCAACAGCCCAAGCCGTAAACTGACAAGGAGACTTAACAGTAAGCAGGGCCCATATCCAGCCATCTCAGAGGAGGAACTACTGTGACCTACTTTTACACAGTTCTCAAATAAACGGCATTCGTTTTTCTCAAGGATACCCAAGGACAAGACAAACGCCAGTTAAAAATTAGTCTCAAGGGCAAACATACGCCCACGCAACAACTTACACACAAATATTCACAGCAGCAGCATCCCCATGGCCAGAAGGGGAGGCAACCCAAATGCCCATCGGCTGATGGCGAGAGAAACAAAACGCGGCTCGCCCACATGGCGGAACGCCGTTCAGCAGCAGAAAGGCAGGCAATGCTCACACAGGCCACAACGTGGGTGCCCCCTGGCAGCACTCCGCTCAGTGGCAGCCAGTCATCAAGGACCACACAGTGTGAGATCCTGCTCTTATGAAACCCCAGGACAGGGAAGTCCGCAGAGACAGAAAGAAGACAGCTGGCCGCCGCCGAGGGACAGGGTGGGAGGGAAACGGGAAGTCACTGCTGGCAGGAGCGAAGTTCCGTTCTGGGCTCAGGGAAGCGTTCTGAAGCTGACTGTGACGATGGCTGCAGACCCCAGCGGATACACTAGAAAGCCAAGCATCTGCTCACTTTACATGGGTAACTGTAGACATGTGAATCACAGCTCAGTAGTTGTCACTAAAAACTTCTCTGATCTGTGAAGGACATTTCTTTCTTTTTTGTTTCCTAAAAGGTTAACTTTTTGTGGCAAAAGGGCATAGAAGTCTTGGGGTCTCACTTGCTATGTACCTTCACTTAGTGTCTGTTTTCAAATGCCACTTCCACGCCAAGAACTCAGTCTATGTGAATACACGTCTTAAGATGGAGATCAAGAGTTTCTCCCGACCCTTTAAGACAAGCAAGCTGGATCCCCACTGAAGGAACATAACCTTCCAAACTGACACATCTTAAGCATTAATCAAGTAAGCACTTAATGGGTTTTATGGTTAAGATGCAACTTTTTAAAATTCCTTTTTTTGGGGGGGGGATTAGGTATTCATTCATTCATTCACTCATTCCTTTGTTGAGACACTGGGGATTGAACCCAGGACCCCAAGGAAGGCCAGGCACACACTCCACCAGTGAGCTACGTCCTCTCCCCTCATGATGCAACTTGTTGAGACTCAAAAAGGCACTAATCTCTCTGGTCCTGAAAGGCCAATTCTGAGAAAGAACACAGCAGTCACTCGACAGGGCAGACGGGAGACAGCCTGCATGTCCAGTGAGGGATAAAGAACTAGACTGAGAATCAGAGGGTTTACGTCTGCCGCTCCAGCTCGAGGGCCTGGGTAAGAACTGGGGGTTCTCTCTGCCCTGCTCCTCCGCTTCGTTACAATGATCGTGGTGGGAAAGTGAGAGAATCACCACCATCACACTCATATTAGAGACAGGGAAACTGAGGCAGAGAAACGGGCTGATTTCCCTCTCTCCCGGCCAGATGTGCCGAGCTGCGATGCGAACCCGTGCCGCCGGCTCCAGAGCCGTGCTCTAACCGGGTCACATGCTGCCCCCGCCGCACCTGCACTCTGGCCACCTGCCCGCTGGCACAAGCGTACCGTGCCTTCTATACCTGATGCCCCTGCAGTCGTAATTTCTTCTGCCCAGGTCTGCCACCTAACTAACCAGCAGTGTGATCTAGGACAAATTACCTAGCATCTCTGAGAACCAATTTGCTTACATGTAAAATGGAGCGGCCAGTGTGTATAAACCCGACAGCACTGGCACAAATGCTGTGACAAGTGCGTCAGAGGCCTGGCACACGACGCACACTCCCAGGGTCCCTGTCCTGCTGCTCCTGAGCCGACAGCACGCACAGCAGGGCACACGCCGTCGGGGCTCAGCCTCACCACCCTCCCTCTGTGTCCTTCCCGCCCCTTCTCACGGGCCCACAGGGGATTCTCCCCCTCCCGCTTCCTCCTCTGGCACACACCACACTGACCAGGGCTCAGGCCACCAGCCAGACCGTCTCCTCAACAGCTCTCCTGCTTCCACACCTGTCCGCCCCAGTTCATCCTTCCCAGCACAGAGGAGTCTCTATAGCCCAAATCTGCTGCCATCTTTCCAGCTACAAGCCCTCACGAGTTCCTGTCACTCTTCAGATGAAGTCCAAATCCCTAACACGCCGGTACCGTCCGTCCTGTGTAACCGGGGCCCCCGCACTCTCCCACCCCCTCGCCGTGCTCCCCGGGCCCCTCTGCCTGCGCCCGGCTCTGGCTCACACCCGGCCTTCTCCAGGTCAGCGCTGGGAAGGCGCCCGCTCCACACTCCCTGGCCGTTTACGCCCACGAAGCCTCGGTTAGAGGGCAAGCACCTTGCTCACCGCTGTGTTCTAGGCGCCCAGAACAAGGCCTGGCACGCAGCCTGTGTTCAGCACGTTTTCCGGGTGAGTGAACGTGCGAACCAGTCTGAATGCGCGTCCACTCCTCGGTCTGTGGCAGAACCCCGATTCCCACCCCCGGGGCCCGGCGGCGCCTACCACGAAGCAGGTACCCCCAGACGTGCAATTACTGGCCTTCAGGCTTCTCACCTGAAAGGGGGACACAAGTCCTTCCCACTGTAAAATGGGCTTCCTGAGAAGGGGGGACGACGGACCTGCGAAGCGTACAGGCACATTTACGGGACTGAGCTGGCTGCTGGCCTCTCCCCTGACACCAGAGGAGACAGACTGAAACGGAGGCAGGCAGGGCGCCAAGCGGCACCTGTGTCAAAGGGACAGGGTGCGGACGACAAAAATGACGTGTCAAAAAGAAGGACGTGGCCACCACAGTAGCCAGCGCTGCTGATACTTTACATTTTATTTAATTAACTTACTGTTCAAAACCGTCACCGAGCCTCACCGTGTTTCTGGAGAATCTCCTGAAGGTCAGGCTTGGAAGCAGGGCCCCAGGCGCGCTCCTCACCCACGCTCCCCTCAGGGTCCTCCTCCGCGGCAGAGGATCCCACTGACAGAACATGAGGCTTGCTGTCCAAGTCCTGAGCATCTGGCCTCAGGAAGGCAGCGGGACCGTCAATGCCTATGGGCCAGAAGAGAAGGAAAAAGAGGAACATGTCGCCCACCGCTTGGCTGGCGGTTCTGGTGTGTGTGATCGGAACCACGAGCCGCCACACCGCTTCATTCTCCTCCTCCCTCAACGTGCAGGAAGGAGGACACCTGTGAACAGAGTCACGCATCTGATTATCTGGTTCGTCAACACGCCCCGACGGCCACTAAGGTAAAATGTCCCCAGTACTGCACTCTGGACCTTAACAGCGAGACGGTGACAGCAGAGGAGATCCCCGAAGTCCAGATCCGGTCTGAGCCAGCAGCCGAGGGCGGGAGTTAGAGGTGCTTTACCCTCTTCTCCCTCCCCCGTCCCCATCTCAGATGACCCTCGGATCCAGCTACTGGGAGATGGGTGACCTCCACCTGCTCCTGGCTCCATGGGTAACTGCCATGAGGCGACAATCAAGCCTGGAAGCTCCTCAAATGGGCCATTCTGGACCAACCAATCTTGCATCAAAAAACAACGGTTCTAGGATGGATGTGAACTTAAAGGTATCCTCTACGGATCAGGCCGCTACTTTTACTCTAACCAAAGACCCTGACAGGATGTGATTATAAAGATTCGTGAAGGTACCAGTAACGACGCTAATGCTCCCCTTCGGTCCCCGTGAGAGTCTTCCTGCACCCCGGGTCTGTGCGAGCGGTGCTGCGGCGGGAAGAGGCGCGCCTGAATACACACCGTGCAGGACGACGCCGTTGTGCGGGGCCTGCGGCTCCACCAGGGGAGTGTGCTCCTCACTGCCCCTCGGCTTTGACCGGCGCAGCCGGGCTTCCGGGTTCGGCTGGACCATGAGCGGCTCCAGGCGCTTCTTCCTCTGCTTCTTCTCCAGCAACGCCCTCTAGGGAACAGTGTGTTACAGCCCGGAGGGCGAGCATGAGAGCCAGCTCTTCAAACACAGTTTCTCACGGATCCTTACAAAACCTCTTGTAAATTAGACTTTCCCACTTAAGATATAGGGAAATCGAGGCACAGAGAGGGTAAGGATTCATTCACTTCACTTAATACATATTTACTAAACACCTATAAAGATCTATTTACAATGATACAAATGCATTTTTAGCCAAGCCGATACCATGATCCAAGTCTACTAAAAATACATAGTAATTAACATATTTTTACGAAAGCACAATCACAAGTTTACAATATACAAACACACACGAGCAGGAGAAAAGGTGAAGAGACACAGTAACGGTGAGTTCCCCGGGTGGTAGAACAGGGGTTATTATTTTTCCTTTTTCTAGTTTTCTGTAGTTTCTAAATTTTCTTACTTCTGTAATTGGAAGGAAAAAAAAAACATTTTTTCCTCTAAACCCTAAAATATTTTCATGTTTTAATCAGCTGAAGAGCAGTAAGTTTTAATTTCTTGCTCAGTTTTACATAATCAGTAATCAAACAAATTAGGGCCAAGGGTAGAACAGGAAAGAAAGGCAGCGGGAACATTCCAATTATAAAGTAATCAACTCTACGGACACAAGTAAGATAAACAAGGTTGCAAGAAGAGTCAGGAAAAAGCATGAAAGACGAAGAGGAGAAAATCCACAAGAGGGAAAGGAAGGCACCAGCATGTGCGCACTACCTGTGAGCCTCGGCAAGGAAGACGTTGCAATCCACAGAGACCACTGTGGGTCTGGGACGTCTCAGCACAGAGGCGCGCCAAGCCCCAAGCTAAAAGTGAGCCATGACTTAAAAGCAAAGATACCACAACCTATGTATCTTAGGCAAGAAGCCACATACTGACTTTCTTCATTGACACTGCTTTTAAAAAGTGCCACTAAGAAGAGGAGCTGATCCAAGGGGTGAGACTGTTCAAGGAAAGGCAGTGTTTCTCCCCAGAACCGGGCTGATGAAAGCTTGCAGATAAATTCAGAAGACAAAAAATATTACTATTCTTTTTCACCCAACCTCGTATGTAAGGAAGAAGACTGGGGAGCTAAAATAATGTGCCGAATGGGTTATACTGTCAAGAATGAAGAGAAAGCTTAGAGCGAGTGGAAAGGAATAACTGGAGGTTCTGAGACTGTTCTGGGACCCAGGAATTACCGCGCACAGCGGGCCTCAGCGCACCAGGAACACAGAACACGCAGGCGGCCGTAATGAGTCCTCCCACAGAAACTGCTGCTGAGGGCCCAGCAACAAAGAAGTCCTGTGTGACGGACACGAAGTGACCTGCCTGCAGACACAGGAAGAACACAGACACGAGCACAGGCCCAGCTTACCCCACGGCCGCAGCTATCCAGCCTCAAATGGCCTCGGAACCGTGAAACAACCGACGGAACCAAACACAAGCTGCAGAATCCACTTTATTAACACATGTAAAGAAAAAAGAGTTCTACAGAAAAGGAGTATTCTGCTTGTGGTCCAGAAAAGGGCAGCCACAGTGCAAAAATGAGGCCGCCTGTCCTAGAAAGAGAGACAGTGACTCTGGAGAGCAGAGCACCTGCTTCCCGGGGAGCTCGCTCGCTCTGAGGATAGGAATCCATGGCCTGGACGAACTGCCCCTCGGGCCTCCCTCACTCTGTTTCCTCTGACTTCTGGCTTACCGCTCAGCCTGCTCATCTTCAGTTTAACTTCTCGAGCATCGTGTTCTCAGGAACGAGAATCGTGACCAGCCAGGAACACACACTGGAAGAGAGTTCTCACTGTAAGGGATCTGGGTGGACATTTCTCCAAAGAGAACGTTCAGATGGCCACTGTAATACTCGGCATCGTCAGCCACCAGGGAAATGCAAGTCAAGGCTACAATGAGCACCACTCACACCCATTGAGACGGCTCTAACCAGAGACGGCAACAGTGAGTGCTAGCAGGAACATGGAGAAACCGGGAGCCTCACACATCGCTGGTGGGTATGTAAAATGGTTCAGTGACTTTGGAAAACAGTCTGGCAGCTCCTTAAATGTTAAACATAGAGCTACTGTATGACCCAGCAACTCCACTCCTTTTCCCAAGGTGTATTAGGTAAACCTTGTCGTAATTATACTTGGGTATATTACCCAAGCAAAATGAAAACATTTCTGCACAAAAACTTGCACACAAATGTTCAGAGAAGCATCATTTGTAATGTGGAAACAACCCAAACGTCCATCAACTGATGAGTGGAGAAACAAAATGTGGCCTCTCCACAAAATGGAAAAGTACTCAACAGTCAAAAGGAATGAATTCTGATACATGCTACAACATGGGTGAGCCTTTTGCTAAGCCGAACAAGCCAGGCACAGAAGACTACATACTGCATGATTCCATTTACCCAAGATCTAAAAATCACCTGTACGCTTTAAAAGAGGCGCTATCGGTAGTTACATGTGAACTACATAGCTCACAAAAGCTGTTCAAAAATCTATTCAGGACAAAGACAGCCATGTGTAAGTTATCTGAAAATCTAGGATTTTTAAACATTACACTCTAAGGTTATACTATCAGAAAAACAGAACAGCCATGAGAGAAACAAATGTAATCAAATCAAGAATGCTGTAGTGGACGACGAAAGAATGCTTTAAAAGAAGGGGAACGGTCTCTGTGGGAATAAGGTGAGCAGAACTACAGAGCAAGATCCACCTTGTGTCTCTGGTACGAACGGTCCAAGGCAGGGAGCGTCCCGGTCGGAAGTCCCGCATTTCACTCCTCGGGCAGGTGTGCCCTCCCTCCAGCAGAGATGAATTAATTCTACCAACGCACAATGAGAACTACCACGAAGATCATTTTACAAACTCTATTTGCTCTGATTTCAAACTTACCAGGCAAACTCCCCACAGACTCTTCTAATGAAAATGTGATGACCTGCTGATTGTGGTACACAGTTCACTAGCAATTAATAAATTAATCCCCTGATTGAGATTCACCACTTACGATACTGGTTAGTATGAACCAATCCTCATGAGACTGATTAACTCTGGTTGCTCTCAACAAACTGCTGCTCATTCTACAAAGCTCAGGACCATGGGGACACTCCCACAGCAGAATTCCTAGGAGCTTAACGTACTGTCTGCGTCAGGTAGGGGTGGGGAGGCAGGTTCCCCAGCCTCCCCTCTGCCCCCGCTGACGCTCACTGTCACTGACGACAGTGCACTGTGTCCCTCGGGTCGGCCGACGTGCCTCCCCACAAGTCGCTGCCAGCCTACGAGGCCCAGGGTGAGCAACAACAGAGCCTTCCTCGGTGCACTCCATTCCAGCGACAACTTCCATTCTCTAAGACCCTTTCCAACAGTCTACTGTTTCATCCAGTCTGACCCCACTTTACAGATGAACTAGGGCCCACAGAGTCTGAGGATCTTACTTAAAATCACACAGCTAATTAAAGGCACAGGGAACCAAGGCTTCTGATCTGGGCCCAGTGTTCTGTTCGTCCCGTGGCGCTGCCTTTCTGGCTACAGGCCACCTGCACGCCCGCTGGCACTGGTGGAAAATTCCCGTACCCCGGCTGAGCAACCTCCTCCTACGCTGCGGCAGCACTTCAGGGCTCTGCCAGTATTCTCATGCGCCATTTAGCACCACAGTTTATACTTCACGATCACACTCACTGACTACCTCTGGAAAGACACACTGTAAGTCAGTGACAGCGCCTGATGAAGAACTGAGCCAAGTAGAAGGAGACTGCAGCTCAAACACCCTTCCGTATTATTTGAATTCTTACCATATGCTTTAATTGCCTATATAAAAACATACTTAAAAAATTTTTATACTGTAAAAAAAAAGGGCTTACAAAATCCCAACATTTACACCACATACCTACCACATGTAGCATTCTCATTGAAAAGAATAAAAATTGCAAAATAGTTGGGCCATCTTTTTAAAAAATCCAGGAAGTGTATCTATATACAAAACTCAAAAACTACAAAAAATGTAAAAGCTTATGTCTTACAGCACTACTTGGTAGATGACCGTGGATTTCATTTGATGTTAGTTTAGGGAAGTACCATTTAGCCTTATAAAAGTAAATCACATAAATATCCAAAATCTTGTGGTCACTTCTCCCTAAATACAGTTTGCTATGCAATGGACTGAAAAGCAAAGGTCTCATCAAAATTATTCACAATTATTCTGATCTTGGTGGGAGATAAATCTACATCTAATCAGAATTTTCCCCGTAAGTCCAGGAAGATTCATTTCTTTTCTATTTTTACTTGTTTTCTCAGCATAGAACTGTGTGTTTCGCACCCTCCCAGCAGCCACACAGAAGCGGGTGCAGAGCCCGTGCTGGGCCTCCACTGAGAGGCCACGCGCCCCACGGAGGGAGACGTGAGGCAGCCTCCTGTGACTGCTGAGACCTTTGCGGCCACTCCCTACCCTGCTGTGCAGCCCCAGATTTGCTTAAAATGTGCCCCAGTCTCCTTAAAGGACATCGTCAGCTGGAGGGAGGCTGCCGCTGGCACAGCAGCCTCACAGCGGTTTCGAGGAAGACTGTCTTTCCATGAGCCCGCTGCTGTTGGGTGCTTGGGCCAGGACACCCCCACCGAGGTCCCTCTGTGACCTGAGGAATCCCGAAGCCCATGACAAGCTAAGGGCCAGCCTGGCCTCCACCCTGGGAGGACATCTGGAGGCAGGCCTCTCCGAGAGCAGTGGGGCGGTGACCATCACCCAGGCCCAGGAAGCCGAGCCCAGCTGCGGGGGAGGGTGGCGGGCAGAGCAGGATCACACAACTGACTGAGGCGACTGCCACCACCTTGAAGCTGAGAGTCCCTGAAGACCAATGGGTCATGCTCCATCTGGGCACACGTGAGGCCGCCGGGCCCCACCACGTGGTGGCCTGAGGGGCAGTGGTCTCGGTGACAAGCCCCACAGAGGCACCACAGACACCTAGGACTGGAAAGTGGCCTGGGGGCCAGGCAGTCCTAGACACACCCCCAAGGAGACCTCGTAACTAGTCTGTGACGATTCCATCATTAAAGTAATTCACTAGGCTCCAAGTCCCGCCATGAAGGCCAACAGCAACGTAATGAAGCAAGACAAAATTGTAGAGGTATTTCTAGTCCCCACCACATCTAGACACTGATTACTAATGATGCCACATAGGCAGACTGGAGCTACAGAACTTCCTGAATTAGAAAACACTCACATGGAAGTAACACGTGCTGGGTACAGGTTCCAAACTGACTAGCCACAAGGATCACTGTATGCGCCAGCAGAGAACTGTTCATTCATTCCGTGCTGCACTCCAGTATTTGATGATGGCCTATTACGGGCCCAGCCCTGTGTGGGGAACATCTGACAGAACGGTCATCAACAGACCAAGCTCCTGGTCTCACGGAACTTAGTCTAACGGAGGAAATGAACACAATTCAAATCACTGCAAAAATAGTAATAATGACACAGAAAATTACTCTGTAGGCAACGGAGGCTTTTAAGCAGCACATTTGCAGATACGAATTTTTAAATAATTATATGAAATTACAGCGTAGAGAGGTGTTTAATAAGGCAGCAGGCCCCAATCACTACACAGAAACACAACGTTCACATTCTTCTAATTCGTACACAAGGGATTCTCAGTGACTGTGAATCCAACGCCAAGTTCGAGGCTCATGTCCTCAAAGCACTTTGGTGCTGCCACAGCCCAGAGCCTTGGCTCAGCAAGTACTAACCGCAGACACTGCTTACTGCCTCACGCCAGAGCCTTCTCCTTCCCGCCCTGCCCCCGACTCGGCCAAGGCTTCGGAGCCAAGAGCAGCGGCATCAGGGGCAGCACGCTGTCCACGTCTCCCGGAAGAGACCGCTCACCTGGTTATCCAGTTTCAGCTGCCGAAGCTTCGTGGTCGCATCCTCACAGGCACTGCTTAAAAAATAAGAAAAGACAGCATGTAAAGAGGAAATCCTTTCAAACTATGTCAATCTCAGCTTTCCCATGCATCTATCCTTCGGGCTGTTTGGAACCAATTAATTCTGCCCTGGGGGAAGCATCAGTTCCTAGATGGGGACCTGCCGTCCTAACACCACACTTACTCCACAGGGGACCTGAGGCTGAAATACCCAAAAAAGAAGAAAAAGATGTAGAACACAGGTCCCCATGCACGCAGGGATTTTTTTCTCTTTAAAATCACACACTGAGTACTCACTATATCTCAGACACAGTGATAAATATTTCAAATGTACTATTTTATTTATTCTTCAAAACAATGCTACGAATTAGGTACTATTCTTTTTCCCACTTTGAAGATGAAGAAACAGACCTGGAGAGCCACACATAAGGTTAAACAGCAGAAACAGACCTTAGCACCTCTTCCAGAGTCTGAATTTCAACTAAAAATAAAATATATTTTACTTTTCTTTTGGAGCAAATTCTGAGAGAGAGAAAATTAGACAGTGTAGTGCACCCTACTATGGCCACTGATTTCCTTAAGATTCAGCAAGTCATTTAATTTACTCTTCAAGTTTGCCATTAATAAAACATTATGCCAGTCATCATAGGAGACTTTAAGTGTGGATGAACAGATAAGATTTAATACCATCAGGAGACAGATTCACTTGATGGAAGAAATCAACAACAAAAATGGAACCAAATTACTGTCTTCAACTGATAAGCCAAACCCTTCGAAATGCTTTTAAACCATCTGAAGCATTTTATATTTCTGACAATTTCCTAATTTAAGATTTTGTGATTCTCAGCATTTTTAGAAAGAATAAAGGACAAAACAAGGCAGAAGTGGTTTCCAATTATGTGTATTATAAATTTTTACCAGGAGTTTATTGCCAGAAAGAAACTACAAACACAAGGCCTTATTTAAGAAGACAAACTCCACAGCTACAGAGAAGCATGGCTTTTTCTGCACTTGGGGTAAACACACCAAAAGCACCTTTCTATGCTTTAATGGCTGACCACGACATTTCTACATTTTGGGCAGTTTTATGCATTTTTATAATGCATAGCAACTTGGAATTTGTACACTATTCCAAGACTCTTCCTGCCTGCGCGAACCTGGAAGCACGTCTCATAACCCCTTAGACACAGACGCAGAAGCACATCCTGAGTCTGACAGTGCCCTCTATTAATTCTTTATAAACTTTATGTTTAAAAATAACAACAGCGAGTGTTAAATAAATCATCTCGTTTTTTCCCTAGCTCCAAAGAGGGACAAAAAGACGAACAGCAATGTCAGACGTGTTAAACCTTTCACCTTGACTCTGTGGCCCCCATCTGGGTGTGCAAATTAGTGACTGTTTAGGGCTGGGGAATGGAGTTGAGGGATGATAGCTACAAGGTATAAAGTAGCTTTGAGATGATGAAAATGTCCTAAAAATTGATCGTGGTGACGGCTGCACATCTTTGTAAATGTACCAATAAGCAAAACAAGCGTGCATACTTTAAATGGGTGAACTGCATGATGTATGAGCCGTATCTCATAAAGCTGTCATTAAAAAGGGAATACATGAATCCATACTGATTCTAAATAAATAAATACACAAAGAAATAAAAGTCACAACAAAGATTTTCTTTACAGAATAATGCCAGCTAAATAAATACAGAATGAATGATGAAACAGAACATCACCATTTTATAACTACCAGATTAATAACTGACTTTTGCAAGAGACATTGATGGATAATCACTGAGTGAAACAGGATATTCAGCACAATCTCAAGTATCTCCCCACATATTATATTAATTACAAAGAGGAAAAGGTAACTTGACAGTGAAGAAACCTGGCAGACGTCGCCTTAACCAAGTGACAGGCCACAGCAGCCACGGAAGGAGAGCCGACAGCAGGCTCCCCCGGCGTGAGGCCCTGGGGGAGCATGACACGATGTATGTGGCGGTCTGGCTGACAGCGTGTAGCCTGCATCTATTCAGGGGGAAATTCTGCAGGTCAGCTGTCCGGACTTTCCAAAAACATCAATATCAAGAAAGACCCTCCCCCCACAAAAAGGCTACAGAACTGTTCTAGGTTAAAATAGAAGAAATTAAAGAGATTTCTGGAAACCAAACATGGCACATAATCATTGAATTCTGAACCAAAACATACACACAGTAAAGACTATCCCAGGTGCACTGAGATGTGGCCGGGAGCTCCAGCTGAGAGAACTAAGGCAAGTGTCCCGTGCGAGGTAACAGCACTGTGGTCACGCAGGAGGGTGCCCTTCCGGGGGGTGTGGGGTAGACACAGTGCGAGACTGGGGACAGGCAGTAAGCATGGGGGAGCCACTCTTCTCTGCGTATCCAGGAGTCCATAATGATTACAAATAAATGAATGAATGAATGAATGAGGAAGAAAGAACAGCTCTTCCTTTCAGAAAAAAAAAATCCAATGAATAAAGATGGAAAGAATAACAGAAACAGAAAATCACCATTAGGAAATACCGCAGTAATAACTGTTGCAAGCGAGAACCATCAAAGGACTCTAAAACTGGCAGGTCAAAGTGTGCTGAGAACATGCACAGTCTCAGACTATCTGCCCACAGGACAGCACTGCCTACAACGGGAAAACAGCCACTTCACGGTGGAGAAGCCTGGAAGACAGCGCCCTGACTGCATGATCGAGGCTGGCATCGCCAGTCACAAGACCCAGCAGCACCGTGTTCCTCCGGAAATGAGAAGGCTTGGGAGGCCTGGCACCACACCTGTGGATTCTGGCCAAAAACGCATGATCTGGATTTAACTGTGGTGAAACACCAGACAAACCCACAGTGAGGGACAGTCTGCAAAATAACTGGCCAGTATTCTTCCACAGTGTCAAGGCCAGGAAAGCCAAAGGCAGATTAAGAAATTGTAGGTTGGGGAACACTACAGAGACTTGAAAACTGCGTGTGCTACAGGATCCTGGATTTGGATGCTGGACGAGAAGAGGGACATTAGTGGGAAAACGGGCAAAATTCAAACTAGGCCTGTGGATTAGGTAACAGTCCCGAACCAGTATTAACTTGCTGTTCAGACAACCGTACTAAGCTTATGCAAGACGTTAACACTAGGCAAAGCTTGGTGAAGGCCGGACGGAAGTCCTCCTAAATTCCTGACAGCTTCTCTAACAAAAAAGATGTTCTAAGAGAGATACTAAAAGTACTGTTAACAAGCGATGAATCCAGGTGCACTTCTCTCACAACTTTCTGGCACATTCACATTTTTTCAAAATAAGAAATTCGAGGAGAAAAGAAAGCAGACATTTTGCTAAATATCTATTTCACAGTCACGGACTGAGTATTCTTAAAAATCTACATGCCCTTTATTCTAGCACCTAAATTACACACACAGCATTTCTAAGGAATGGCAATGATATGAAACAATAAAGAAATTTGCCCAAGATCAAATACCTGAGAAATGTAGGGCCCACTTTAAAGCATTACTCACCTGACTGCTGGCCTGGAGCTGTACCTAACAGACCACACTGCCAAATAATTTAAGTTGATACATTTAATAATGTATCAATGACCTGCTAGATTCCATGATTATTCTACATTTTCAACAGTCCTGTCAAGTTCTATCAGCCTGCAAAAAAAAAAAAAGGATGTATTTTTCTAGCTGCCGTAACACAGAATCCACTGCTGCTGTGCAGTCAGGGATGCTCTCCGCTGCACCCTGCTCGGGGCCAGACGGCGAGGGTGCTGCCATCAGCACTGGGCTGCAGTTCCGCCGGAGATGCAGGAGGCTACGCAGGCTCCTTCTATGGAACCAGAGGGAGCAAACGCCAGCCTCACGAGAGAAGTAGCAGGACAGGACTTGAAAAATGCAGGCTGTGAGCAGCCCGTGGCTCTCCTAATAGTAATCTGAGGAAACGCTTCCTTTTCTGACTATAATACTGCTTCACAACATGACAAATGGGACTTTTCAGTCTCAGAAATCAGTTACAGTTAAGAAACAAAGGAGAAGGAAAGGCTTACCCTATTTTATGAAATGAATTCAATAAATGTCAATGTGGATTGATGAAGAGGACAACTTAGAAGGCGACTCACTCATTTTAGTTAGAGGACCTCATAATTGTACAGCTTTAGTAATTAGCTGCCTCCTTGAAGTTATAATAAATACAATTTATAAAAGTTTGGTTCAACTCACCCTATCAGAAATAAATGCACTATATGTAACAAAGAATTACTGGAAAGATGTTATTACAGGAAAGATGAAGGAAAAAAGAAGGTTTACCTCAAGACAACAGCTATAAAAATAATGGAATCTTTTATTTGTCAATCTAGTCAGTTATTCATGCTTGAGATTTAACTGCCACCTTCTAGAAGAAAACCTGTAGGTTTGATTATGACTTTCTAATTCACATACTTAAAAAAGTCAATAAAAATCAACAAACCAGACTTCGAAACAAAAAGCTTTCGTTCTGCAAAAGACACTGTTATTAAAATTAAAAGGCAAGCCACAGACGAGGAAAAAATATTTGCAAATACATATCCCAATGGAAAACTTAACTGAAAGAACTCTTCCTTACCTATTACTAAGAATACAACCCAATTTAAAATTGGACAAAAGATTTCAACAATCATTCCACAGAAGAAGGTACACAAACAGCTGGTAAGCCCCTGCCCAGACCTCAGCATGACAGTCATGAACTTGCTCCTGTACCCTCAGCCTCTCCATCTCTAGCGGCTTCTTTCTTCAGCTCGCAATCATTCTAAAAAACAGACCTTCCTAGACCTTTTCTATTTATAAAGCTGCGAACTGACCTCCACTTCCCACCGTCACTGAACACGTCAAGGATAATCAATGCTCACCGGCACCATTTCAACTACATCTCCCTTCTCAACACTATTTGGCTTTACCACCTTATCACAATGAAATACTCAATAAAGACCTCTGATCACCAAAAACCACTGCTTATTTTCATTCTTCGCGCCTGCTTGACGTTTCTGAGAAAGTGACAAGAATAATCACTAGCTCCTTATTGAAACGCTCTCCTCCTGTTTTCCTGAAAACTCCTTGGTTCCACTCTTGACTACCACTCATCCAGGTAAAACAAAAGCCTAACCACCACCACCAAAACACAACAGTAACAGCCCTGTGCCACGGGGTGAAGAGAAAGAGAAAGGGTCCATTATTCGCTGGGGAGAGTGCTGAGGTTTTACACACACAAATTTTATTTACTCTTAATGTGAACCTTGGGAGGTTGGTGATGTTCCCTTCATTTTACTGTTGAAAAAGTGTGGCCCAGGAGAGGAAGCAACTCACTGAGCCAAGCTTAAGGTTATCTGAATTGGAAAAAACAAAAGTGAATTTGTGCAAATATGTCTCACACCATAGTCCATGTTCCTTCCCTTTGTGTCATCCTTCTTCCCCAAAGTAACAGGTATACATCAACAAAATGAAGGAAAAATCCAACATGGTCATCTCAACTGACGCAGAAAAAGCATCTGACAAAATCCAATACCCTTTCCTGATAAAAACACACAACAACAGAGGAATAGAAGGAAACTGTCCCCATGTACTAAAAGCCAAGTATGGAAAACCAACAGCAAACACCATATTCAATGGTGAAAAAAAGAAAGCATTTCCTCTCAGAGCAGGAGCAAGACAAGGAAGTCCGCTTTCACCACTCCTTTTCCACACAGTGCTGGAAGTTCCAGCCACGGCAATTAAGCAAGAAAAATATCTAAATGCATCCAAGCTGGAAGGGAAGAAGTAAAATTATCTCTCTTTGCAGATTATATCAACTTGTATGTAGAACACCCTAAAGACTCATACAAAAAAGCTGTTAGACCTAATAAAAGAATTTAGCAGTGCAGAAGGATACAAAGTCGTCAACAACAACAAAATCAGCTGCATTTCGACACACAATGAACAATCTGAAAAGGAATTACAAGAACGACTCCACTTACAATAACATCAAAAAGAATAAAATACTTAGGAACTAATTAATCCAAGGAGATGAAAGACTTGTACAAAGAAAACTACAAAAGACTGCTGAAAGAAATGAAAGAAGACATAAATAAATGAAATCATCTCATCACAGTCACAGATTGGAAGACTTCATATTTCTCAATGATGCTTTTTTGCAAAGAGAAAAACCCATCATAAAATTCACATGAAATCTCCAAGAACCTTGAAGAACCAAAACAATCCTGAAAACCAACAAAACTGGAGGACTCACATTTTCTGATTTCAAAAATTACTACAAAGGTACAGTAATCAAAACAGTGTGATGCTGGCATAAAAACAGACATACAGACCAATGGCATAAAACAGAGAGTCCAGAATAAACCCCTGCATACAGGGACAAGTGATTTTTGACAAGGGTGCCAAGACCACTCAGGGAAAGGACGGTCTTTACAACAAATGGTGCTGGGAAAACTGGATCTCCACAAGCCAAAGGATAACGCCGGACCCTCACCCCACACCACATACAGGCATACCTCGTTTTATGGTGATTTTTACAAATTGAAGGTTTGTGACAAGGTCAGATGATGGTTAGCATTTTTTAGCATTAAGTACTTTTCAATTAAGGTATATACATTGTTTTTTAAACACAATGCTACTGCACACTAAACAGACTACAGTATAGTATAAACATAACCTTCATACGCACTGAGAAACCAACAATTCATGTGACTCACGTTAAAATACTTGCTTTATTACAGTGGTCTGGAACCAAACCTGCAATCTCCAAGGTATGCCTCTACAAAAATTAACTCAAAATGGATCAAGGACTTAAGAATAAGACCCAAAACAATAAAACCCTTAGAAGAAAACATAAGACAAAAGCTTCATGACACTGGATTCACCAATGATTTCTTGGCTGTGACACCAGAGGCACAGGTAACAAAAGAAAAAAATAGACAAAATGGATTCAAGAAAATTTAAAAATTTTGTACATCAAAAGAAACTGCAGAGTAAAATGCAACCCACAGAACAGGAGAAAATATTTTCAAATCATGTATCTGCTAAGGGATTAACACCCAGAAGATACAGGGAACTCTGCAACAAACAACAAACAATCTGCAACTCAATGACAAAAAGCAAAAACAAGCAATCCAATTCAAAAATGAGGAAGGACTTGAACAAACATTTCTCCAAAGAAGATACAGGAATAGCCAAAACGCACATGAGAAGATGCTCAACATCACTAACCAACAGGGAAACGCAAATCACAACTACAATGAGATGCCTCCTTACACTCATTAGAACGGCTACTACCAAAAAAAAAAAACCCCAAACTGGAAAACAGCAAGTATTGACAAGGACGTAGAGAAACAGAAACCCTTATGTATCTGTGGGAATGTAAAATGGTAGAGCTGCTGTGGAAAATAGTATTTCTCAAAAAATTAAGAACAGAATTACCATACGACACAGCAACTCCACCTCCTGGCGTACACCCGAAAGAACTGAGAGCAGGCTCTGGAAGAGACACGCATACACCCACGTTCACAGCAGCCTCATGCACAGCAGTTAAAGAGTGGAAGCAGCCCCGGTGTCCACCAACAAATGTAATGGATGATCAAACTGTGGTATACACACAATGGAATATTGTTTCAGCCTTAAAAAGGAAGGAAATTCTGCATCATGCTACAACATCAATGAAACTTGAGGACATTATGCTAAGGGAAATAAGCCAGTCACAAAAAGAGAAATACTGTATGATTCCACTTACATGAGGTACTTAGAATAGTCAAAATCATAGAAAGTATAATGATGGTTGCCAGAGGCTGGAGGGAGGAGAGAATGAGAGTTATTTAGTAAGAACAGAATTTCAATTTTACAGGATGAAAAAGAGTTATAAGGATGGATGGTGGTGATGGCTGCACAACAATGAATCTTTAATAACCACTGAATGGCAAACTTAAAAATGATTAAGATGATAAGTTTAATGTTATGTGTATTTTAACACAATGTTAAAGAACTAAACATAAAAAGTTTGAAAAAATAAAGGCTAAGATTTTTATAATACGAACTATGGAAAAATGTTTCAGTGTAAGACACAAAGCCGAGAAATCATCAAGAAAAAGAGGAACAAATCTTACTACAAAAAATTTTAAATCTGTACATTAAAAATTAATACATGAAATAAAAGCCAAGTGACCACTGAGAGAGGAAAGTTACAGGCATAACCAGCAGCTCTTTACAGTGTAACTGTTCTCTCATTTTTAATAATACCGTGCTGCCTACTAATTCAAGTCATGCTCCACTAAAAACAGTGACTCCACAGCCCAGATTTTCCAAAATAATCCTGACATTTTTCCACACTTCATATTGATAGGAACTGCAAATCATTCATCTGAAAGGGACTTGCATCCAGAACAGAGTAACCTTACAACTAAGTAATAAAAAGACAAATAGCCCAATTAAAAATGGGCAAAATTAATGAACAGATGTTTCTCTAAAGATACAGGAGTGATCAATAAACAAAAAATGCTTAACATTATTCATAATCACACACAAATCAAAACCACAGTGGAACGCTGTTTCACACCCACTAGGACAGCGGTAATTACAGAGA
Organism: Vicugna pacos; assembly: GCF_048564905.1. NCBI lineage: Eukaryota > Metazoa > Chordata > Mammalia > Artiodactyla > Camelidae > Vicugna > Vicugna pacos. Next base: position 20,192,185 of record NC_133020.1, read on the forward strand.
GACAGGCGACGGGTGGGCCTCAGCGGTAAAGCACGTGCTTAGCAGGCACGAGGTCCTGTGTTCCATCCCCAGTCCCTCCATTAAAAATAATGATAAAATTAAAAAATAAATTTAAAGACAGTAACAAGTATTGGTGAGAACGTAGAGAAACTGGAACCCTCATACATTGCTGGTGGGAATCTAAAATGCTGTAGCCATTCTGGAAAACACTCTGACAGCCCTCCCTCAAGCTGTAAAACGGAGTTACCGCATGACCCAACAACTCCACATGGACGTATATGAAAGAGAAGTGAAAATATATGTTCACACACAGACTTGACATGAACGTTCACAGCAGCATTGTTCATAATAGCCAAAAAGTGGAAACAACTCAAATGTCCATCAATAAATGAACGGATAAACAAAATGTGGTAAAGCCACATAAGAGACTACCCAGCAGTAAGAAGGAATGAAGTACTGATATGTGCCACATACAACATGAACGAACCTCAAAAACATTCTGTCAGTCACAAAATACCATGTATCATATAATTCCACTTACATGAAGTGTCCAGAACAGGCAAGTCTATAGAGGCAGAAAGCAGACTGGGAGCAGGGGAGGGGGACAAGGAATGACTGTAAATGGGCAGGTTTCTTTAGTTGGGGTGGGGGTGTGACGGGAATGTTCTAAGATTAGATTTCAATGATAGTTGTAAAACTCTGCAAGTATGCTAAGAACTACTGAATTGCATACTTGAAACAGATATATTTTCTGGTATGTAAATTATATCTCAATATAGTTATTTAAATAAGGTTCAGGATATATGTTGTATTTTTCAGTATATAAATATCACATGTATTTTTCTAAGGGGTGGGAGGGGGAAGATGCCTGTGCTGTCTACAGGCACAGAACTCCAGACAGATGTACACACACTGTTAACAAGTTACCTCAAAGGCAGGCTGTCAAAAAACTTCTTTTCCAAACCAGACATTTTCAAGAGTAAACGAGTATTACTAATTATAAACTTGTAAACGTAACCAGTACTTACCAGAGCCGCTGAAAATCACAGAGGCAAGGACAGAGGAATGGGAGAACTCCCCATCTCCCACATGGTCTCACGTGCGTGATTTCACAGGACCGATCACCAATCACAACTTCCCTCCAACTTAACGAACATATAAGTAACCTTTAAATTCTAACTATCTATTATTGGCTCACTGACATTTATGCGGATTTGTGCAGGCACTAGTTCCATCAAAGTGCCTCTAACAGCCAGAGAGTGATTTCATGGGGAAAGGAAGGAGGTATAGCCCAAAGACCATTGACGGAATACTGTATCTTAAGAATCTCAAGTTTTATCCTGAAAATTAATTTTGCATTCTATACACTATCATAACTGGCTCTATTTTAACATAACAACCCCATTTCTCTCTTATAATAATATTCATAATGTGAATAATTATGATTGGCTAGGATAAATATTCTCATCTTGTGACTTAGCATAGGGATCTGCAAACCACAACTTATCGGTCAAATTTGGCCAACTGTCTATTTCTATGTTGCTTGTGAGCTGAGAATGGTTTATTTTTAAAAGGTTATAAAAATCAGAGTATTATTATTTCATGATACGCAAAGTTGTTTCAAATTCAAATTTCAGTGTCTATAAATAAAGCCTTATTGAAACAACATGCTCTCCCATTTACTGCTCATTCATGTACGTAATCCCCGTGGAAGCTGCACAGGTGGGACAGAGACCATGTGGCCCACAAAACAGAAAATACTTAGCATTTCGCTTTCTACAGAAAAGGTTTGCTGACCCCTGGTGAAGATCAAACAAAAGGGTCAAATTGCCCACTTAGAGAAGCACGGGTGTGCAGTTAGAGTGACTCCAAACACAACTTGACCTCAGCTATGACATGAGGATAATGACATTTAATCCATAAAGTGAGCATTAAATCACACGGTTACTGTGAGGATTAAGTGAGATTTAGCCAAGTCAGCACTTAACACGTGCAACTACTGCTTTAAGATTTTTTGCTCTACATTACAACCTTTTAAATACTACAAACAAATTTATTACCTTGATCTTGTCTTCACTGACAAGACTTTAATAATTTCACCATGATATTATCACCTTTTAAAAACTTCGTCATAGCCTTTCTTTTTTTTAATCCATGAACTACATGAACTCAACATGAACTGGCTTTCTGTTGTCTCTCTAGCTTCAAATCTTATCACTCCACTACCATCCACCTTTCCAACCTTCATGATTTTTACTTCAGGTAGATGAATTATTTTGCTGCCTGTAATTTCATGATCTTTCTCCTTTCTTTTTTTTTTTTAACATTTTTTATTGATTTATAATCATTTTACAGTGTTGTGTCAAATTCCAGTGTTCAGCACAATTTTTCAGTCATTCATGGACATATACACACTCATTGTCACATTTTTTTCTCTGTGATTTATCATAACATTTTGTGTATATTTCCCTGTGCTATACAGTGTAATCTTGTTTATCTATTCTACAATTTTGAAATCCCAGTCTATCCCTTCCCACCCTCTACCCCTCTGGTAACCACAAGTCTGTATTCTCTGTCCATGAGTCTATTTCTGTCCTGTATTTATGCTTTGTTTTTGTTTGTTTGTTTTTGTTTTTTAGATTCCACATATGAGCGATCTCATATGGTATTTTTCTTTCTCTTTCTGGCTTACTTCACTTAGAATGACATTTTCCAGGAGCATCCATGTTGCTGTAAATGGCATTATGTTGTCGGTTTTTATGGCTGAGCGTCATAGCCTTTCTAATGCTGGAAACCTAAACATTTCTAAAATTATCCTTGTATTAAATAAATCTTCAGAAATCTGATTTTTTATTGATATTGAAACCTTAATACGTTGTCAAACGTATTAAGGTGCACTACAGTTCCATTTAGTAAATAACTACTATGTGCCAGGAAGTACATTGAATACTTACCTATCACCTCATCTAATTCTCTCAACAAACCTACAATCCCATTTTACAGAGTATCAGACTCAGATGAAGCTGCCTGCTCCAGGTCAGACAGCTGACAAGTGAAAGAGCGAGAACTCCATCACAAATCTCACTTGCACCCCCTCAGCGTGCAGAAGGGCACCACTAACCACACATACTCACGTGGTCGGCAGAAAGTCTGGAATTTCATTACTATGGTACTTCAGTAAGTCTGCCAAGAATCTTTTGGTCAAAATGCCATTCACTGGTATTTTTAGGTAGCAGAATTCCAAGTCAGTGAATGGATTTTGAAGAAGCCCTTGGGAGCAGTTGATCACAGTATAAAGACTGGAAAAGCGTCCTCAGATTTCATTGTGCCCGAACTGATTATGGTGTCAGGTAGCTGAGTCGATAGCTATTAGTAAAGTAATTTCCTCTAAGTCAACTGACAAATAGATTCACCTTGCCCAAATCCCAAATGTCAATGTTGGAAGGCCGTACTGTCACATGCACTGAGACCCAAGAGCACATCCAGCTGGAACGAAACACTGCTTCTGGGAAAAGACACATAACGATCAAATTAGAACTGCCAGAGAAGACCCCGTAGACACCTACCCTTCCTCATCTGAGGACGGCTGTGAATACTCTAGGCGCAACCGCCTTCTATGTGAACAACCACCACAGTCTGGAACTAGCTTAACTGAAGCTAAGGAACAAAAATCCATTCCTGAAGAGGCCCATTCAGTAGAGGCAATCAGACAGAAGTGAGAATTGCTTGGGCAGAGAGAGGTAAGGAGAAAGGAAAGCTTGGCAACTGATCAGATGACTCATTTGGCCCCCGAGAATGCAGCGAGGAAACCGCTTTAGATGAGCGCTCTCCATTTGCCTGCTCCACATTCAAAAGCAAAAAGCATTCTTTTAAGTGAGCCAAACAGAAAGGTTATTTAAGTTGTCTTGACTTGATCCAGTTTAAAAACCCTTTATTCTTTACAGATTTTAAAAAAGGACATTACTCAGAATCTTAGTTCACTCCACCTTTTGCTGGAGTCTCCTTCCCTCAGGGGTTACAGTTTCTCTCCAGTAATGTTACTTATTTCTCTCTTGTGTAGGAATAAAAGTATATTCTTTTGCCCAACAACACTGAGTATTTCCACTCCCTTTCCATTGGATGACATTTGCGCTGCTAAAATGGCTGATTTCTTCACCTGCTTGCCCTAAAAATAATTAGAATTTAAGCAGTGTCAGTTGTCATCATTTATGTGCACAAACGGCACCCAGAGCATCTGCAACAGATATTTTGATAATAAGTGAGAAGAAGAGAGGTGACCAGAAGGCAAAAGCCTGGTTTTACTTCCAGATTTTAGCTTTGACTACATCATCTGCCCATCCTGCAACCTTAGCTGTGGCACACCCTTTCTGAGCCTTAAATTCCCCTTCTATAAAACGAAGATAATGACACCAGCCCTGCTTTCTCTGGAGTTGTGAAGCTCAGAAGAGGTCATGTACATGAAAGCTCTATGAACACTGCAAAGGATACACAAATGTCAGTTACTGTTACTGATCATTTTATCCTGACAGATCTTCGCTTTTTAAAAACACAGCTTGCCAACTTTGCTCAGTCAAAACACCTCTCTCTGCTTTGCCTCTGGCTTACGTGACATATCAAATTGCCGTAACAAAATCACACTCTATTTCAATAGGAAAACAAGTCAACCCTCTATTAAACTTGCTTCATTCTAAAGCCTAAAATCAAAGGCAAACTATAAATATATCGAAGTTTCTTCCAGCAAAGCTAAAGAGCAATGATTTATTCTTCAGGAAGCTCATTTGAAAAATAACTCTTGTTTTCTTCTTACAAGCCTTATTTTCCATACATTAATTATCACAGAAAAAAATTAGAACTGTAAGTAACCAAGGTTCATATCCTGAAAATACATCTTGTCTTGTCCATGATGAAAGTAGATATAAGAGTTTGGATTAAGAGCGTGTGCTCTAGAGCACGATCTTGCACCTCTCCATTTTTTGATCAAAGAATGAAGATTTCCTTTGCTTCTGAAAAGAGTCTGGATTATCGTCTTCTACTCTAAAACTCAAAATCATCACATTTTAAGAGTGGGAAAGGAATATTAAGAGATTATGTAATACACAGAGCATCTCTGCAAGGCCCCCTTAAGAAACCTACCAGTGAACTAACTGACATGGAGACAATGAGAAAAGACGACACACTTTTCCCTGAATATCATTCTGTACCTTTTGAAATTTGAGCCACATGCAGTTTAAAAATACATGTTGTTTCATTAATTCGGTACAAATCACTGAGGGAATCCAAAGAAACCCTAGTATTTCAGAGGAGAAAACTGAAGCCAAAGACATAGATAGCAGCTCAAGATCACACCGCGGACAGTGAAAAGGCTGGGACCAGAACTCTGGAGCCCAGTGGAAGCTTCCAGGGCTCCCCCCTCACCGCAATGCCATGTGTTAAAACACAAGGGCCATCTGATAAACAAAGCATTACTACAGTCCCTTTCAGAACTGTGGTCTTCTGGGGGTCTCGGTGACTGCTATGATACAACGCTAGTCATTTCTGTTTTAACAGAAGCTCTAAGGCAAAGCGACCCAGATGACAGTCCAAACTCGTAGCAACTGCTAAGAGAGTTAACAGGGACAGCACACCCACCACAACGTGGACAGTGTCTCTTCTCAGGCTTAAGTGGATTCAAGCTTTAAGCAGGCCAGGAAAATGTCACAGTCTTACCAACAGTAAGACTGTCTGATGAGGCAGCACAGAGTTAGTAGTACAGAGAGCGTATTCCTAGTGAGCTGCCTCAGAGGAAATAAAGAAAAGCAGACTAGGAAATTTTAGTTTGAAAGAAGCCCTAACAGCTCCACTGCTCTGGAACAAGACACTTAAGGGAATCACCAGGGCCCCTTCCAGTCCTACAGTCCTCCAACGTGAACAAGCAAGGCAGCTTCAACGCTTCCTCTGAGTAATTCAGGGATACTCTCCTCTTGGTGAGAAGAAATGTTAACTTTTTCTTTCAACGGGCACAAACGCAGGGAAAACAAAACAACAGTTTCCATAGGAAAGCATAAGAGAAGGCAGAAACAAAAACTTCCAAAAAACGTCTGCCTCTGTCTGCTTGGAACAGAACGATCTTGGAAGACAGAAAACTTACTGCAGGGATTATTCCTTCCTTCCTGGGTCTCTATGTAGCCTTTGTATCTGGAGAAATGTATGCATGTTAAACGTTACTAGACTTCTACTGTAACTTTTGATAATCGCCAAACGTACTGTAGGCTTGTGTTAGTTAACCTGAGTATTTTTAATAAGGCTGTTTGCCAACAATTAGTTCATCTGATGAAACATTTGAAAAAGAGAACATGAGAGAGGATAACAAGGTTGGCCAAGACATAACCTCCAGCCACCAAGACCCCCAGCCACCACGACCGTTTGTGTTTCTACAGAGAAATCATGGCACAGGAGAAACCAGACTAGGGCTTTCTTAGTCAACTCTGGGTCCCAAGGTCACACCACAAGGAGAAGTCTCTCTCACCACATCTTCAATCCTCTAGCAGAAACAAAAGACCAGAGAGGCTCAAGTTCCCAGGCAACCACTGTCATCTCCAGGGGACTCTACAACATAAATGCCGACCTCAGCCACAGACCTGAGAGTGCTGCTTCAAATTCCATCTCCGATTTCCACTAAATATTTCAGATACAGGAAAACATTCGAAGTCTATTTGTTGATAATATTTCTACTTTGTTGAAAATAAATCAGAACAGTCACATCATTCAAAGAAGAAAAAAATCACAGGAAGCTTCAAAGTCAGATGTTATCCTTCACAATGAAAGGCATCAATACCAAAAAGTCTATGAATGTATTTCATCAAAAACATAACACACACACAACGTGATGCCAAAAAAAAAAAAAGCAAAAGACATTTATTCCACTCCTCAGCAAACGAGTTAACCGGTGACTTCCATCACAGTGCAGTTTCTACTGCACTAGGATTACCTAGGGCAGGAGAAACATTTGGTGACTCACACACTCCCCTTTGATGTAAATTTTAAAATTAAAGAGCTGGTTTCTTTGGGAAGAAAAAAAAAGAAAAACTTTTAAATTATTCCTTTAAACTACAGGTCTGAGAGATGAAACACCATTCCGCCCCTGGTCAATTTCAACGTCAATTCCATTTTTCTTTCCAAAAATCATGACTCCTATTAAACATCTGGCAGCCATGAAATTCACTACCTTAAATTCATTCACTTAGGATTTACTGAATGCCCATGACTGAGTAAGCATCACAGAATTCAACCAAGACCCTGAATTTTAACTTTAACTCCTCCTGGCGCCTCCCTATTTACACTTTTAAGTGTAGATTCTCCACTCGACTTGAGAAAAAAACAAAGGGCAATGAGCCAGCTTCACAGGGCGCAGCTCTCTTGTAAGTAAAAGGCGAAGAAAAAGGAAAAGGGGTGTTGTCTACCCCGAGGCCTCCCGGACCGCAGCGCTTTCAAGGGTTTACAGCTGTCTCCACGCCGCCCGGCCCCGACCCCGCTCCGGCCGCACCTCGGGGGGCCGCCGGGCAGAGCGGGCGGGCGGCGCGGGCTCTGGCCGAGTCCCAGCCGCGGTTCCGCCCCGCCCGCATCCGCGCTCCGCGACCCCGGGTCCGCGACCGCCCGCAGCGCCACCGCCCACAGCGGGCTCTGCTGGACCCCGGAGCGCCCCCGCGCCCGGGCCCAGAAGGGGCGGCCGCCTGCCTGACGCGTTCCGACGAGGCGGGACCGACCCCGCGGGTCCCAGCGGGACCGGACACGAGCCGGCCCTCGCCGCGGGCGCCCCCCGCCCCCCCTCCGCCGCTGGGCCCGGTCCTCTCCCACCGCCCCCGCGCCCCCGGCCCAGGCCTCGCGCTCCCCTCGGCTCCCCGCCCGGACCGCCACGACCCCCTTCGGCCTCTGCCCGTCGCCACCGCTCCTGACCTGTCCCCGCGGGGTCCCGGGCCGCAGCGCGACGCCTCCATCCCGCCGCTCCGAGAGCTGCTGCCGCGTCCACACCCGGAACGTTGCGGCGGGGGCCAGCCTGGCGCAGCCGCCCCGCCCCGAAACAGCACCTCACACTGTCGCCGCCTCCCATTGGCCCGCGCGCCAGCTGCTCCGCGCCCATTGGCCGCCGCGCGCTCGTCGGTCCCCGCCTATTGGCCCATGCGCCCGTCGCTCCCCCGGAAGGTTGCTACGGGCGGCGGCGCCGCGGGAGGGTTGCTACGAGCGGGTTGCTAAGGGCGGAGCCGCCCATCCCCAGCTAACCGCGGAGCGCCTGGGCCCGCCGGCACCCAGCAGGCCCTACCCGGAGACCACCCACCGCGCTTCCTGGGGGCGCCGCCCCGGGGGACTGGCAGACCTCCGCCCACTACCGCGCAGGCCAGCCCTCCCAACACCCAGGCCTTCCCCGAACCATCCCTGGCCCGGCCCAGCGTTTCTTCCCAACCAAATGCGTCTGCTCCCAGCCACACTGGACCCCCACAGCCTCCCCTGGTCCAGCCCAGGGTCTTAGGGCGTCCTAGACCGGCCGCGCACATTCGCCGGACCCCATTTTCCACCTTCCTCTCTCTGCAGCCTACCAACCGTCTTCAAACTCCCGTATCCCACTGAGATCCACTATTGGATCCAGTAAGTCTTGCTTACGCAGCATTACAGACTCCACAGAGCGCCCAGTCAAAGGTCATTGCACGTTGACTTTACAGCATTCCGAGGCCAAGTGTTTCCACACTGGTTTTGAGTTTCTAAGAGGCAGAGAACTTGGCACTGCGCTCGCTGGTCAGCCTCCACCCATTTTTAAAGTAAATAATCTCTGCTTGTCTGGCTCAGGCTGGACCTGACACAGATTTGGTTCTGAAAGCTGACGAAATGGAGTTGAATGAGAGAGATGCTATTTGTGTGGATGAAAGGACAATCGAGACATTTTGTTGACCGGGCAGTCCTTCTGCATTAATTACAATAAAAAGTAGTATTTGAAAACATTACACATGTATTTACATACATTTTAAACAGTTACGACAAGAAATCATTTTCCCACTCTATTTAATTTTTACAGATTACTTCAGTTGGAAGCAAGAAATGAAAACATAGCACCGCGAAGTAACTTATCTCCCCTGATCCCACTGAACTCATTAAAACAGGCTTGCTGCGCTTTCTTCAGAACCTTGCCCTTTCAGCAGACGAGCGAAGTCTGCAAAACACTCACTTTGCTTCGAGTTTTTCCATGCCTCATGTCACAGAGGGAGCTGTACACGGAGCTGGTACTCAAACATGTGGAATGAGTTAGTTTGAAGGAAGTGATTAGAAGGCTGAGTAAGCAGTGGTTACAGGGAACTAAGAAACCCTTTTGTGAAGGAGGCTGTATTGCTGCATTAGTGTCAGGAACAGGGTTCTGTGAAAACCTTCTGCAGCCATTTATTTACATACATTTTAAGCAGTTTTAAAATATTTAAAATTTTAAAACAGTTAATACAAGGAAAATATGAAGTGAACTGTTTATGACACTAAAAACTGTTTATGGCACCGGATATTTTAAAAAGCAAGTCTGGAAATTGAATTCCCTCATGACTTCAGGGCTCTAGTTAAAATATCTTTTTTCTACTGGTGTTCCTGGGGTGTTCTTTCCATTTTACCCTACTGACGTCCTTGCTTGTGAGCCAGACGAGTGATATGAGCAACTGGATGAAAACCAGCTATCAGTTTTTTGGGACGCCTGATGTCTGAGAAATCCCGTCAGTTTTTCACAAGAAACTGGCTTCTGCTCAGCTTCCCTCTCTCCCTGAGGTACGCGAACAGATGTCGTCGCCTCCTCCAGGTGACCTTTATCCCGTACTTCTCCTCGGGGGTGTCTGTAACCAGAACGGGCCCGGGCTCGGGGCTCTCGGGAGTGCTGCTGTGAAGGGAGCCGCTCGGAAGGCTGTTTCCCCTCTGCTCTGGGGGCACGAGCCCTCCCCTCACGGACGACTCTGGGGTCTGGATGTCAGGTGGGGTGAACACGTAAGGTAGGTTTTGAAGTGCAGGTGCTGACAGCTCCCCGCAGCTTTGGGGACTGAGCATGGGAACTAAGGCCCTTCTGGTAATGTCCTTTTCTGGTTGGTTGGGGCAGCCACTGATTAAGGGGGTCCCGGGTGTGGCTGACCTGGAGCAAGAAGGTGGACTCTCAAATGTTAGACGTGGAAACTTGCAGGTGGCAGATTTCCGACTTGAATGCCTGGCCTGGGCTCGAAGATGACGTTTACGGTTGGCTGGGAACCAGCTTTCTGCTGTTGTATCAAACTGAGGTGATACCTAAGGATTGGGGGTGAGAAAAGGTGAGGGAGAGCCACATCCAAACCGAAGGAAACTGCGTCCAATGGCCAGGATCCCAAGTGGGAGCCCGCTACAGGAACGGGCCCGAGATAAGCTGCCTAACTGGATGAAGGCGGAAAGGGGTATGAGCTTTGGGCAAGTCACTCCACCTCCCTGGCTTTCAGTTTCCTCGTGTGCAAGAAAGGGGACAACGCCTCTGTCACTTCAACACACGGCTGCAGGGCAGCTAAGCGTCTCACTCTGGACGCTGACGGCAGGGCCCAGCTGTCCTGGCCACCGTCGCCCCCAGCACCTGGCAGAGCTCTCTGAGGCAGGGCTTAGGCTTCTGTCTGGCTCCTTCACTACATTACTTCCCTGACATACAGGAGCTGTGTTCTCTTCCCAGGGCTTTTCAACTGTCAGAAGATAACACATACCATTTCTGAGGATTTTCCTTCCACATTCTATCCACTAAGCAGTAAAGAGAAGACTTAGCTAAATACCCCACCTCGCACATGAAGCTCCGGGAACAAGCTCATTTTTGACTCGTTGAGCCATTTATCTGGCTTTCTCACCCAGCTACTGGGGAGTGAAGATTTCGTGCTCAGCTCTTTCAGGGGACAGCGGGGGAGAGAGACTCCAATTCCAAGCAACCCACACCTCAGTTTGAACTTAGGGAAAAAGATAAGACAGAGAAGATGACAGAGGACAGGCAGAAAGAGGACACTGTCTCCTAGTCTCTGCCCCCAGGAGTCTCCTTGTTCTCTGGAAGCCCTGGTTTGCTGGGCAGAGTCAGCACTGAGAACCCTAGCAGAGTAAAAGTCACTGTAAGACTCCCACGGCCTACCCAGGAAGTGACGGTGGTGTGGTCAATGGGCTTGCCGGGCACCTGTCTAGTGTGGGTGACAGGAAGCTGGGGAGATCCTTGGCGGTGTCTGGGGCCCTCTAGTGGTTGTTGGTGGAATAGCAGCTGGGGTTTCTGGGCCGTCTGGCGGCGTTTTTTTCTGGGAGGCATCAACAGGTGAGTGAAGAGCAGTGAGTAACTGCATGATGCTGGCTGCAGTCAGGTCTGGGGAGAGACTCCAGTTCCAACCCATGCCTGCAGAGAGGAAACACAAGTGGGGAGAAGATAATCCGGTGACTCCCCAGCACTCCTGCACACTCTGCCAGCCGGTTCCGCTACAGGCCAGCAGCCCTGCCCCAGGACTGCACCGGCTTCCTGTACCCACACCACCAGGTCAATACACAGGAGCTCATACTCAACGATGTTCATCCCGTGAGCATTTATTGAGCACCTGCCAGCACCATTCTGGGTGTTGGGAATTTAAAGATGAATAACCACTTACTCCACAACCATTGAGTGCCAAGCACCTGCAGGGACACAGACTGTCCCTGTCTTCAAAGAGCTGAAAGTCTAGCAGAGGGAGACAATCACAACAATGAGAACAGTGCTTCCACCCCACCAAGGGAGGCTTTCTGGAGAGGGTGACAGCCTCGGTACAGGAGGGCTGGGAAAAGCCAAAGAACAGGGAGGGCGCTCCAAGCACACACACAGGAGAGACAGGAGCACTGCGGACTCAGGACCAGACTCCACGTAGCTGGACACAGGGCATGAAAAGACAACTTGCAGGGACTGAGGTGGGACAGTGTCCGGGTCAGGTAAGAAAACCAGGTGTACCGTCTGAGTTTGGACTTTGACCTAAGTAGTCACTGAAAATTTTGAAGCAGACGGATATGATCACACTTGGATTTTGTTTAAACCTTTACCCCAGATAATTTTGAACATACAAAAAAAATAGTTAACAGTATAATGAGCCCCCAAATGCCCATCACCCAGCTCCAACAACCATCAACCCATGGCCAGTCAGGATCCATCCACCCCCACCCACTTCCCCACCCCTTTATTTTGACAATATATTCCCAGTCATGATACCATTCCCATGAACACAACTAACATATACAAATATACATACTTATATACTGTATGTACTTATACATACATTAGCATATAGTAACATGTGTATTTCCTTAAATATTAAATGCCAAATGTCCTGTGTTCAAATTTCAGTTGTCTCATAAGTAGCGCAATTGTTTTTTCTTTGTTTTGACTCTTAGGCAGATGGTCCTGGCAACAGTGTGAAAGGAGAGAACAAGTGCTCCGGAAGCAGGCGGACCAGGCAGAAGGTTCTGTGCCACCTGGGAGCCGATGAGGCCGGAACCTGGGCTGTGTCAGCAGAGACGGGAGGCTGGAGAGAGAGGCAGGGACAGCAGGCCCCACAAAGTAATAAAAAGTCTGCAAAAGTGTCCAGTGAATCCAGTACCCAGATCAGTTTTAATAAGAGCTTTTGTCCACGGGTTGGTGGGACAGAAGTTTGAATGCAGCAGGTGGAGGTGAGGGGAAGATGCCGCTGGGCATCCCAGAGGGTCACACAACAGAGCAGACTGGTCCCACTGAACAGTCCTGATTCATTCATTCAGTCACCAACAAAAGAGCAACAGACTCTGATTTATGTCACTAGGCAGTGGAGATGAAGGAGAGGAAAAATAAGGACAAAGCCTTTACCCTCAAGGAACCAACATTTTAGGGAGAAGGCAGGTAATAAACACCTCCAATTGTTCATCAATTTATTCAGCACATGTGTACTGAGTGCCTGCTGTGTTTTGGGCACTGTTACAGGTGCTGGAAATATATACTAGGTTACAAAATTAAATCCCTGCCTTCGCGGCCCTTACATCTAGTCTAGTTGGGAAGTGATCAGAGGTAGAGAAAAGTGAAACAGCGTAAGGGGCTGCTGTTTTAGACAGGGTCGTCAGGGAGGGCCTCTCTGAAAAGTGTATTTGAGCAAAGACCTGAACAAAGAAAGGAGAGCAAGCAGACAAGAGAAAGATGTGAGAAGGAATATTCCAGACTGAACTGTGAGATGGGAGCGTGTTTGACTTGGTCAAGAAACAGTACAGTCAGCATGGCTGAGCTGGAGGGTGGGAGATGAGAACATAGGGTTAAGGCCAGGCTAAGGACTCGGGGTTGAATTATTCTTCACTAGGCAGCCACTGCAGGGTCCAGGCAGAGACGTAACATAATCAGATTTAGCCTTATAAGTGCTTTGTGAGAAAAGGTGGGCTGGGGAGAGAAGGAGAAAGGAGGCAGGGAACCCAGTGAGAAGGCTCCTGCAGGAGCCCAGGGGCCAGGTGACAGTGGTAACTATGGCTCCAGTGAGAAGTGCTGCCGTGCACCCCTTGCTCAAAGCCCCCAGCTTCCCGTGAACCCCGCCTTGCTCAGCAGGCCTACTGTTTCCCTGATCAACTCATTTCCCATAAAGATTATCTTAAAACTTTAGAACTCCTCTTCTCGCCAAATTGCTTTAATCCCTACTTCACAAAGAATACAGGAGACATCAAAGGAAATACTCTCATTTTCCAGAAAGCAAGCATCTAAACCTAAGTCTACCTGCATCCATCCTTTCCTTCCGCTGTAACTAGAGGTCCATCCCTTTAGCTCTCCACGGCCTTTCCCTCCCTGGCTGTGCTCTGGAGCCCTCTTAATTCTACACGCTTTTCTTAGGCCAGTTTTCAATAACCACCTACAAGTAGATGAGTCAAGTGTCTATATAGTCAGCTTAGAATTCCTCCACACTCACACCCATGTATTCCACCGCCTACTTGACAGCAACTAGATGCCTCCAACACCTCAAACTCAGCACGTTTACAACAGAATTCACCATTGCTTCCCCCGCACCCCCTCCATAAAAGTGACTATCTCCAGGGCCTGTGCTCAGGGAATGGTATCCTCAGTCACCCAGCGACGCAGCCAGAGACCTTGACACTTCCCCCACCTCCCACCCAACCCAATTAGCAAGCCCTGTCAGTCCTACCTCCTGTGTCTTCAGTGATACCCCTCTTTCCAGGAGGGTGGTTGGGGGATAGGCAAGATGGGCAAAGAGGATCAAGAGGTACAAACTTCCAGTTATAAAGTAAATACAGTATGGGATATAATGTACAGCATGGTGATCAAAGTCAATAATATTGTATTTCAAATTTGAAAGTTGCCAAGAAAGTAAATCATTAAAGTTCTCATCACAAGAAAAAAAACTCTGTATAGTGACAGATGGTTAATTAGACTTATTTATACATCACTTTACGATGTATAAAACATAAGCGAATCATGTTGTCCACCTGAAACTGAAATAACTTGTTATGTCACTTATACTTCAGTTGGGGAAAAAACTTATAATCATGGTTTTTAGTGACAGTTCAGTATTAAACGTGGGATCAGAATCAGCGGTAATTTTTTTAAAGACTTTATTAGATTCAACTCAAAACTTGATAAAAAAAATTCTTCCTTTGCGAAAAATAATAATATGGGGGGGGTGTAGCTCGCCTGCCTAGCATGCACGTCTGGGGTTCAATCCCCAGTACCTCCATTAAAAAAAGAAAGAATTTGACACAACATTGTAAAATGATTATAAATCAATAAAAAAAGTTAAAAAAAAAGAAAGAAACCTAATTCCCCTCCCCCCTCAAAAGAAAAAGAATATCCCTCCCCTTCTTCCCTCCCTCCCTCCCCTCCTCTCCCACCGCCCTTCAAGCTCCGGCTCTGTCCTGGGGTAATGCAATAGCCTAACTGGTCTACCCTAACCCACTCTGGCACCCCCTGCAGGGGGACCTTTTTAAAATGCAAATCTGATCTTGGCTCACTTCTGCTTAAGACTCATTTTTGATTTTTGGATAAGAACCAAAAGCCTCAGTGTTGGCTAAGGGCCAGTTGCTCCAGGTCCAGCTTCGTCTCCTGCCGCGTGGCCCTGCACACCTCAGTCCCTTCTGAGGTCTCCCTCGTCTGCATAAAGCCCCGGCTGTAGTGCAGCAGAAAAGCCTTTCTCACCTACATTAAGGAACGCAAGGTCTCCCTCCTGTAGATACGCGAAGCTATCCCTGACCTCTGATTCTTCACTTCACAGCTATATTTCTCTTCTTAAGTTTATTGCTTAAATAAACCAGTTTACTTCGGAAATGAGCTCCTCCCTCCGCCCATCAGAAGAAAGACCCCCTCTGCCACTGCATCCTAGCGCGGCCTGGCACAGAGCAGATGCTCAACTCACCGTGTGACCAAGTTAATAAATCAAGTACTTCATTACCGGTAAAGGGTTGCAGGGGCGGGGTGGGAGAGGACCCAGAGCCGAGGCGGGGTTCGCGCTGTGCGAGTAATTTACGGAGGGAACTTGAACGAGGCCAGAAGCTGCGCTCCAGGGGCCGCCAGGAGAGTCGGGGGCCCGGATGGTCGCTGGTAGGAGGCCAACGGAGGGCAGTACCCCCACCACTCCGGCCCCCCAGTGAGGAAACCAGCGTGGGAGGAAGACCCCGGGACGCGCGAGCAGCGCGGAGGGGCGCCGGGGGCCAGAGAGCAGCCGGGGGCCGGCCCCGGGGTCCCCGGGGTCCCCGCGTCCCGCCCCCGCGGGGCCTCCCTGCGCCCTCCCCACGAGCCGCCGGCCCACCTGCCCGCTCTGCCCGGCCCGCCCGGCCCGCACGCCTCTCTCACCTCATCCGCCCGCTTCACCCGTCGCCGCTCCGCCCGCCGGCCCGCCCGCCAGGTCCACACGCCTCATCCGCCCGCCCGCCCGCCCGGTTCGTCCGCCTCACCCGCCGCCGCTCCGCCCGCCCCGCCCGCCTCACCTGCCCTTCCCGCCGCCGCTCCGCCCGTCTCTCCTGCCCGGCGGCGCCCGCCCGGCCGCCGCTCCGCCCGCGCCGCCCGCCGCTCCGCCCGCCGCCCGGGTTCCGGCCCGAACGCGGAGACAAGACCGGCGCCGATTGGCGACGCCCGTCACGTGACCGCAACGCTCCGCCGGCGCCAATTTCAAACAGCGGAACAAACTGAAAGCGCCGGAGCGGGACCCCACCCCCGGCCCCGGCCCGGGACCCCCCCCCCCCGGGATCCCGGGATTCCCCGCCCCGCAGCCCGGGGACCCGCCGCCGGCGCGAGTGCCGCCCGGGACGCGGCCCGGCCCGCAGGCGGGAGCAGCGCGGAGCCGCCCGGAGCCCGGCGCGGCGGCGGTGCAGCGAGGTGAGCGGGCGGCGGGCGGGCTGGAGGCCGGGGGCGCGACGGGCGCGGCGCGGAGGGGCTGAGCGCGGCCGGAGGCTGGCGAGGGTGCGCGGCGCGCCTGCATCCCACCGCCCGGCCGCGTCCTCACCTCTTTCGCGAAGCGCCCCTGGGCCTTCCCTCAGGGGGAAGGGGCGGCCCGCTGGCCGGGATCCAGGCTGAGTTCACTCCGCTTCCAGCCGAGACCGACCTGCTCGCACCCTCCCCTGCGCCCAGGTGCTCTCACCATTAGGCAGCACTGCCTCCACTCCGCCCTTTCCCAGGGCCCTCCTCCTGGTTCTGGGACCCCCCCCCCCGGCGCGCAGTTTTGTCCTGGTCTGGGTGGGGTTGGGGACCCTGAAGTCGCTCCGAAGACTAGGCTAGAAAGTGTTGGCCATGGTAGCAAGAGGCTGGTCAGAGTGGAAGGGAAAATTAGGCTTTAGACCAGGAAGATACCTTTTGGGGGTGGGGAGGGAATGCTAGAGTCCAGTGATTGATGGGTGGAGGGAGGGAGGCTGGAAGAGATAGGAGGTGGAAGTAAAACTGAGATTTGAAGGTAAAGGAATCCTGGATATAAAGGAATGGGAGGAGGCAGAGGGGGAGGGTCTGTGAACTCTAAGCTGATGGCAAATGTCACGAGTGTGACAGTCCGTTTTAGGGAGGTAGCAGATATCCTAAAAAAAGGGACAGCCCATTCCTGTCTCTCCGAGTACCTCTCAGTAGACTTACACAATTTTACACAATGGTAGAGTACTCCATGCATCTGTTAAAATCAACAAAGCACAAGTTTTAAAAGATAAAACTATTTTCCTTACTATTACGAAACCACCTTAGCACAGTGATGAGAGCACATTCGATTGGTCAGGAAATAGGGATTACAGTCTTGGTTCTGGAAGAGAAATTAAGCAATACAGTAACATGCTTAGAAGGTCAAAATATGAATAAGCACATGCAAGTACTAAAATATCACTGTGTAAATATTTTGCAAATTGTTAAAGAAAAACGTATTTTTTAAAATCTATACAAGGATAACGGCCGGTGAAATGATTGTCACCCCGTACGTAGTGTTAACCCATGACCCGCACAGCTTTACCCTGGGCCTTGAATAGAGCAATTTCCTTTTGATCTGACATCTTGTGAACTGGAGACAATTTCTTCATGTGTGTGACAACGGGGCAATAGTACAGTCTGCCTTTTTCCTATGATTCCGTGGGCATAGATCCTTTAACTGATAGACTAGGATGATGTTAAAAAATAGAAATGCTCTATGCTAGAATGGAGTATGGAATCAGAGTTTTGTCAGGATGTCCTATTCCAGCGTTCCCATCCCTGCAGTCACTGCGATCCATATTTAGACAATAATAGACATTTCCTCATTTTTGTAGGTTCCTTACTTGTTTCTGTAGCCAAACATTCTTAAGCTTCCAGACCTTTGGCTATGTTGACCTACAGCCAACACAGTCCCACTTCCCCCTTTTGAATTGCTTCCGTTTGTTTCAGTTTTAACTTCTATCAATAGAACTCATCTCCTGATTTGTCTGCCGTCTTTCCAAAAGCCCAGGGAGCATTCCCCTGGGCCTGTGCGCTGGCGCTGCTGGTCACATGACGAGGAACCCCTCTAACAGAACCTCCTTCTCAGCCTAACATATCTCTAACAGCCTGCTGCCCCTTGCACTTTCCAGGGTCCACGCTCGTGATTCTCAATGGAGAGTGAAAGCCTAGATTCATAATGAAAACCAGCCCCCGTCGGCCACTGATTCTCAAAAGACGGAGGCTGCCCCTTCCTGTCCAAAATGCCCCGGCTGAAACATCAGAAGAGGAGCCTAAGAGGCCCCCTGCCCAACAGGAGCCTGGTCGAGCACAGGCCTCCGAGGAGGTGGCAGAGTCCAACCCTTGCAAGTTTCCAGCTGGGATCAAGATTATTAACCATCCCACCATGCCCAACACCCAAGTGGTGGCCGTCCCCAACAATGCCAACATCCAGAACATCATCACAGCACTGACGGCCAAGGGAAAGGAGAGTGGCAGCAGTGGGCCCAACAAATTCATCCTCATCAGCTGTGGGGGAGCCCCCACCCACCCTCCAGGGCCCCAGCCTCAAGCCCAAACCAGCAACGCGCCCAAGAGGACAGAAGTGATCACCGAGACCCTGGGGCCAAAGTCTGCAGTTCCGAATGTGGATCTTCCGAGGCCACCTGGAGCCCTTCCTGGGCGGAGATGGGAAAGCTGTGGTATGTGCTCTGCAAAGCAAAGGGGTGAGGAGCCAGGCTTCCCCCTCTGTGGCCGGGACTGCAGTCAGCCATGCTGACACTTAGGACAGACAGGCATCTGCCTGAACCGGGGGATAGTCTTGTCTGTCTCCATCCTGAAACCTGACCCTCTGGGCACTGTCGAAAGGGCTGCAATCTAATTTAGCATTCCAATTGCCTTCTTTATACTGGGAAAGGATTTTTTTATTGTTTCTCTTTATCGTTTGCATTGACCATATAAGGAAGTAGGAATCTTTCTCCATCTGAATAAAGGAGAAAGCAGGAAGAGGAAAAATGACTTTCTCTGTGCAGATGCTCAATGATGCTTTTGTAAGGTTGCCTTGACCCTTCTCTAAGGCTCAGTGTGGCTCAGACTGAAATACAACTTGAATTGTGCTCCTCAGTTTCTCCCATGAAATCCTAATGGGGACAGTACCTGAGGGCCCGTGTCCCTAAGGCAGAGGTCTGGAGAGATGGTCCCTAACCACCAATTTTGCTGGGCCTGCTGGGCATGGATCAGGTGGCTAACTGGCATCTTGGGTTCTTTCCCTGCAGCTGGCGGTGAGGCAGCAGGCTGCACTCTAGACAACAGCTTGACCAACATCCAGTGGCTTGGGAAGATGACTTCTGATGGGCTGGGCTCCTGCAGCATCAAGCAAGAGATGGAGGAAAAGGAGAACCGTCACCTGGAGCAGAGTCAGGCCAAGGTGAATGGTTCCGTCACTTGCTAGGGCAGTCAGAGCCGGGGCAGGGAATTTCTAAGAAGGGGATAGATGAAGTGGCCTGTGGAGCAGAATTTCCAAGTCCTGGTATTAGCAATTCACTTAATTTAGAGCTCTCTTTCTGCTGGGGATCTCTTTCCCCCCATCTGTGAAATCTCCTTGAGGGCAGATTCCTCTGGCTCACTCAGTATGCCCTCAGCACTGGCTTCAGTGCTTTAGCACCAGATACTTAGTAGGTCTTCAGGAAGATGTCTTAGTTTGGAAAGCCATTGAATTTTAAAGAGGCACCCCAACAGTATTAAAGGAACGCAGCGTTTTTAGTGAGATTGTTTTATTAGAAGATACGTTAGTGCCAAATAAAATGAGTTAGGTGTGAATTTTAAATACTTCAGCAATCAAAATTGATCTGACCCAGTTGTGTGGCCTGGGGTGGTTTTTCATGGCTGCCATACCTGGATCCTTCTGGGTGCACCCTTTATTCCGTCATTAAAAGTGAAAAGTTACATGGAAGTATACATAAGTAAAAACTGAGCTGTTCACTTAAAACGTGTACTTTATAAAGTTATAGTTCAATTTCTTAAAATGTGAATGATCAGATCTTTGCCTGAGACTCAGCCAGATGTGTGCTTTGTGGACATTTATCTGTCCCATACTCTTGGGAATATTTCTCTTGCACAGACATTGAAAGGAGATGGGTTTATTCACATCACATCAGGAGTAGGAACTGGACTAAGACCTAGGTCCCTCAACTCCCAGATCTGAAGAATGGGTATAGTTTTAGCATAAAATGGATGCTTTAAGAGTCATAATATATCCCAAACTTTCCTAGGAGTTTCAGCTAACAGAGGCCAGACTTACCATCAGGCAACATCGTCAACAAAATGACCAATGACAGCAGTGGTTCTACGCTGTCTGGGGGTTAGAGCACATCATCTCTGAGACCCTTCCTAATCCTAAAGTTTTATTCTGTGTAATAGTGGTCTCAGATGAGTTGGTTTCCAGTAACTTTTTACGGGATAAAATCTCTCTCCAGGGGTTGGGGTGGGGAGCCGGGGAGGTCATGTGAACTCTGCCCAGTCATTGCCTTTTCTCCTTCCCTTTGGCTTCTCAGAACCCTCAGGTGGAGGGGCCCCCGGGAGCATCGACGTCCTGGCAGGACTCTGTGTCTGAGCGGCCACCGTACTCTTACATGGCCATGATCCAATTCGCCATCAACAGCACGGAGAGGAAGCGCATGACCTTGAAAGACATCTATACTTGGATTGAGGACCACTTCCCCTATTTTAAGCACATAGCCAAGCCAGGCTGGAAGGTACTGTGTCCCTTAACAACCGCAGTCGAGGTTGCTGTGGCCCTGTGTAGACAGCTTGTCTGCACAGAAGTGCCTCCTCAGTCTGTGTCTGGTGGGGAAGGAACAGTTAAATGCAAAGGATGCTAGAACTGTAAACAGTTGTGTCTTGTGGATTGTGACTCGATCCTGCTGAATTCAGGCAAAATCATCAATCAGAGCTCTGCAGTCATTCCTCTGTCTCCATTAACTGCCTCGGGTTAATGGAAACTCCAGTGCATCACCAAGCCCACTTTTGTGCTACACTGAACAGCAGCTGGAGTGATTAAGGAGCTTTGTGAAAAGATATTAATGAAAAAAGGGGGGAAAAAAAGAAAAAAAACTGTGAGCCTCATGACCCAAGACTCACCTCCTGTAAAGTCTTATCTCTTCTCCAGAAGGCAGGGAGCTTCTATTCCTCATAGTCACAGGAACACTGGGATGTCTGGGAGCCGTAGCTCATGCGAGGCTCAGAGCCACAGTTTAGGTCTCTCGACAGACCCTTAATCCCGGGCCAAGGGGGTTTTTGTATTGTTTCCCCCACAGCAGAACTGAACTTCATACTCTCACCTCAACCAAATTCCCTAGCTTCTTCCCTTCTTCACTCACCTCTCTTGCTTCTGATTATTGCTCACAGCTTCAGTCCCCTTTCCCAGCCCATGTCCGCTCTCAGGACTGGCTGGTCTCTTTCTCCTGGGATGGAGGGGTTTATGGCTAAGGTTTATGGCTTTGCCAGGTGCAGCGTCTAGAAGAGAGCTGCCAATAGGCAGGGTTCCAAGGACACAGAGCCTGGGGCTGAATTCCTTGTGGGGGGGCATCAAAGGTGATGTTTCCAAAGCCAAAGTAGCTGATCCATGGTGTCCTCCTCCCCTTTCAGAATTCCATTCGCCACAACCTCTCTCTTCACGACATGTTTGTCCGTGAGACGTCTGCCAATGGCAAGGTCTCCTTCTGGACCATTCACCCCAGTGCCAATCGCTACTTGACGCTGGACCAGGTGTTTAAGGTGAGCATCCTGGTCTTGTCCGAATAGGGCCGGCGGTGGGGGTCGTGATTTCCGTCTCAGAAGGAAACAAGTCCTCCTTGGGATGGTCTTATCTGCTCAGCTGGGGGCCGGCCAGCCCACAGGGACGACAAGCCGCTGTGCTAGGCCAGGCCGTGGAGAAGGCTCTCTGATCCAGACAAAGGCCTTCCTGGGGCAGTGCTGCCCTAACTGCCCTGTGACAAGAATTGCTTGGAATGCTTGTTAAAATACAGCTTCCCAGGCCCCTCCCATGGGGCTTCTGACTCAGTAGGTCTGGGATGCGCCTGGGAATATGTATTTGTAGCAGACATCTCAAGCGATCCTTACAGAAAAAGTCTGGAAAACCTTGTTTTTAAAAAGCCCTTCTTGAGGGGGGAGGGTGTAGCTCAGAGGTAGAGCACATGCTTAGCATGCACAAGGTCCTGGGTTCAATCCTCAGTACCTCTATTAACAAAAAATGATAATAATAAATAATTTAAAAATACATTACATAAATAAATAAATAAATAAATAGCCCTCCTTTAGGCTGGAGAGCAGAAACGGAGCCACCAGAATATCTTTTCCGAAGCAACTGCTTTAGGATCTCAGAGTGCCCCTAAGGCTGCTGCTAACTGTGCCCGCTGTCCTGGGGGGCCCACCGTCCAGGGCGGCCCTCAGCATCAGTCAGGAGTAGGCCTTTGCCTGGCCTGCTCAGACTGGCTGCGCCAGCGGTAACTTCGTCTTGTTTCTCTCCCGCGTTGCCTGACCTCCACCAGCCACTGGACCCAGGGTCTCCACAGTCTCCCGGGCACTCGGAATCAGTAAGGTTCTTCCCCTCCGGCTCGGGGCTCGGCCTGGTTTCCCTCCCACGCTCAGCATGGCTTCGGTGAACGGGGCAAGGCGTTAAGCAGGGGAAGGGAGCCTGTGGCTGTGTGCCTGCCGGCCCCCGATGCAGGTCACCCCGGGCTTCCGGGAGTGAGAACCCTGGTGCCGGCCACCTCCTCTCCCCCGAATGGGGGCTCACACCTGCTGCTCCTCCCCCTCCCACAGGCTCAGTGCCCGAGCAGAGTGGGTGTGGCAGGGGAAAGGCCACAGGCTTCATGCGAGGCGGCAGCCACAGCACATGGCCTGGGCCTGGCAGGCGGCAGTTCCTTCTCTCACTTCTCTACCTGGCTTTTCTTTGCGCCTCCTAGTGCTCCATGCTTTGCATCCCGGGCGTGAGGACACCTGGATGAGGTGGTAGGACCCCTGCCTCCCTCAGTGTGTCTGTACCACCCCCTTCCCACCAGCAGGCGGTCGCTCAGCTCCGTGCAGGGTCCCGGAGCAGCTGGTGGGTCTCCTGCCTTCTCCCCTGCCTTCCTAACCCAGGCCTCTTTCTCTCCGTCTCTGCCACAAGCAGCAGCAGAAACGACCCAACCCTGAGCTCCGCCGGAACGTGACCATCAAAACTGAGCTCCCACTGGGCGCACGTTAGTATGGGGGAGCGGGCCCCAGGCAGGCCCTGTCCTGGGGACATACCTTTGGGGAGTGGGAACTCGAGGATCCAAGCCTGAAGATCCTGGGTATGAGAAGGGGCTCGTGTTCAGACCCTGGCTCCTGACCCCTCCCGCTTCCTCCCAGGGCGGAGGATGAAGCCGCTGCTGCCACGGGTCAGCTCATACCTGGTGCCCATCCAGTTCCCGGTGAACCAGCCCCTCGTGCTGCAGCCCTCGGTCAAGGTGCCGTTGCCCCTGGCAGCCTCCCTCATGAGCTCGGAGCTCGCCCGGCATGGCAAGCGAGTCCGCATCGCGCCCAAGGTCAGTGCTTCTGGTTTCCTCCGAGGAGAGGCTCCAGTCCATTAACAGTTCTGCTGAGTGTCCCTTGAGAAGCCTGTAAATCTAGCTGGGAAAACGTGGTGTAAATACATAGAACTCCGTGGCATGATGAGAGATGAAAGGGCCCTCGTTATCCGACGTTCGCGGTGTTGGGAGGCTCACAAGTGCCTGGTGAGTCTAGGAATTCAGATGGGGTGCTTATGGCAGATGGGCTGGGCTGGTTCAGGAAGCCCTCACAAGGGAAGCAGGCTCTAGAAAGAAGTAGATCTGGGTGAGCAGACAGGTGTGGAGAGAGCACATAAGGGCGTGTGAGGTGTGGATCTGTCTAGCTCAGGGTGTCTTCACCTCGGTCCAGCTGCCGTTTGGGTCTGGATGATTCTTTCCTGGGGGTGGAGGGAGGCTCTCCTGGGCCCTGAATTGACATTTAGCAGCACCCTGGTCCCTCCTTGCTAGATGCCAGGGGCGCCCCCTCCTGGAGGGAGTTGCTCCCAGTTGAGCATCAGTGGTCCAGCTGGCAGAGGAAGAAGAGGAGGGTAAGTTCAGACCATATCGTGATGTAGAGGAGGATTTGTGAGCAAGAGCCGACCTGTGACAAGCAGAGGAAGGGCCCCTCTGCCCCCTTCGCGGAGATGGAAGCAAGGGCTCTGGAATCCAGAGAGACTTGGCTTTGCTTTTCTTTTTTAAATTTTTGTTAAAAAAAAAGTTTTAAGATACATAAAGGTGTACATACCACTATATGTGATTTCACATAAATGCATTAATGTGATGGTATCATGTAAACTGTTTCTGCTTCAATGCAACCTTTTTTTCCCCTTTTCTTCTTTTTGGATCCCCTCCCCTCCCCTCCCCCCACGTCACCTCTGCTCCCTGTGACAACCCACGTCGACACCTTAGCATACTTTTTTCCAGGATTTGCCCATGCTTTTAGTGTAAGCTGCACACACAAATCCCCACAGCCATTTTTAAAAAAAAAGGTTTTTAAGTCTTTTGTTCCTTTGCAGGGAGGTATTCAGGTTTGTTTACTTATTTACTTATTTATTTGATGGAGGGACTGGGGATGGAACCCAGGACCTCATGCATGCCAAGCACACGCTCTACCACTGAGCTGCACCCTCCCTGCCCCCAGCAGTTTTATGCGCACACACACATCACACAGAATGTTGAAAATGGGAACATGTTACACACACTCACTGTCCCGTGGGAATTCTTCTAAGTCACCTTGGCATTGCTCTAGATTTGTTGTTTTTAAATGGCCATGTGAGATTCCATGTGTGGCTCTGCCAAAAATTTTCTAATCGTTTTGCTTCTATGGGCACATTTTGCTTCTAGTTTTTATGCCCTGTGACCAAAACTGCAATAAATGTCTTTGCATGTATTTTTCTTCCTCGCACTTTTACTTCTATAGGACAGAAAACCAGACATGAGATTGCTGAGTGGACAGGCATTTTAAATTTTATTAAATATTGCAAGATGGGTTCCCAAAAAAGTCTGTGATAATTCACATACCCACCAGCAAGACCTACGTCTGCCAGCAGTTGATATCAGCAGCCTTTTAAATATTTCCCCCACTATGGTATGAGGGGTGTCTCCTTGTTTCCTTTGACTTTCTTTGCTTGTTGGCAGGTGAGTGCCTTCCCACGGAGTCTGGTCCTTGGACTTGCTCACCGTGAGATGCTGGTTTGCGGGCGTGGCCTCTCTTTTGCAGGCTTCTGTTCATCTGTGAGAGTCCTTTGTTATTCAAATATTAACCTGTCTTTTAGGCTGAAGATACTTTTCATTTCTATTGTTTCTTAACAATGTTTATGGTATCCCTTGCCACAGGGAGAGTTTAAATTTTTATGTGGTCAGATATGTGTCTCTTCTCTTCTGCAGCTTCTGGGTTTCCAGTCTTGGTAAAGCAGGTCAGCCCCCACCCTCAGACTGTACACGCAGTCTCCTAGGTTCCCTTTCAGGATTCATGTGGTTTTGGGTTCTCTGCTATGATCTTTGTATACGGTACGGAACAGGCCTCCCGCTTCGTTTTCCCTCAGGTGGATACTAACCATGCCAGCACCCTGTTAAATGCTCTGTCTTTTACTCCTGGAATTGAACTACCACCTTCATCATATAGTCTCATATTTAATTGTTTTTGAGACTTTTTAAAAAGACAAAAGGGGATCAGCACCAACAGGCCACTCATTTTAGCGGTGGTCTGACTGAACCTCGGCGCCCCGCCTTCACCTCCTCCTGCCCCCCTTTCAGGTGCTGGGGGCGGACGACGGGGCGGCCCCCCTGCCCGCTGCAGGACCAGTGAAAGAGGAGAAACTCCCGCTCAGAGAGGGGCTGTCTCCTCTGCTTCCGGTCCAGCCCATCAAGGAGGAAGAAATCCAGCCTGGGGAGGAAGCACCACACTTAGGGAGGCCCATCAAAGTCGAGAGCCCACCCTTGGAAGAATGGCCCTCGCCTTGCCCGTCTGTCAAGGAGGAATCGCCCCACTCCCCCACCCCCAGGCCCAAGAAGCCCTACAGTGGGCTCCGGTCGCCAGCCCGCTGCGTCTCCGACATGCTCGTGATTAAACGGCGGGAGAGGCGGGAGATGAGCCGGTCTCGAAGGAAACAGCACTTGCGGCCGCCCTGTCTGGACGAGCCGGAGCTGCTCTTCTCCGAGGGCCCTGGGGCTTCCCGACAAGCTGCGGACCTCGCTGCCCCCCTGGAGGCCTCGCAGCCTGGCCCCCAGCTTGGCTGCTCCCAGGAGGAGAGAGGACCTTTTAAGACACCCATTAAGGAGACGCTGCCCATCTCCTCCACCCCGAGCAAATCTGTCCTCCCCACGACCCCTGAGTCCTGGGCGCTCACACCCCCAGCCAAAGTGGGGGGGCTCGATTTCAGCCCAGTTCGAACCCCCCAGGGTGCCTTTGGCCCCCTGCCTGACTCCCTGGAGCTGACAGATCTTACCACCACCCCGCTGAAAAGCATCCCCCTCTTTGACTCGCCCCAAGAGCTCCTCAATTCTGAGCCCTTTGACCTTACCTCTGACCCCTTCAGCAGCTGTTCCCCCTCAGAGATGGAAGTCCCCAAGCTCGGCTCCACCGAGCCGCAGGTCGCCAGCCTCTCTGCCAACCGGTCTCTGACAGAAGGCCTGGTGCTGGACACGATGAATGACAGCCTCAGCAAGATCCTGCTGGACATCAGCTTCCCCGGCCTGGACGAGGACCCGCTGGGCCCCGACGGCATCAGCTGGGCTCAGTTCATCCCCGAGCTGCGGTAGAGACAGGGCCTACCTCTCGCCGCTCCAGCTGTCCGCTCCCGGCACATACGTGGCTGGCCCCTCTAGCTTCTAGTGAGGACAGCAAGCAGGGAGCTGCCGCCCCTCCAGCCCCACCTTACCCAGCGACGCCAAGGCAGATGTCACGCCGGAATCGCCACTGGGCCTTCTGCCAGCAGCAAGGTCCCGGTAACCGGTCTCTGCGCCACCCGCAGACCCAGAGAGAATCCGACTCCTCACTCCCTGTTCGGAGCTGAGGCTGAGAACAGCAAAAACAAGGGTGAAGAGAGAGGAGGAGCCCCCTAGACTTTGCACCTGTGCCCGGCAGCCTCCCACCTTCCCTGCTCCGTGCAGGGCCGCCCTTGTAAATAGTGTATATGTTCCGAATTATCCTCTAATTATAAACGTCCGCCTGTCTCCTTAGATTGTTATCCAGAGACTGCCAGGAGGTGGCTAGGATGTCGAGGGTCTGTTTGCTTCTCTTCCTTGCTTGTGGTTCCTGGGGGAGGGAGGGCCTGGGGTGCACGGTTTCTTCAAGGCCCAGGTACCTCCCCCACGGGTTCCTCACCGTAGGCGCCCAGAGTGAGTGGCTCTGCTCACCAGGGTACCTCCTACCACCCCTCCCTCCCGCCACCCCGGGTTTCCAATTCAGCTCTCCTGCAGGAAGAATTCCCGGTAAAACATGTCCCTCGAGATGGGTCAAGAGCCAAATGGGGGTGGGGGGAATGGAGGACAGTGGAGCAGAGTGGGTGCCCTGGCGTGTCCGAGAGCCATTTCTCGGATCAGGGCCCTAATCATGCCAGAGAGACGTACAGAACTTGGCCCGGGGCTCCAAGAGGCGGGAGGGCAGCCCGCCTGCCTGCCTTAGCTTTCACAACTCAGCTCTGCGCAGAGCCAGGCCGGGCCCCAGCTGACCGTGTGTCAGGCAAGCAGCTCCAGAACACTACTGCCACCCGCTACTCAATAAAACCCAGGGTGGAGATGCTGGTCTGCGGCGTGCTGCTGTCCGGTCCCTGCGGCGTGAGGAGGGGGTGGAAGGGAAAGTGCGTGATGATGAAGATGGTGGTGATGGGGAAGAGGCACAGCCTGATGCCCACACGGAGCCCTGGAAGAGGGCACGAAGGGCTTCAGTCCGCTCCCCTACCCTAACCCCAAACCTACTCCCCCACCCCACCCCCGGCTACACACACAGCAGTCCACAGTTTCCCAGTGCTGGTCCTGCACAGCCGGCCTCTTTTGGGAATCTCTGAACCTGCTGGCTAACGTAGGCCTTTCAGAGTTCCCCAGTAAGAGAAAGGCCTACTCAGGGGCACCCCCCAACCTCGGAAGGATGGGCTCGGTTACAGATGCCTCCTGACCACCTCCAACCCTACCCAAGGCCCGGAAGCCAGCCTGCCCTCCCCCTCCTTCCTAGGCAAGTCCCTTCCGAGTCCTGTCCCCTGCCTCCCTCACTGGAGACAGACGCAGCTGGGCCCAAGGCGCTGAAAAGCCCTCCCAGGGAGGAATAAGGACCTCCTCCCTGCGTCACCACCCAGGAAGTGTCACCGTGGCAACCGCAGCGGCAAACAATGCTGCCAAGAAGGACTTCTCTCCAGAGCTGCCCCTCCTGGTGGTCAGGCCCAGAAGAATGGCCAGCAACGTGCAGAGGTCACCCTCAGGGCAGAGTAACCCATCCCGCGTCAGGGAACCTTTTCTGAAGGTAGGGGCCAGGGCTGCATCTCTGCACTCCGCTGGGTGAGGGGCTGCCCCCCGCTCCAGGTGGGCCATGCTTTCCCCTGGGCTGCAGCGCCCCGGCCCGGGAACCGTCTGCCGTCTTCCTCTCTTGGTCCTGGAATCTTGTGACACGGAGCTCAGGACAGAGGAGAGATGACGTCTGGTTAACATCTCCCAGACCTGCCCCCAGAGTGCTCGTTTAGAACTGACAGGGGATGGGGCCCAAGAAACAGGTGGGTTTGGGGGCGTCAGAAAAGTCCTAGGAGCAGGGGAGAGAGGTTTAGACGTGCACAGGCCTGGTCCCAGGCCTGCTGCTGCCTCACGCAGCACCGTGCACCGCGCACCGCGGGCGACTCATCCACCCTCTTGCCTTCTGCGTCTTTGAGCTGGAGCAACAACCATGCTTGCACGCAGGTTGTGAGGGTTAAATGAGATGTGGATAAATATTTGGCGAAATGTCAAATACACATTTTCCACTGTTTATTTCACGGGGAGGGGGCGCCAGAAACGGAAGGAACCGACATTCCATCCCCGGAGCTTTGTGCACTTGCTCGTATCTTAATGAGACAGTGATGGGGCAGACGCACTCAGGACAGGAAAGCAAGTGGCAGGGGCCCTGGGACAGAAAAGCGCCGGCCCCGTTCTCTGGAGAAAGATTTCCCTTCTACCCTCGGCCGGCCGAGGGCCTTTTCCCCTCACATTTCCTCAGGCCCCACGTGCAGGGAGGAGCACCAGACCCGGGGCAGGGATGGGGGAGTGAGGAGGGGGACACTGAGCGGAGGAAAGAGCGGGGGAGGTCCGAACCGCAGCCTGACAGCTGGAAAGAGACCAGCAGGTGAGAACCCCAGGGTCCCGCAGGGCGGCGGTGAGCGCCGACCCGAGCGCCGGGCCGCCCCGCCCCGCCGAGACCGCGGGAATCCGGGCCTGGGGGAGGCGGCAGCGCGGCTTCTCCGGGAGCGGGGGCAGAGCACCGCAGGCTCCCTTGTCTCTCCCTAGATGGTCCGCGCCCGCGAGCCCCTCCCGCCCCGCCGCTCGAGGGCCCGGAGCGAGCTCCTCCTGCCCCTCGCGCCCTGCGAGCCGCCCGGCTTCACCCCCCAAGCCCGCCGCCAGCTGGCCCCGGAGCTGCCCGCCCGCACGGAGATGAAGGCCAAGGTGCGCCAGCGAACGGCCTCCCCGTGCAGGGACGAGGCCCCGCACTCCTGGGGCTTCCACACCTGGCTGGACGCGGGGCGCCTGCCCGCCGCCTTCCGCTCCAGGCCGGACAGGCCCTACGACAGCAGCGTCTGGCGCTGGCTGACGGACGCCAGGGCCCACGGCCGCCCCCCAGCGGAGGCCCCCGTGCCCCCTCCCTCCTGGATGGGCCAGAACAGCTTTCTGACCTTCATCGGCTCCACCCCTATTTTCCTGGACCCAAACAGGAAGACCCAGGTGATGCTCAGGACGGTGAAGGAGCTGAGGGAGGTGGAGAAACTCAAGCTAAGGAGTGAGGCAAGGGCGCCTCCCCTCGATGCCAATGGCAACATCCTGCCCCCAAAGACCTTCCAGAAGTAAGAGGAGCTCCTTTCTCGGGGAGCCCTCCCCACCCTCCCACCCAGGCACCCCTCACTCTCTCTGATTGCTTTTTCTGATGTCCAGCTGGCCCTCTAACCTGCCCTCCTCTGGTCATTTGAAAACTAAACTCTGTCTGGATGGAGATGAGAGAAGGCATGGAGGCCAGGGAAGGACCTCCAGGGGGAAAGGGCTTGATTTTTTAGCTAAAATCTAGGGGATACAACTGTGTACTTAAAACACCTGCTAGGCTCCGGGGATACAGAGAAATGTATTCAGTCCTTGCCCGCCAGGAGCTGGCAAAAGGCAGACACCTAGACACGCGTGAAAAGACAGCTACCAACACAAGCCCACGTGTGCTCAGTGCCCAGAGTGTGGGACGGACAGTGGGTGTCGTAAGGATGTCAGTTATTGACAGAAGGAGCCGAGAGCTGGAGGCAGGGGCTTGGATTAAAGTCCAGGCTGTGTCCCTTTGACCAATTGCTTAGTTTTTCAGACTCAGTTCCATGCTTGATAGAAGGGGGAGGGGAAATGCCATGCCTGCCTTAGTGGGTGAAGGTAAAGCAGGGGGAATGGACCCATGAAATCCCTGCACAAGAAGCAGACATTATCACAGAATTTCAGAAGAGGGAGGGGTAGGCATAGGCTGGAGCTTCCCCCCGGAGGCCATCGGGAAGAGATCACATGAAGGCTGGGAGGGAGGGAAGGCTTCAGAAAGGCCGACAGGAGAGGCTGGAGGACTGGCCAGTGTGAGCAGAAGCAGGAGCGTGAAGGAGGCTGTTTGAGATGAGGCATCTGAAACACAGAGAGGTCAAGTATCTTGCCCAAGTTTGCACAGCCAGTAAGTGGCAGGGCTGGGATTCGAACACAGGGAGCACAGCTCCAGGCCTGCATTCTTGACCACCATGCTCCCTGTCCCCTCCTGTCCGACTAGGGAATCAGACAAGTGCACAGCCACTGCTAATATAAAGGCAGGAGGAGAGAAACACAGTCACCATCCACAAAAAGAGCTTGGCAGCCTGCTTGGCGCACAGTCAGTATGTGATGGTGGAGGCAGCCTGGCCCTGGAGTTGAGCAGATCTCGGTGGGGATCTGCACCAGCTCCCACGTGCTGCACGACCTCAGCCTCAGATCCCTTGGGCCTCACTCTCCTCAGGTGTGTCTTGGAGATGCACCTGGTACCCTGCAAGGTTGTCGGGAGACCAAAGGCACGGTGCCTACAAGGAGAAGGGGCTCAGTATATCGTCCCTGTGAGAGAAGGACCCTGTCTCCCTGGTTGCAGCTGCAGCCCCGCCTGGGAGTGGAGAGGAAGGAATGAGTCTCAGACATGGTTCTGCTGTGGACGGAGGAGGCAGGCTTTGAGCTGGCCCTTGAAGGGTGTGTAAAGTTAATCAGGTGGGAGCAAGGAAGAGTGCAAGAAGAGGCCCACCCGGTCCCGCTGCCCCTTCAGAGCAGCTCTAAGGGCTTAGAATAAACCCACCCCCCATCAGTGAGATGCACGTTCTGAGCAAGAGACCCGGAGGACCAGACGAGGCTGAGGCTTCAAGATGCTTATGGTCCTACGGGGAAATAGAAGCTGTATGAGCAAACCCCGCCGCTCCCCACTCTGGGGGGACATTAGAATCACCCGGGCCTCTTTATAAAAATGTTGACATTTGAGCTCCACCCGGGAGAGTCTGACTTACCTGGCCTGGTGGGCAGCCGGGCACTGGTGTTTGTAAAAAGCCCCTCTGGATGATTCTAAAGTGCAGCCACGCCTGAGAACCTCTGATGGAAACCAAAGTCAGCACCTGGAGTGGAGATGTGCTGAGCCAGGGCAAAGCCACTGAATCACAGAGAATTTGCCACTGTTCAGCTCTGTTCTGTAAAAAGCGAACGTCCCACTGTTAAACTAAATACTGATGGTCTGCAGAAAGGGGAACTGTCAACCAGTCAGAAGGCAGCAGTTCAGAGCGGGAAGAGGTCTGGGTTCATTGCGTTCACCGTGGGGAGAAGGAGCGCTGTGTTGGTGGAGGAGGTGGGGCTTGGGGGGCAGCTAGAATCTGGGGGATTCCCTTACAGACCACATGTCCAAAGGACGGAAGATTGACCAGCCAAACAACAGTCTCACCAGCCTAACACCAAGACACACCCACAGGGTGCAGGCTGTGGGGCATGGGTCAGTTTCCAGGCAGGGGGAGAGCTGGGGGTCCCCACAGCCTGATGGCTCACAGCTGCTGGAAGGCAGCATCTCCTCCCCTTCCCTCCCTCAACACCCAGGTCTCTCCTTTGACCTCTCCATCCTCTCCATCCCTCACCCCCTACAGATACCGGCACATCTCAGCTGGAGGAAGTTGTGAGCCCCGGGGCCTCCAGCTCATACCCAACCCACTCCCCAGTGACCTTGCCAGGAGCTGGCCCTGCCCCAACCTGCTGCCTCATTACCAGGAGAAGGCGCTCACGCTGGCCTTGCTGCCCAGTGTGCCTCTGAGCCGGGACCTAGTGAGGAGTTACCAAATCCTGCTCCAGGACCAGGTGGCCTTGCCCCTCCGCCATCTCTCCAGGGCCCAGCTTGGCAGGACCTGCACAGGAAAGAGGAGACCTGGGCACGTCTAGGAGAGCCTCCAGGCGATGGAGGGCTGCGGCGGGCACGACCCCTGGGCTCCAGTGTTCTCCCCGATGCAACTCCAGCAGGAAGCCTCTGCGGGCTGCAGGACTCTGCCTTCTGGGGAACAGAGCCTGTCCACCATGCCCCCAACTTCATGTGTACCCCAGGCTCCCAGAGACGCTGCTGAAAGCCTCAGTTGTTCTGTCTTCCTTGGAGGACCCTCTCATGGCAGGCGGGAGGACCGAGAGTGGTGGGTGCAGCAGGGAGGGCATGGGGATCCAGCTCCCAGGGACAGATGAGGCATGGGGAGGGAGAAGGGGTGCAGGGTGGGGGTAGGGGAGGCGCTGGAAGAAACGTGATCAAGACAAAGTCACCTCTGCTCTTGTAACCCATTTGGAGCAAGACTGAGATTGCTCAAAATACAGGAAGATTTTTAGGCAAAAATAACCTCTATTCCACCCCTCTCTGGGCCATTTGATGTCCAGACAAAGACCAGAAGCAACCCCAATGGGGTTTGGGGGAGCAGAGGTCAGGCCCAGGCTGGGCTAGAGGATGGGGCATCAGGTCTGAGAGAGGCCACTAGGCCTCGGTGGAGGGGACAGGAGAACAAAGTGGGACTCAAGGTAAAAGTCACAGCATCATCTTGGGGCATGGGCCCTGTGCGACTGATGACCCCAGAGGCCTCAGCCTTGGTGGCAGAGGGACCAGAGACACGTGGCCTCAGGTGGAGGCAGGCAAGCCTCAGGGGTCAGAAGGGTGCTGTCCAGCTGGGGTGGAGAGTCCGGGGGAGGGGCAGTGGGGCATGTCCAAAGAGGGAGCAGTGGCCAGGGCCCGCCTCCCCTCCCCCGCCCCATCACAGCCACTGCTGGGCTTCTCCTGGCCTTGGCCCATTGCCTTCTTTGCCCGCTTTCTCAAGCCCTGCAAGAATCACCTGGGACTCACCACCACCAGGTTCCAGTCCTGCTTTAACTGCGAATTAGTTGTGCCCCATGGGAAGGTCGTCCTTCCCTGTCCTCATCTGCACCGTGGGAGCCACTGGGGCATAAAGAAGAGGAGTAAATGAAAGAAGCAAGTGAAGTAGCTGCAAAGTGCCCGGCCCAGGGTAGGCCCGCCCTAAACACAGCTGTCCATCTTCACCCACGGGAAAAAGGAATACACTTCTAGTGGAAGACACGGGACACAAAAAGCTGCGAATCGTGTGATCCGTTCCTGTGACTCATCCAGAGCAGGCGAATCCGTGGAGACAGAAGGTGAACTGGTGAGTCGGTGGTGGCCAGGTGCTGGGGGCGTCGTCGGCACTGGCTGCCTCACGGCACTGGGTTTTCTCTTGCGGTAATGCGAATAGTCTAGAACTAGACAGACCTGGTGGTCGCACAACAAAACACCACTGGATTGTACGCTTTACTGGTGGTCAGTTTCATGTGAATTACATCTCAATTAAAAATAGAGTAAATAGGGTATGTATAGAGAGTTTCCAAAGTTCCTTCTAGTCCTGAATCTACAATTCTGTGCTACGGTCCTTCTCCCCACGGCTTGGGGGCCGGTGTGGAGGCCCGGAGCGGAGGGGTGCAGGAGAGTCTCCTGAAAGCTCCGGCTGGGGGTGACGCTGGAACACGCCCATTCTCCCCATGCAGGGTTGGGGATGACAGTGGGAAGGAGGGGGTCCTTTCCTCGGGTCCCAGCGGGGCAGAGCGCGGCAGGCCGCTGGGAAGCCAGTGTTTGAATGATGACTGAGCCCCCTGGAGTGGTGATCTGCTCCAGGCCACGGAGCCAGGCCGTCCCTGCCATCCTGGTGCAGCCAGGACTCCAGGGCATGTGCTGTCATCCCGCCCATCATGCCTGGGTCTCATCACGAGCGCCAAGAGAAAAGCCCAGGGGGATACTCAGAGGGTTAATAGGAAGTTTGGGGTTGGGCGGTGGGAGGGAGGAGGTCATTGGAATCTTCAGAGAAATCCTCCCACTCTCTGGCCTGGATCTGGGAGGGCAGAGAAGCAAGCACAGACGCCCGCCTTGCCCACCCGGGCCAGCCTCCCGGATCCCAGCACAGAGGCTTGAGCGTTGCTTCTGGGTCCTCCCCTCCCCTCCTCAACCTCCCTCTACCTCAGCAGGCTCGGTCTCACCCGTCGGTGGCTGAGGCCAGGTTAGATTCCTGAGCGGCTGGGGCCTGAGGAAGGGCAGGGGCTGGTGAGGCTGGAAGCCGGGGTCTGGGAGCCCCTAGGGGAGGTGCAGGGCCAGCCAGTCATGCATCTCATCTGGCTGTCGGCAGGGTGGTCCCCTCTAATTACCGGGCCTTATCACTGCTCCCTGAGTCAGAGCCACGATCCTCTGCCCAGGTCCCTCCCTGGGGCCCAGGCTGCCCGGACTCACCTCTGCCCTCCCCGGGGCCCGCTGGCCTCTGGTTTTCACTCCCTGCTGACCCGCTTGCTCAAGCCCTTGGCCTTCCTGCTTCTCTCCCACCTCCGAGCCTCCCCTGGTCGCACCGTCCCCTGAGCCACGTACACCTCCTCACCCGACAGAAATAGCTGCCGTTGCCCGTTGCCCATTATGTGTAGTGATTTCTGCAGCTGTTCCCAGAGCTGCCCAGCTCATGTTCATCTCAAGCTGGCACACTCGCTGCAGGTCCTGGGGCAGGGCCTCCCAAAGGCCCGCCTGGAAGACGAATCTGCTGCCTCCTGGCACTGCTCACATTCCAGGTGGGAGCTCTGAAGTGTGGCTTCCCTAAGCCCAGTACGGCTTCCACTGGGCGGCCACTGACCACTGACCCTAGTCAGCACCACAGGCTTCCCGGACAACAGTCGGTGGCTTCTTCCTTTTTTTTTTTTAAGTTTTTTTTTTGGATTTTTTTTGGCAGGGAGGGAGGTAATTAGGTCAATTTATGTATTTATTTATTTAATGGGGGTACTGGGACTTGAACCCAGAACCTCATGCATGCTAAGCGTGAACTCTACCCCCGGACCCTCCCCACCAGATTGCACATTGTTTCAGTTTTACGGGTGAGGAAGTGGATTCCAAAGGTCGAACACCTCACGCAGTCACCCAGCCAGCAGGTGATGGAGCTGGAGCGCCTGACTGGGCCTGTCTGAGGCCGAGATCCCGTGCTCAACCTGCTTTCATCCACAGAGGCAAACACTCCACCTGTCTGTGCCTTGGTCTTGCTGTCCATGAAATAGAAGAAAATCAAATGTAGAGGGTGGCCCCAGCCTGGTGGTCTTTAGAAGATCTAGCCTTTTTGGGGCCTAGGTAGGGTGATACATTTCAAGACTGGCTCAGGCCTTCTGGGAGCCTTGCTGGACAGGAGAATTCTGGAAACCAGCTGCATTCCTGTCTTCAGCAGATCTGACGGGGCCAGAGGAGAAAGCCTGAAATAGCGCTGGCTTCCCTCACCCTCCACAGGCTCAGGGGAGCTGTTTGTTTAGCTCTGAATAGCCCACTCTGAAGAATATTCTGGGAATGTCCTTATGTGGCAGGGCCTTTGACCAGATGATTTCCCAGTGCCAAATGAACCCTCCACCCGATCCCTGACATCAGCGATGAGAACGGCACTGTTCAGCCTTTCTTCTGGAAACGTGTAAAGATATTTAAAGGCATGAAAGGTTATCCCGAGGAAGGTGGGACTGTATTCACTTCCATCTCTACTGAGAATTGGACAAGAGGGCAGGGATTCTGAATACAGCTACAGGGATTTAGGTTAGATATCAGGAAGAACTTCCTGATAAAGTGAAGAGAGGCTGGAGTCGATTATGCCAGGTCCCAGGGAACAAGCTATGACTCTATTTAGATCAGTGCAATCCAACAGAAATATAATGGAGCCATACATGTAACTTCAAAAGTTTTAGCTGCCATATTAAAAAGGCAAAAAGAAGCAGGTGATGTTAATTTTTGTAACATGTTTTATTTAACCCAACAGATCCAAAATATTATAAATATTAAAATAATGTAATCAACATAAAAATAATGAATGAGATAGTTCAAACTGTTTTTTGGGATTGTTTTCAAAATCAAGTGTGTATTTCACACTTACAGCATGTCTCAGTTCAAACCTGCCACGTCTGCGGTGCTCAGTCAGCGCTTGTGGCCAGTGGCTACTGTATCCCTCAGCCCGAGCCTAAAATTGCTAAAAACTGTCGACACCCAGTGGCAGATCCAAGGTGTGGCCTGGTTTTACCTAAAGGCAGAAAGTTCTCTAGAAGGCCTGAGGACCTATGAGGGTGGAGGGCAGGAGAGCCTTACCTTCTGGAGGCCTCCCAGCCTTCCTTGTTGCCCTCCCCGGCAGTTCCTAGAACCCACCCAGCAGTGCCCTGTGCTGTCTTTCAGTAGAGGGAACCCTGATCCCCCCTCTGTCAGATGCAGGGTTTGATGACTTGTTTCCCCTGGTGGGAAGAGCACCGCCCAAGGGAGCAAGGAAAAGGGTTCTGTCCTGGGGTAGACGAGTTGCTCTGTTCTCTCCACGGCAGGACACAACGCCCTTTACCCTGGACAGTCCGACATCTAGAATTAGATGTCCAAGATCAAGGTGTTGGCAGGACTGGTCTCTCCCTTCCTCCCTCCCTTCCTTCCCTCCTACCTTCCTCCCTCCCTCCCTCCTCCTCTTTCTTTCTTACTGAAGTAGAGTTGATTTACAATGTTGTGTCCGTTTCTGATGTACAGCAGAGTGATTCAGTTATACACATACATATATATCCTTTTCAGATTCTTTTCCATTCCAGGTTCTTACAAGATACCGAATATAGTTCCCTGTGCTCTACAGCAGGACCTTGTTGTTTATCTATTCTGTACATAGTAGTTTCTATCTGCTCATCCTAAACTCATAATTTATCCCTCCCCAACCCTTTCCCCTTTGGTAACTGTAATCTATATGTTTGAATTTTCATATTTTTTAAGCACCAGGACTCCAGGAGCCTTACATAAAGGAGAGGGGGAAGCTGGGGCCCTACTTGTGGGGAGATTCAGAGCTGCTCTGGCCCCCTGGAATCCAGAACCCAGAATAAATGAGCTAAGGACACTGAAAGGCTGAGGCCCAGAAAGGGGGAGGCCCTCCTGTTGAGGGAGAAGACGTGAGGCTGCCCTTCTCTGTTTTGAACCTAGTATTGGCCTGTACCCCAAGCCCGGGGCTGAAGAGCACCCCAGGTGGACACAGTGGGGCAGCCCGGGAGACTGGGAGGGTGCGCGCACGCACACATGCACACACACACACACACACACACACACACACACACACACACACACTCTCCTGCATCCCACACATGCCCCAGGCACGCAGGCTGCCGCCCCCGCGCACTGACACACACCTCCTTTCAGACAACCTGGCACGGACATCCTGACAGTTTACAGCTGCCGGCACACCCCCGCATACACACACTACACACGCACACACATACACACACTACACACTCACACACACACACACACACACACACACAGCGCTGCCACCGCCCACTCCTGCCAGGACCCCGTCGGGAGACGCCACAGAGCCCGCCGGCCCTCCCTCTCCTCCAGCGCTGGGTTTTTCCAGCCGGAGCCCCGCTCCCTCTGCTGCGATCTCTGGAAACTGGTGTCTGACGCGGCTGCTCCTGCATCTTATTTATTTATTTCCTCTTCTCTTCCCGCTGCCGCCTGAGACCCCCTGGTTGAGAGCTGCAGCCCGGGAAGGGAGGCAGAGAGGATGGAGGGGAGGACCACCGCAGGGGCCATGAGCACCAGGCCGGAGGCCCCGAGGGAGGAGGGAGACTCCGGGAGTGGGGGACGGGAGGCAGAGCTGCGGGGCCGAGCCCAGCTGAGCCAGCAGCGCCGGCTCAGACAGGCCACCCAGTTCCTGCACAAGGACTCGGCCGACCTGCTCCCCCTGGACAGCCTCAAGAGGCTCGGCACCTCCAAGGACTGGGTGAGGCAGCCCTCTCCCCCCAACCCCTGGGAAGCTCGGGGCCCCCCACCTCCTCCCCCAGGAAGGTGCAGCCCCCAAGCCTGCACACCCACCTCCCTGCCCAGTCCCGCCTGGAGGGCTCACCTTGGCCATGGCCAGGCTCTTCACAGGGGCTGCTCCCTTGGCTTGGTGGCTCTGGCGGACCCTTTCTCATTGCTCAGCTCCCCCAGAGAGCCCAAGGCTTGTCTGTGCTGATAAGGGCCGAGGCTTCTGGGAACTGGGAGCCCCCTGGAGCAGAGCGGCCCGGAGGACTGGCCAGTTTAGGGTTGCGGCTTCTCTCTGCCCCAAACCACAGGTCCCCAAACACAAGGTCTGGGTGTTGATTCCTTTCCCCCTCGTCCTTGCCAGAACCCAGGGTCTCACCTGGCTCCCGCCTGGGGCGCCGGGCCTCCTGAGGGCCCCCGAGCGCCTTCCCTCCCGGGCGCAGGGGCCCTTCCGGCTCCTTTCCCTCATCCCCCTGCAGCAGCCGTGGCTGCTGAGGTGTGGGTGGGTAGGGGGCAGCTGCGTTTACTCATTCCCCATGGAGAGAGGGAGGGGCTGAGAGGTGGCTGCTTCGGAGCCAGGGTGCTTGGGCTCAGACCCTGGCTCTGGCCTTTAGCAACGTGGGCAACTATGCAACTCTGTCTCTGAGCCTCGGTTTCTTCATCTGTTACATGAAGATAAAATGAACAGCATCTGCCTCGTAGGGCTGCTGGGGGGTGCAGGAGCTGATTCCTGGAAAGGACTCAGAACGGTGCCTGGGTAACAGGAAGCACCGTCTAAAGACAGTTACTCCTCCAGCTTCTATTCCGTTTGGCCTGAGAAAGTAAGCTCCTCAGGGTCCCGAGAAGGTGGAATGGCTCTGGCCTCTGGCTGGGCAGGGAGCCAGGCTTTGGCAGGAAGGTTTGGGAGCACCCAGCCCCCTCCTTCATCTCCTGGTCAGGGGTCTGAGAGGAGGGACTCCTGAAACCTAAGAGGCATGAACCATTTCCGGGAGCCTCGGCCACTCCTGCAGTCCCTCTCCCTGGAAACCTGGAGCCAGATGCAGCCCCTCACTGCCTTTCTGAACCAGCCCTGCCTTTCCTTATTCGTCCCAGGAACCACCCCCACACACACCCAGCAGCCCCCCACCAAGGGGAAAAGTGACCAGAATGAGATCTCAATTCAGAGAACCTCCTTGCAAACAGCCAGCACAGTTGAGAAAATGACAGAGCTGGGAAGCAGGTTCCTTGGCTTTCAGTGGCTAGGAAATTACAGCCTCCACCCTTCTGGGCCCATCCTATGTCTATGTGGCCCTGGGGAAGATGCTCTATCAACACT
This sequence comes from Vicugna pacos, assembly GCF_048564905.1. Classification (NCBI taxonomy): domain Eukaryota; kingdom Metazoa; phylum Chordata; class Mammalia; order Artiodactyla; family Camelidae; genus Vicugna; species Vicugna pacos. Next base: position 20,231,955 of record NC_133020.1, read on the forward strand.
GCCATCCCCTGAGCTCTCCCAACTCCGGTAGTCACCTTACGTGGCTTAGGGAGTGAGGACACAGCAGTTGGGAGGAGCCAAGTCCCCGTCCCTGGGACAGCTCTGGGGCAAACTGCAGAGTGTGTGTAGGGGGGAGGTCGGGGGGTGGGGCTGGGTCTGAGCCTGCATCCTTCGTGGGAAAGGTGGGAGGGGAGCTGGGAACCACAGAGCTCACTGCCCTTTTCCCAGAGCTGGGTCCCCTGCTGGCAGCCTCAAGGGCCTCATTAAGCCAAGGCTAGAAAAACAATCCCAGGCTCCCAAGGAGAGAAGGGCAGGTGGGGAAGCATGCGTGGAGGCCGGAGGGAAACATTCACCGTTCAGTAAGCACGTACTGAGTGCCTACTCTAAAGCCGAGCTGAGCCCTGGGATAGAAAGAGGGATGAGGTGCAGACCTGACCCCAAGGGCAGATAATATTTGTGGGAAGCAGGGCAAAGGCAGCCAAGAGATGAATGGGATGCTGCCCTGCTGGTGTGTGGAGGGAAGAGGGCAAAGAGGTCAGAGTGGGCTTTCTGGAGGAGGCACTCCCAGCATGAACCTGGACTGTCAGACTTAAGAGAAAAACCTCTCTCCAAATAAAGAGCAGACCCTGAACAAGTGTGTTGAGCCAGTCACCCAGTCGGGCCTGGAGAAGGGTGAGAAGAGGCTTCAGGAGGAGGGGTGAGCAGGGGCAGAGGCGTGGAGGCGAAGGGCAGCCTGGGCCGGGCAGAGCGAGCAGGGGCGCTGGGGCAGATGTGCAGGGATCAGGTCACCTGGGCTGTCACCACCAGGTAAGCAAGGTGGGGAGGTGGGGCTCTGATGCATTTTAAGCAGGGGAGAGACAGGCATAGTTTGGAGTGTTACTTTGTGCTCCTCAAACTTCAGCGTGCACCCGGGCCATCAGGGCCTCTTGCTAAGCAAGCTTCTGGTTCAGTAGGTCACAAATTGCACTGCTAACAGGCCTTCAAGTGACACTGAAGGTGCTGATTTGAGCGCTGCACTTAGAGTCCAAAGAGTTTTAGGGACTCACTGGCTTTGAGCAGGTGGATTTGAGAGGCAGGTTCTTACGTACTTAGGAGGTGTCTGGGGACCCGGGAGAGCTGTGCTGATATGAGAACAGAGCAGTGACAGAAAGGGGCGGGAGGACTATTACCACAGGAGGTGAAACTGGTGGAATTCAGGGAGTGGCTGGACAGAGCTGGGGGGGTCTGTGGGGAGAGGAAACTGCGGGTGACTCCCGACTTCCTAGTTTAGGAAACTTGGACTTTTTTCTTTATTGTTTGTTCCTGTTACTTTGACTTCTTTTCATCACATCATTAACCCTGGGATCTGCACCCCACAGAAGGGTGGGGTCCGGAGAAGAAAAAAAGAAAGTGTGTCCCCAGAAATATGTGTTGTAGACCCGAGACAGAATTCCTCACACCTCCCCTCATAATACTAGTGCCTAAAATGTCCCGCCAGCCAATAGGTCAGTCTAACCTAGACGGACCATTTCTCCATCGCTGAGCTATCTGTTGGGGTCCCGGAAAAACAGCACGATTTGATACTGGGGTTCACTCGGCTGTAACGGTCTGACTGCTGGGATCCTTGGGGAATCTCGCTCCCAAGAAACTCCAGACTGGGCAGGGCTGGGGAGAAGAGCCTGGGATTTGTGCGGGGTCGGGGGGGGGGCGCGGAATGAGCAGCCTGCACACCTGCGCTTAGCATCTTCATTGCTTTGTGATGGAGCCAGCAGCCACACAGTGTGATCCAGAGACGCCTGGTGGAGGGGACCCAGAGTCGTGCTCAGGGGGAGTCTCCCCTGGTGCAGGCGCTGATTCACGGCCAGGAGGGCAGGAGGAGGACCAGCAAGACAGAGAGGCCAGCTCTTCTGGTCAACTGCAAGGTGAGATAGCCTCCTGGGACCGGCTCCCCTCACCCACTCTCCTTCCCGCCTGGTGGTGGGGGAGGAGCGGGGAGCTAAGGCACCACCCCCCACAGCCTGGGTCTAGAACTTCACTCCTTACCTCACGGGCCTTCCCTTTGCACGACTCCCTTTCCTTGATCCAACTAGAATCTTTAAAGGTTGAGTGTGTGCCACACACAAGGGCATGCACAGGTGGGTAAGGCAGCCCCTCCCAGGAAAGTACACGTGCTCTCTGGAGCTGTCCAACCCCCCAGGCAACACGGAGCCCCTCCTGACACAAGCCAGCTCCCACTGCCCGTCTTTGCTCAGCGCCCCCTCCACCTGCTGACCTTCATCCTGTGTCCACGTTCCGTGATCCTTCAAGCCTCAGATGTCCCCTCCTCCTTGAAAGCTCTCCTGACTTCCCCAGCGGAAGAGCCTTTCCTCCCTCTCAACATCTCAGGCTCTTTACTCACAACCCACAGACCTTACAACTCCCTCCCGTGCACCGGTGACCACGCCCCCTCCCTCCTAGAGAGCAGCCTTCCACAACAGGTCCCCGCACAGCGGGCGCTCAGCGAACAAGTGCAATGAGAGAATGACATGGTTTGTGGTACCCAAGTGCAAACTAAAACGTCTCTGTTTATCTAAAAGGAAGCAACTTGCCTTCCTTTGCCTGCAGGGGTGAGCCTCTGTTACCAGCATCTAACGTTCTAGTGGGCCTTCCCATCCTCCTTCATTCCTAATCCGGTTCCCTTTAACTGGAGGCCCTGGGCCTCCCAAGCACCCCTCCACTTCCAGTCGAATCCTTCCCAGACGCAGGCACTCACCGCGTGTGGCTCCACTTCCTTTCCTGATTCGGTATCTGACGGAGCTCTGCCTCAACTGTGAGTCTCGTAAACGTCACTTTTAAAGAGTCAGTTGGTTCTCTTCACTCACTTCTGAAAGGGACTCATCAGGGGCTGGGAAAGGTGACAGAGCCAGCCCCCAGCCCATTCTCCCGGGGACTCACCGAGTGCCCCCTCCCCTCTTTCTCAGTGCCAGGACCAGGTGCTTAGGGTGGCCGTGGACACTGGCACCGACTACAATCAGATCTCCGCGGGATGCCTCAGCCGCCTGGGGTGAGTGAGGCCCAAAAGCATGGACGCAGGGCTTCTTTTTGGGGTGAAAATATTCTGAAATTAGAGTGATGGTTCCTAACTCTGTTTTATACTTTAAAAGGGTGACTTTCATGGTATATGAACTGTATCTCAATAAAGCTGTTATTTAAAAAAAAAAAGAATTGATGGGGCTCTGGCAGAGAAGACAGGATTTAGACCCCATGTGGGACCAGCAGTTGGTTGAGAACCCAAGTGTGGTGGGGAGGGACGTTAGCTGGAGGGGTGGGGGTGGGGGGTGGGGGCTGTGGTGGCCACAAGCCTTGCTTCCTGACCACAGGTTAGGGAAGAGGGCCCTAAAAGCCCCAGGTGGGGACCTGGCCCCTGGGCCCCCAGCCCAGGTGGAGCAGCTGGAGCTACAGCTAGGCCAGGAGACTGTGGCATGCTCCGCTCGGGTGGTGGGTAAGTCCTCTCCCCGTCGGCAGCCCAGCGTCCCACCTCTCCTACTTTCCTCTCCCGGGGGGACAAAGGCAGAGCCTCTCACCCCTGCCAGCACCAGACAAAGTGTCCCCAAAGATGTGCTCGTCATCCTCAAGATTCTCAGGCCTGGGAGGGGTGGGCAGAGGGGGCGAGGGCTGACGGGACAGCAGTGACCTGGGGGCACCCTCCAGCTTCTTGTTTTCAAATGGTTCCTGCAGATGTGGAGAGTCCTGAACTCTGTCTTGGGCTGCAGACTCTGCTGGCTCTCAAGGTAAGGAGGATGCTTACACTGGCAGCCACACCGGGGGCCTGACCCAGAGGGCTGGGAAAAAGAGACAGAGGAGACACAGGTGTGGATGCACGAGTTGGCCTCTGATGAGACTTGGAGACGTGGGATTTCACTCTCACTTCCTTGGAGGTTCCTTATTTGCCCACAAGTAACAGATACGGAGAACTGGGTCCTCCCAGACAGACAGCAGTCCAGGTGAAAGGAAACGGGGAGGAGCAGGGAGCAGGGGGTGGGAAGGGGAGGCGGTTAACCGCCAGTAAGCGCACCTCCCCCTGCAGTGCTGCATCGACCTGGAACGCGGCGTGCTGCGGCTGAGAGCCCCCTTCTCTGAGCTGCCTTTCCTGCCTCTGCACCCAGAGCCCGGCCAGTGACCGCTGCCCGGCTGGTCCCCAGGGGGAAGCTGCTTGCCTTAGGGGAAGAGCTGTCGGGGGGATGGGGCATCGCTAGAGCCAGGTAGCTGGGGACTACTGTGTCTGTCCCTTTTGTCACCACCCTGACCCTGCTGTCCCATTGCCCTGCCGGCCACACTCCTGCTTCTCAGCGCCCACCCTACCCCCCAGGGAGGAGTGTCCCTCTTAGAGACAGCCTGTGACCTCAGGGTTCGGGTTTCCGTTCAGCCTCATCCCCTCCCAAGAAGAGCAGAGCCAGAGCTGGTTCCAGGCTGGGCACTGGGCGGGGTAGGAGTGGCCTGAGTCCGCGGCTGCAGCCTGCTGCTGTCCCCTCCTGCCCCGTCCACCCGAACACCCCTGAGGCCTTCACCCCACGTGCTCACGCCACCTTCTGGGGCTGGTCGTCCCCACTGGACGCCCCCCACTGCCCGGGTCCCTGGCCCTGCTGGCCCCCTTTCTGATCTGTGCACGGTGGCGCACAGGCAAGCGGGACAGAAAGGGTCAGCGCACACGGCAGGGAGTCGGTGGAGGACTCAGGCCCAAAGGCTGGGGACTTTCGCCAGCTGCCTTCTCTGTGGCCGCGCACACCTGGAGGTGGTTGTCATTTGATCACCCCGCACAAACCCTGGACGCACCGCTAAGTTACGCCAGATACTCATCCTCCACCTGCTTCCTCAGTCGCTGGGCCCCTGAACTTTGGGGTGCGTGTGGAGAACCGCCCCCCAGGGCTAACAGAATGGTGGGATCGTCAGTACCAAGACCCAACCTGACCCGTATTCCTCTTTATTTCTAGACGTTCCACCTCATTAGACCCACCCCTTCCTTCTCTGTGGGCTCCTGAGCTTGAGCTGGTCTTTTCTGGCATCCGTGGCTTTCTCCCCACCCCTCCACCCCCACCTTGAGCCCAGTAAACACGCAAGGAGGCTCTGTGACCTTTACTGCAGGTGAAGAGAAGAGCCCAGACCTTAAGGGGCCAAGGCCCCGAGCATTTCCGTCTGGCTGGTTCGAATCTCTCTAATCACGGATTAGGGGGAGACAGAGACAGTGGCGGAGCTAACCTGGCTGGGGAACCAGGGCCCTCGGACCTGGAGCAGATCACATCAGAGAAGAGCCAGGGTTGGCCCTGAGACACCGGGCCTTACCTTTCTCAGTGGAGTCCCTGTGCCCACGGGCAGGCGAGGGGCTCACTGGCACAGGGGTGAGAGCGCGTGGCCCCTCCCTGCCGGGCTGTGCCCTCTGCTCTCCTGGGTCTCACCCTGCTCCTCTCCCTTCTGCCTCTCGCCGCTTCTGCAGCTGCAGACCCCAGGCCCAGGGAAGCCTCGGCTCAGCACTTCTCTGCTTCTCTGTTTGAATAAACACCTGTTTCTCTAAGCCCCTGTCCTCTGCTTCTCAGACACTGAACAAGGAGTCCGTCCTGACTCCCTTTCAGGAGGAAGTGTGACCGTGGACCCTCCCCTGGGCTGACCCATCTGGCTCGGGGTCTGTATAATCAAGAGCAATGCCTTCGGACTTCTCTGTATTTATTTTCTGGGGGAGATAACTAGGTTTACTTACTTAATAGAGGTGCTGAGGACTGGACCCAGGACCTCGTGCATGCTAGGCACGTGCTCCGCCGAGTTCTACCCTCTCCTCAAACTCCCCTAAACACAACGCTCAGCAGGAAGCATCTTCTAAGTCACACTCAGTACACGCGCGCACCGACAAGCAGAACGCAACAGTGCTTCCCCATCCTGTGCGCGACATACTGATGTTTTCTGCCTTACTTCAGTCTGCCTCCCTGATCCAAAAAATGCCAGTCACCACCCACCAGAGGATCCCAACCCACAGTCTGAAAACCACTGATTCATAGCACAGGGGTCAAAGCAGAAGGGATATGAATGGCCCGATTCTGACTGTGGCCTGCATTACAAGCCGGCATCAGGCTGTAAACGTCTCCTGTCTTAGAGACAAGGATGAGTTTTGGGGGAAGTGGGAGCAAGGCCTGGGAAGCTACACGGTACTTGAAGAACACAGCAAAACGAGGAAGTGCTGACCTGGCTTCCCAGGTGAAGAGAGGAAGATCATCTCAGGGTTGGTGGGATGTGGTAAGACAACACGGTAAATTGTCCTGAGAGACTCCTCAGAAAGAAAACAAACGCAGACGTTCCTCGACCTACGGTTTTTTTTTTTTTTACTTTATGATGGAACAAAAGCAATACACACAATGCAGTAGAAAGGGCACTCTGGATTTTGATCTTCCCCAGCTAGCAACACAGGGTCCGGTCCCCTCTCGTGATGCTCAGCAGAGCGCACAGCCCCCAGGCAGCCCGACGGTGAGGGTGAACCACCTACACACTCGGAACCATCCTGTACCCAGACAACCCTCTGTTTTCACTGTCAGTACAGTATTCAATAAATTCCGTGAGGTACTCAACTCTTTATTACAAAATAGGCTTTGTGGGAGCTGATTTTGCCTAAGCATAGGCTGATGTATGTGTTCTGAGCACGTTCATGGCAGGCAAGGCTAAGCTGTGACATTCAGTAGAGGAGGTGCGTTAAACGCACTTTTGGTTTATGGTATTTTCAACTCTCGACGGTTTATCAGGACGTAACCCCATAATAAGTGGAACAGAGTGTGTAGCTGCCACTCCCGTGACAACCACTAGTGTCAGTGACTTGGAGTTGTGCCGTGGAGCCAGCACTCGGGATGGGGTGGAGCCCTTACTGCCACGGCTCTGTTGCAGCAAAGTGTGTTACAGCTCACGAACAAGTCTATCTCCCACACAGCAAGAGTGGGGAGCTCTGGAGAGGAGCAGTGCCAGGTAATGTGGAGTGAGGTCGGGGACCCTGCTCTGATGGGCGAGTGCACGAGGAAATGGGCAGAGGGTCACTTTATCTTTTCCCCAGCAGACCACGAGGTCCACAGTTCAGAGTCACCCTGGGGTTGCCGCTGTCCCTCCTGTCACGGACATCCCTGTTGTGCAAACACCACAGATACCTTGTGGGGGTGCGGAAGTTCAGGAGGACCCTGGTTCCGCTAAGAGGGCTGGGCCAGCTAGGTGGGATCCTGGAGGCCTGTGGGAACACACTGCGGTGGCCGGTCCGGGTGGTAGAGGGTTTGGTGCAGTAGAGCACGGGCGGCCAAGAGGTCGTCAGGATCTGAGGGCAAGAAAGGGGCCGGTGGGTCTCCTGGGACCAGGGCCGCTGCAGGCCTGCAGCCGCGGCCTCCAGGCCAGGGACTCACCTATGCCCAGCTCCCGCAGCAGGCTCCGGAAGTCCGGATGGGCCTCCAGCAGCTTCAGCAGGTTGGTGGACTCCATCCGCTCAAGCTGCACCTCCCAGTACACGTAGATCTTCTGGTTGAAGGTGACGTACACCAGGCAGGGGCTGTTGCGGCCCTCCTTGCAGGCGTACAGGCCTGGGGGCGGCGGTGAGACCCAGGTCAGGGCAAACGTTCACATCAGCAGCTCCCACCCGCCCACAGACATCAGGCAGGAGACTACCAGCCCTCCTCCTAGCCCTCCTCTGTGGGGAACTCAGTAAAGCAGGGAAAGCAGTCAAGCATCTGGCCCGCTGCAGATCGGGAAAACCACGGTAGCAAAGCCCGAGAGAAAAACACCCAGGAGGCTGTGTCTGAGGCTCTCCCGCCTCAGCGACGGCCGGGAGATGCGGGCAGCTGCTCGTGGGTCACTGGACTGTGCGCGCCAGCGCGAGGTTCAATTCTGCCACTTCAGTGACCACAAACACCCCCACGTCACCCCCAGGAGTTAGCGCTGCCTCCCAAGGTCCCCCATCTGGAACCAGGAAGACACTCCTCACAGAGTGTTTTCTGACACCCCCACCGCAGCCAATCCTTCAAAATATTCAGAGATGGACAGCCGGCTGTCTTTTATTTCTTCCGACTTAAAGCCGTAAGACGACAATTTGGTACCCGCTCATCACCCTCTAAGGAAAGAGCTAAAGAACTGTGTTTCCGGAGACTTGGTCAGGGGGCACGGTGAGGGGCAGTGAGAGGGGTGGGTGTGGTCGAGGAGGGCGGGACCAGGGCAATGAGAGGGGCGGGTGTGGTGAGGGGGGCGGGGCGGGGCAGTGAGAGGGTGGGTGTGGTCAGGGAGGCAGGGCGGGGCAGTGAGAGGGTGGGTGTGGTCAGGGAGGGCCAGGCTGGGCCACCTGCACAGAAGGCGCGGATGTTCTCATCCACTTGGAAGCGGACGACGGTGCGGTTGTGATCGATGATGTACGTCTGTCCGTCCCAGGCACAGGCAACCACCTCCTCGTGCCCGTTGCCCTGTAAAAGGCCGGACTTGAGGATGTAGGGGCGGCCAGGAGCCGTTTCAGGAAGAGACCTAGTGGCGAGGCTGGATGAAATCACAGGAGCTGTGGACTCCACCCAGCGGGACACATGGGGAAAGCAACCCCCGCGTTTCTCCCCAAGCTTCTCACGGCACCAGGCACAGAGAGGGCTGTCAGATGAGCCCCTGGACATGGTGCTCACGACAACCCTAAGAAGCAGGCAACATGATTCCTACTTCATACTGAGGAAACAGCTCAGAGTCAAATTCACTCTCCCAAGGTCACCCGGCCGGGAGGTGGCAGCCCTGCTCCACCTGACTGCAGAGCCTTCCACCCCTTTCAGTCCATCAGGCAGGTGGACCACAGCATAAAAGCAGCTCCACCTGCCGACTCCGGGGCCAGAGCCCTGGTAAAGACACACTTGAGCACGGAGCACAGGAAGACTGAAAAAATGCATCTGTGGGTGCACTGGTAACTCACTTCTGGACCCTGGTAATAACTTGTTTCTCTGTGGACCATTACTCCTGCTGAGAGGGGCTGAAATGAGGCTCCCTGGCGAAGAGAGGACAGTGCTAATAAGACCCTGGAGTAAGGGGGGATCAGGCCTGTCCAGAGAGACTTGAGATAAAGGCTGGGTTGACTGGGATGTGAGAATGGCCCCGCTGAAGTCTCACGTGAGGGTGGAGGCTGCCACTCCCTGCCAGGCCCTCTGCTCACCGTGACGTCCAGTTTCTCGAGGGCAAAAAGCTGGTGGTCCACCTGCACCGACCACAGCAGTTTGTCCGCTTCCTCCATGAGCTTCAGCGTCCCTATAGGGGAGAGGTGGGCGGGGCTGGGGGTACGAGCCCTGTGCAGACCCCCAGGTACACAACCTCCTCTAACTCCCATGGGCCGGAGGCTGACCCAGGGGACTCACCGTCCAGGGTGCAGAGGGCAAAGAGGCCAGAGGCACCGCTCTCAGGGCTGTGGCCTGTGGGGGAGGTTGGGGCAGGGTTGGGGTGGGGAGGGGACAGAAGGATCAGAGGAAGGACACGTGAGGGGAAGGCAAGATCAAAGTGTACAGGTGAGGGCAGCCAAGGGCAGGAGGGAGGGACAGGACCACAAACAAGGGAAGACCCTGCACCCCTCTCCCCAGGCACCTCTGCATGCCCCGCCCCCACCCCACCCAACCCCACCTCCGCCTCGCCTGATGTTGCCAATGAGGTGAGTGGAGACATTCTTGTTGTGGGTGCGGCCGGATGTCTGGTGCAGCACCACCTCTCGGGGAGCTGGGGTCTCCCTGTGGGAGGGGGTGGGGGAGACTGAGAGAGCTTGGCCCTCGGGACAGCTGCAGGCCCCATCCCCGCACGAGCTTCCAAGACAGGAATCAGCATGGAGACCTCTGGCTGACCCTGCCTGGCCCACATGGCAAGTAGAAAGAGAGGGACGGAGTGGCCAGACTGGAATATGGGAAACTCTTCCAGGTGCTACAACGTCATGGTCAGGATTCCGAGTCTCCAGGTAATCTTCCCACATGGAGGCAAAGGTGCTTGTGGGGTGGGGTGGGGCGGGGAGTGGGGCTAGCTGGACCAGCTCAGACAACAGCAGACCCTCCGTGGCCGTGCAGCCAAACGCCCTTCGCCATCCACAGGCCATACCCCTTACCGAGTGCCCTCCGCCGGCCCCTCGGAGGTGGGGGCGGGCCCAGCATCCCTGTTCCAGGTGCACAGCAGAATCGCATAAGCACAGCCTGGCTGAGACACCATCAGTTCGGGAGCGCCCAGGGGCCCTGGAGTCACTGAGAGACTGTCCACCTGCATCAGAGAACAGGGGCTTACAGGGGGCTGGAGAGAGAAATGCGGGCCTGCAGAGGTCGGGGGAGGGCTGGGCCAAGGGTCCTGGGACAAGTCCCCAGCTTTTGAGGCAGCAGCAGGAGGAAGTCTAGAGTCCCTGGGCTCCTGCCACGAGCCACATTCTCCACGCGGACCACCTGCCTGATGATCCACTGTGTGGATCCTCATGGGCCCCATCACACCCATCCTCACGTCCCTGATGCTCAGCATAGAGGCCCTTCCCACCTGCCTGTAACAAGCAATTTCCCAAGACTCTGATTCTAAGTGATCTTCTTCAGATCTCCCTCAACAAGGTCATTTTCCCTCTTCCCACCCCGCACCTTGGCCCCGCTGTTCTCCCACGAGCCCCTCCAGGGAGGAGGGCTTCCCTGCCCCCTGGGCCGCGGTCCGACACTCAGCCTCTCACCTGACCCTCCAGCATCCATTTCTTGAGTGACACCAGCTGCCCGGTCAGATGCTCACTGCTGTCACCCAGGTCTTCCCAGCGGAAAGCCCGCACCACGCGGTCTGTATAACCCACCACCAGCTCGCAGCGGCCATCGCCGTCTGTGGATCCAGAAAATAACACAAGTTTGGAGCCCAGTCTGCATTTGTCAGCTTGAATCTTACAGGTGTGCACCCTTCCCCTCCAGTACCACCACCATCAGCATCTCCATCATATGTGACTTCAGGCCCAACCTGCTGTGCCCACCATCTCACACACCCCGGGTCTGGTGCCCGACCCCTGCCCTGCTGCGTGTCTGGAGCCACCCAGCTGCCTCGCAGGGCCCATCAAGTGTCCTGAGAAACCCCACACAGCTGCCACTGCCTTCAAGACGGCTTCTGGCCAAAGCACCAGCCCCGTATCTGAATGGCTCATTCCCCCGCAACCTTCAAGTGTTGATCAACTGTCACCTTCTTGGCAGAGACTCCCCTGACGACTCCCTCTGCCTCCACTTCAACACCCTCTAGCCCCTCCCGTGATTATTTCCTCTGTGGTGCTTTCCACCTACAAGTATGCTATTTAACTTTCTTAACAACATTTCTATTGCTTATCTTCTGTCCTTTCCCAGTAACGGTCCAAGAGAGCAGTCATTTTTGTCTGTTTCGTTCACTGTTACAATCAGCGCCTAGAATGACGCCTGGTTTATAACAGGAGCTCAGTAACTCGGCTTTAAAAGGCATGACAACTGCACAAATGAGCACAGGTGAGCCCCCTGAGTCCCCGAGGTCCTCCCCCCCGGCCGCCTGCAGAGACAGCCATGCCCACCGATGTCGCTGATCAGCATGACCTTGGTGTTGGCAGGGATGTGCTGCTTGAAGACGGGGCGGGGCTCCTCCCCCACGAGGGTCTCGTGGTGCCCTGAAGCACCCAGGGCCTTGGCAGGTGTCAGGTCACACAAGTGAAACCAGCCCTCGGCACTGACGGCCACCACCAGGTTCTGGGAGAGACACAGCGGGAGGAGGGGCTGGGGAGAGAGGTCCAGGCACAAGCCTGGTCATCAGAGCACAGAAGCCAAAGCTGAAGACCAACTCGCAGCTGACCCCCACTGAGAGGCAGGGATGGGTCGAGGGGAGGCCGGGGAGCTACACTGGAGTCCTGGGGCCCCTGGGCTTCTTACCTTCCCTTTGTTACATACATCTCCAACACCGACACAAGTGAGCTGCAAGAGAAGAAAGGGAGGCCAGGGAGACACGCTGAGGGAGGCCATGACGCCCAATCCCTGCAAAGCAGGGGGTGGGCTCCCCATCACCACCACCTGCTGAGAACTCAGTGGTGCACGGGCCCCACATCCAGAGTCTGTGCTGATCAAGTTACTGTGCTGGGCTCGGTTCACCAGACAGCAGTCTGAGGACCTGAGGTAGTGAAGACAGCCTGGGCCTAAACAAAAACCCACATCAACACAGCCAGGCCATCATGCTTCCAGACATGTGCAAACGACTAACCCCGTGTTCTACTACACGATCAGACAACCCAGGCAGATCCAGAAAGAACTAAGGGAGTCACTGCATCACGTAAAACGAAAACTAGCCCGGCTGTGTGTGCGGCAGCTGGGAGGGCACTGCCTGGGGGCTTCCCTCCCTGACTCAAATGAACCCTGACCCAGCAGCTGGCTGAGCAGCTGGTGACATAGGACACAATGGGGAGCTCGCACGTGGGACTCAGCCTTGACAGTCCCCGGACAGGAGGGAGCCCTTTGCCCCCTGGAGACCCAGGGGTTGAATACTGACCATTCCCTGGCAGGAACAGGTGAGCCACGGCCGGCTGTCATCACTCTTATACACAGACAGCTTTCCGCTGGTGTCTCCCACCACCAGTTCATTTAACTTCAGATGGAGAGAAGAGAGAGTGTTACGCGAGGCCCTGCTGAGCCACTCGAGACTCTCTCCTAGGCCCACCCTAGGGAAACCAAAAGACCTCAACTTGGATCTTCATTGACTTTGTTAAAGTATTTTGAGGCCAACATTGCCAGTTTCCCAGAGTTTGTTTCCATTTCGTGTGTGTGTGTGTGCGCGTGCGTGCGTGCATGCGTGTGTGTGTTGAGGACAGGGATGGTTAGAGAAGGGGCAACACAGAATCTATGATCCATGCCAGAAAAATCTGACATCTGAACAGCTCAAGGCCCCATTTGCCTGCCTTCAGTTCTTCTAATTTGTCCTGACACATGGGACACATTTTGAAAACAAGCTAATTGTGTAACTTTCGGAGAATTTAACTTCAGAGCTCACATTTAATCAGGGACCAAATAAAGACAGCGTCAGCTCTGGGGCTCTCCCTCCCCCCGCAAGACCTTTTGACGCTGGTGTGCTGAGTGAGCAGCGGGGCAGCATCCGAGCTCTGAGGCTCTGGTGCCCCCACGCGGTGGCCAAGCTCTCAGGAGGGTCTGGAGACTCTTCACCATTTACATCTGGTCTCTCCATTTCCCAGGGGTTCCCCAAAGGCTGGTCACCCTTTCCAGGAGACAACGATGATTACCAGCTGGCTCCAAACCCTATTTCCACAAACAGTTTCATGATTCCCGCTTGGGAGGGACTGTCCTCAAAACAGTGAGTATTAGACTCTCAAGCAGTTTAATTCTGAAGGCAACAAAGTCATAATGCATGGACAGTAAGGAAAAGCAAGAAATAAACTGGGGTTTATTAATAATGATTTACTTGAGCTGAATCTCAGATTTATCTTATTTTCATTAGTTACGGGAGTTTCTGCTGGGAATAGTAGAACCAGAAGCATAAAACAAGTTTATCGACATCAAACCCTCTACACCGGATGTTTCCGTTACAGTCGCCCCAGAGGACTTGTGCGGGGCTCAGAGTGCAGCCACCTGAATGTGAACCCAGCCCTCTTTGCCAAGATTTTTTCATCTATAAAACAAGGATCATAAGACTGTCCACATTATAAGGATGTTGTGAGACTGAGCCGACAGAGGAAAGCACCTAGGATGGTGACTGGCATAAAGTCAGCACTAATGCCAGGCAGTTTCTGGCTTCCAGTTAAATGCCTCCAAGGCTATGGATCTCAGCGTCTTTCCTACGATCGGTTCTTTCTTTAATACATTGATTCCACAAAAGCCATAGTCCATAGTAGACCCTTCATAAATATTTAGTTGATAGGCAAATGACAAAAAAGATTTTTTTTAAATAAACAACGAAATCAGAATGAAAGAGAATACCCAGTTGGCTCTGGAGTTTTCAGGTAAAGCTGGACAATCAGTTAGGGGTACAAAGATAAACGCCACAGGCTCACAGTTATAACAGCTGTGTTGAGAAGCACCTCGCAGTTCAACAAGGGCACAGACACAGGGTTAAAAATCACAAAACTGTCTAGCAAGTGCAGTGAGCAAGGAGATGGGACTCAGCCGGGCAGACGGTGAGACACTGGCAGGTGTCCTGGACAAGGCCATTTCCAGGATGGCCCACCTGCGCCCCAGCCATTTTGCTCCTCTGGGGTCCATCCTGGCTCTGGCTTCTGGAGGTTACTCAGTGACACCAAGAACCCCAGCTGGAGAGGACACCATCAGCTGGAAATGCCAACAGGGAGAGGAAGTGAGGTCTTCCCGTGATCTGCTTCAGCCTTCGAGAGACTGTCTCTCGCCAGGTGTAGCCAGGCTTCAGTGGGGTCCTGGAGAGTGTGTACTCCCTCCCTCGGTCTTAGCAGGAAATAAATTACTTGCAAACACTTTTAGGCTAATAGTTTATTAGGATGAAAGAAGTCTTTTTTCTGCCCCAAATCTCCAAATGCTGGCCCAGAGGAGCCAGTAACAAAGTTCCATCCACACTCATGCAGGCTGACTGTACCACACCTGATGCTCACCAGCCAACTACCTCACCTACTTGCCCTTTTTCAATCATATTTATTAATAACAGGCAAAGCCCTTCAAATTGCTTTGAGATACATAGTAACATTTGCCTTTCATAACGATCCTCATTTATTCAACATTGAGTGCCCACTACATGACAGGCACTATTCTTAAGGGGTGGAAATTCGGCAGTGGAAAAAGCAGATAAAAAATTCCTACCATCACAAAGCTCACAAGAGTGGAGCTTACAACTAAGGTTAAAAAAAAAAAAGTAGTATAATATACCTAATATTGCAGAACTGAGTGTGCAATTCACTTATAGAAGTACAATTTCCAAAAAACTGATACTATGAAGCTATGAAAAAAGGCATTAAACAAAGAAGACAACTGGATAAAATGGAAGACAATGCATAAAGTCACCCTGTTAATTTACTATGTTAAAATGCCTCCTTTGACTTTTCTCATAAAATTATACTGTGTAGCATACAAAAAAAAGTGAAAACTCAGAAAACATAATACAAATTTATGAGAATAACTTTTTCCTCCCTAAAGGAAGAGCTGAAAGAGGCCTCATAAAATACCTTCTTCACCACAGCACAAAAAAGGCTGTGGGGAGATGGGGGTGGGGGTGTTTTAGCCCTTGTTTATTTCCAGGGTAAAGAGCACAAAACAGTGAGAATGAGAAGCAGGGAAGCAGGGCAGAGACGCGGGGCAGAGGGCAGGAGAGGACGGCAACAGTGAGCTTTGCATTAAAAATATGAAATAGAGACAATGGGAGAAAAGTGTCTCACACCATCAGACGCCCCCAGCCCCTTTGGGGCTCCACCCCAGGACTCTACACATTCTAATCAGTGCACCTCATTGCATTTCCTTATTCTTGTCACTATCACCCCACCTGCTGATGAGCTACCTGAAGGCGGGAACTGTCTTGCTCATCTCGGATTTGCCACAAGGTAGCAGAGCCCCTGGCCCATCACGGGCAGTTCAGGACCAAACACTGACGACGACACCAACCCCTGCTGACCGTCAGCCGCGTCCCAGACACGGTTCTGCCTGCTTTCCCCGCATTAACTCAGGCAGACGACGAGATTTTAAAGGAAGGACTGCGAGGGGAGGAAAGCTAGATGGACAGTGTTTTGGTAACAACCGAGGTGAAGTGCTTTGGCGGTGGGCCCGCCGGGCTGAGACGCCCCGGCCAGGAGCCGAGGGCCGCCCGGTGGACCCGGCATTACGGCAGACGCTCCCGCAGGCGCCGCGCGCGCGCTGGGAGCCCATTCTGAGACTCTGAACCGGACAGGGGCCCCGAAGGAGGCACAGCGACAGGAGCGGGAAGCCGGGAACCCGGCCACCAGAGTCTACTGGCTCCTACGGAGAACAAGCGACCGAGCCAGGTGAGCTACCAGACCACGGAAGCTGCCCGAACAGCCCTCCCACCCACCACGCAGTCCTCGCGCGCACGCGCACCGCGCACCGCGCACCGCGCACGACGCAGGACGCACGCCGTACGACGCACGCCGCTCCCTCCTACGCCGTACGCAGTACGCAGCACGCCGCCCCCTCCGCCCCGCCCGGCCCCGCCTCGCCGCGTCTCTTCTGTGCGCATGCACTGACCGTGTCGTTATCGACGTCTCCGAGGCAGATGGCATGCGGGAAGAGGCTCCCGCTGAACTCCAGGGCCACGCGCTGCACGTAGCTAACAGACCTCATCTCACTTCCAAGGGCTCAGGGGCTCTGCAGCCCCGCTAAGTGTTCCCTAGCTCCTCCAGACTGCCGCCCGAGCGGAAGGCCACCCCGAACGGAGAGTTACGTCACCGACTGGGCCTCCAATCGTGGCCTCCGTCGCGGCCCCTCAGGGAGGAGGCGGGCCTTCCGGGCGCGCTGGGCGTGGGGGGGGGGGGCCCATCCTGGTGTGAGTGACAGGGCCACGGGCCACTCCTCTTCTCCGCGAGCCGGGCGCGCACTGGCCAGCCAACGCTGGCCCGGCCGAGCCGTTTCCTTGGCAACAGGACTCTCGAGGGCGTGACCTAATGACCTTGATCTCTTCCTCTGTTGCCCCGGCAGTGAAGATGCCCAGCCTTCAGACCATCTCTGAGAATCATAATAATCGTAATGACCAAGGACTGCGTGGTTTCCAGCACTGTTTTTGAAAAAAACCTATGTAGCTCCTCATTACGAATCGTGAACTCAGTGAATCGGAGCAGCATTTAAAAAAACGAAATAGAATGGAAAAATGCCAAATAATGTCGAATAGTAAGGTGAGTATTAATTTTGTGGGAACTTCGTTTCAATTGTATACGTTTATATGAGTACACACTGGCTAATCATGTAAAAAACATTTTTCCACCCAAGGTGGGTGTATTCCGTGGGTAAAGGTTTGAAAATTACCTCCTGTAAAGCACATTCACACATATTATTTCACATAATTAGCACAACAATCCTTTGGGCTTGTCTTCTTACTCCATTTTTTTTTTAATGAGGAAAACAGGTTCAGCAAGATAAAGCAATAAGGCAGAAAGTGATGGAGATAGGACTCAGACCAGGATTGTTTGAGCCAAACCCCCACGTCCTTCCCATCACTGACTGCCATAGTTCCTAGGAAAGTCCTCAGGTTAGAAATCGGGGTCACTGGGATTCTGGGTCCTCTCTGCCTCTTGCCCGCCCAGCACCAAGCTCTTGCCTCCCTCCCTCAGTGGCCTCACTCTGCAGATTAATGGGGCATCACCATCATGGCTGGCCTTGGAGGGAAACTTTCCGTGTTGCATCCGGTCCAGCCTTTCTCTGGGCCTCATCAGTCAAGGCATCAGAAGTATTGTTTTGTGAGATTGTACAGGTGTTCAGTACGTTTTTAAGTTTAGGTTTGCAGGCCCAGACTGATTTGCGCGTTGGTCTTTTAGACGTCACGACAGTAAAAAATAAGGGTATCTATCTCACCTGGTGATGCTGGGTCAGGGATAGCCTGCTTTCTACATCGGGATGCAGTGGGAGAAGGCCCTGGAGGGCAGGACCTTTTTGTCTGGGGGCCAGGGAGGGGATGGCACCTTACGTCCCCGAGGTCCTCTGGATCTGATGGCCCAATAAGATGAGAACGGGGAACAGCAGGTCAGAACAGAAAAGAGGAGGCCATCTAGACAAATACCGGGGGCCACAGACACACTCAGGCTTGTTTCTTGTGGCGTATTGTGGGGTTGGCCAGGCCCCTGCAGAGGCACTGGGGCACACAGGTGTGCCTGGTGCATCCATCTTGCCATGCGGTGGGGCCGCCTGCTGCCTCACCCCGCTTAGCCTGTTCTCTCCTGCCTCAATCCAAAGCTTCACGCTAGGTTTAAGGGGTAGGAAGACAACCAGTTTTAAAATGCTCACTGCTAAATGTAAACCTAAGTAGTTTTGAATTTTGTTTCTTTTCACTGTATTATCACTCTATTGTCTCTTTTTCCAGATTTTGATTGAAATAGTAAAATAAACAAGTTAATAAATAACCCAAGACAAAATAGATGAGGGTCACCTTACTTCTGTCACCAAGCACCCTGGCCTGACCTAGTTCTCCGACATCCTACCCTGACCCAGCACCCACAGTGCCTTAGTTTTATCTTCCTTATCACTTGGGTTTCTTGTTCTTGACCTTTCTGGGCTGGGGTGCCTGTTTTTATTTGTTCTGTGTTTGTCATGAGGTCATGTCATGATTGCAACTTGGGTACCATGCCTTTTGGCTTTTGTCAAGAAAGCCAGATTAAGTTAGAAACGGAGGAAAGGTAGGTCTCCAAGAAATAAGGCGTGCATGAGTCTCCCGCTACCTTGCCCCTCCCCACTGTGCCAGTTCCTCAAACTGCACTGAGTGTTAGAGTCACAGGGAGTGGAGCACAGGCCCAGGCCCTGGGGGGCCATGCTCCAAGGGAGACCCCTGTTCTTGGCCTTTTTCAGTGGGATGGGTGGTGGGTCTCCAGTGGCACCACCTAGAGCTTGTCGTGTTTTAAGCCAAGCACTTGGCTTTTGGCCTACTCCCCAGCGCTGCCTAACCAGGCGGTCTTCCTGGTTAGAGGACATGGACATAGTGTGGGTGGTATAATCAGACGAACAGAAGCTTCAGTAGAAACCTGCTCGGGGAGGGGGAGGGGAGGTGTGTTAAGTGAGAAGCATTTCTAGGGAGATCCTTTGTCCACTTCTTTCTGCAAGAGTAGACAGTGGTCCTGTCCAGGGTGTTGAATAAGGATGCCCAGGTAAGAGACAGGACCTTTAAAGCTCTTTCTACATGTGAGGCCCAGAGCTTCCAGGGGGCTCAGCTTGAGACTTCCACTTCTCCATCCCTAATTCACGCTGCACCTGAACATACTAACGGTTCTAGAAGCCATGAAGAACAGAAACCTGTTCCTCACACTTGCTTGGCCTAGAAATCAGGCCGCCCTGCCCTGAGTGAGATGCTGGTTTTCAGAGCTTTACTGTAGTTTAAGTCCCACCCTTCTTCACAGGCTTGTCCCTCCAAGGAAGGACCACCAACTCTGGGAAGCTCTGATCCCAGAACCTGTCAGGGTTGCGGTCCATTCAAGACTCCACTGGCCACTAACTGAAGGATGAAGAGTAGTTCTTGTCACTAGAGTCCAAACATGAGGAAACGGGCTTAAAATACAAAGGATGATGAAAATGTTCTAGAACTAAATAGAGGTGGTGGTTGCACAACATTGTTATTGGACTGAATGCTACTGAATTGTTCACTTTAAGTGGTTAAAATTATGTGAATTTCACCTCAGTAAAAAAAAATACAGACGGAACCATTTTAGGTGGAAGCACTCCCCGCCGTGGAGCCAGAGACTGGGGATCCCGGGGTCATGCCTGTCTCGGGCTGGGGGTGGGGAGGACTGGTCCCTCTTCTAGTCCAGACCTCTCCAGGTTCATGAAGGCGCGCCTTTTTCCTGATCATTCCTCCTCAGAACTATTTTGTGAATCTTTCACATTCTTACTTTGCCTCCCAAAGTGGTATATTTAGTGCTGTTCATCACAGGCTAAATAAGGTTTTATTATGATTCTTAGGATTTATAGTTAAGAATAGTTGGTGCATCCAAGTTACGGGAGGTTGGCAAGCAGCTGGGGAAGTCAGCCATGAAGTCAGCAGGAGTGATTTCTCTCCAGTAAGAGGACAAGCTTTCCTCTTAGACGCCTCCTTGCTCTTACACTGGCTCTTTTCAGCACTGCCCTTAGCTCGCTGTCATCCCAGCCCCAGGGTTACTAGGCTTTGTGGAGTACTGCCTTAGGAAGGGGGAGGTTGGTATTGAGACAGAAGGAATAAGGCATCAAAGGTTCCACTGTTGAATTCTCAATTTTCAAGTAATAGTTTCCTAGAAAGGTACTACTGGTTACCAGTCCTGTCTTTCACGTGTTATTTGTCCAGTTGAAAGGGGATGCGCAGTTGACCTTTCCTCTCAGTGGCGTGGCTGGTGGACTGGAGCCAAGCACGGCAGTGCTGGTCAGGCAGGCCGGGCCCGGCCTCGCAGGGTCGTGTGGGCCGCGATGGCTCAGCCTAAGTGGGTTAGAAGCCATCCACGGGTTTTTAAGCAGCTGGAGGGATTCGATTAGGATGCAGCGCAAAGTGGCCAGAATGCAAGAGAAGAGCCTTTCCTAGGAGGGGAGGGCAGGCTGGAGGCACACGGAGATGTGGGGAAGGCGCTGCTAGAATGGAGACTGGAAAAACTGCGATGACATTTATAGAACTTGATGTTTGGACCAGCACGAGGACAAGATAAACCCCACTGAAAATCTTCTGGAGCCCACTTGCACACGTGCAGTACCAGCTTCTAGTCCTCAGCCTGTTCTCTCCACGTGGAAGGACGTGAGCACTGGTGAGGATGGTGCAGCCAACACCAGACAGGCTTCCCAGAGTGGAGTAGACAGTGGGTTTATTTTTAACATTAAAGACTCTGCCCACTTTACTAAAACATCCTCAGAAGACAGTTTTAGTGTTACATAAACCGGTGCTTGCCCAGTTGCAGGGTTCTACGGAAGTTGTTTTAAACTGCTGGCATCCTACAGCACACTGAGAGCTGGGAGGGACCAGGAGTGCTTTTTTCCGTTTTTGCAGATGAGGGAGGAGGCCCAGCTTGCCCAGGACCACATGAACCTCGTGGCAGAGCCTGGATTTGTTCTCACACTGCAGGCCAACCTTCTATGGAAACTCTGACCCTTGGTTTCCTCATCTGTAATACGGGGCAGTACCTTCCTTGGACGGTAGATACCAGGATTAAAGTGAATCTGTGAGGCTCTTGGTTTAGTGCTAGGTCTACACCGGAAGTGCCTGTTGAGGGTTAGGTGTCCTCACTGGCCGCAGGGGCAAGTCTAATCCCGAAATACAGAAGACCGGGACGCAGGACTGAGGTGTGACCTCGGGAGGACACCCACGTTTAGCACCAGCTCCGGCACCAGCCGTGCTGTGCGACGTGGTGGTACTTTCACGCAGAGACTGACCTTCCACAGGAGCACGGAGAGTCTCTTCTAGAAGGACCTGTACAAGCCTGCGGGTGGGCAGACTACCCGTATCACTGTGCAGAAAGGACCTGGCAGCCCACACACGAGGGAGGCGGCACAGGTACAGGCGCTCACCTGCAAGCAGTTCTCCGGACAAGGCTCAGCACGGCTGCCGTGCCCCTTGGCCTCTCCCAGTGCCCCTAGTGCCCTGGGAGTCGGGTCAGAGCAGTTCAAGTGTAAGGACAAGAAAGCTGGAGAGTGGGCCGGAGGGGCTTCCGGAGCTCCCAGGCTTGACTGTCCCTCCCTCTCCCCTTAATTGCGTGAAAGGAGACTGACAGGTGTTGGTGACAACACTGGTGTCACTTTGTTAGGTAACCAGGAAAGCGTGAACTTCCTACTGCATCAGTGAGGCGAACGCAGATAAATCTAACCTCAAGACGGACTCCCAGTTCCTGCAATTTAGATGTTTGTGTTCCCCTCTTGCTAAGTGTTAGGGAAGAAGACCGGCTACTGAAACCCGCCAGGTGCTGGGGGAGGGAGCATGGGGACCACGAGGCCGGCCTTCGCACAGGCCCTGGCTGCAGCCCGCGGGTTCCCTGTTAGCTGCCGAGTTTTAAGCAGGAGTGGGGACAAGGTGGGCGACTCCTTTAATTTCGCCCCTCGGTGTAGCCACCCACCTCACCCATCCCTGAGGCCAAAGAGAAAGGGCTGCCTGACACCCAGGTTTGATTGTTTCCATTTTATTGCTCAAACACGGAACTTGAGGCGAGCCTGGACCTTCAGCAACGTGCAGAGAAGAGGCTGAGGGAGTGGGGACACGGCCTGGCTGAGAAAGGGAGATACTGGAAGGGGTACAGGGGGTGGTCACCATGACACCAGAAGACACCATCAGCCACACCATCTGGGGCGAGGAAGGGAGCAGAGAGGAAACGGGCACAGCAGTGGTTTTCCCCGTGCCCCTAGCACCCACATGGAGGCCACGTGTTTGGAAATGGACCGGGAGGAGGAAAGGGCTGCCTGGAGTCTCCCTCTCCACCCTGCTTTCTCGTCAGACTTCACATCCCTACCACTTGCCCCTTCTACCATCTGGAAAATGGACACAGCGAACAGAGGAAGCAAAATAAATTAACGTTCCGATGAGTGTGCGTGTGGGTAGACATTCGTTCCCATGTGATGAGGGAAGGGGGGAGGGAAGGGGGGGTGACACCACCTAAAATGACCCTCCACCTCGATTCCCCAGCCCAGTCCTTTCCCCCTTCCCCCAAAGCCACCGTCCAACCAGATAGAAAAATAAAGGTCTAATTCACTCAGAATTCTTCAGTTTTTACAAAACTAACAGGGTGGAGCAGGGGAGGGAGAGGGGAAGCAGGCAGCTGCGGGAGCAGGGCTGGGGAGGGGCTATGCTTCTGCCTCCACCTGAGGCTGGCTTCCGGGTGCCGCATCCTTCTGTTCATCCTTCATCTCTGTGTCGGCCTGACGGCCGCCTGCAGCTGTGGCTGCCTTGGCCTGCAACAAGGAGAGGGAGGGATGAATCCTAGTTCTCCTCTGGCCCTGTCCCTCCAATGGGAAAGTCACTTACTCCCTGTCCCTCTCCCACCTGCGATCTGATGGCACCCCTGTATTTGCCTAGCACATGACACCTGTACAGTCTGTACCCAAACTGTGGATTCCAAGTGAAAAAAAATACACGCTAACTTCTAACAGAATTACATGGACACAGCAACTCCCTTTTTAGATGTCCTGAAGATAGAGCTGCACATGTACAAAATTATGAATTCACATCATCATTTACTGCACTACTGTGTAAGATGGTACTTACCCAGGGTAGCTACTACCACGTGTGGATACTGAACACTTAACTATGCTGGTTTAGAGGCGAGGGTATAGCTGAGTGGCAGAGCATGTGCTTTAGCATGTAAATGAGGTCCTGGGCTCAATCCCCGGTACCTCCTCTAAAAAACCAAATAGACCTAATTAACGCCCCCCAAATAATAATAAAAAAGTAAATATGGCTGGTTCAGAGTGATTTAAATATAAAATACACATTGGATTTTGAAGACTTAGCCTGAAAAAAAATACGTAAGTACAATTTTTAAAGATTACATGCTACAATTTTTAGATACCTAACCTGTTTTTTTTTTTTGAGGGGGGGAGAATTAGGTTTTATTTATGTTTTTTTTTTTTAAATGGAGGGACTGGGGACTGAACCCAGGACCCTGTGCATGCTAAGCACATGCTCTTTACCACTGAGCTATTCCCTCGCCCTAGATACCTACGTTTCTGAAATCTGTGTTTTACATGGGCACAAGGAAAGTGAGCACAGAGCAGCCAGCCTGACCCTGGGGCCTGATCCCGCAAGAATGCTGGCCGTCAGAAGGGCTTTTACTGAGAACACGTGTGCCACCGCTCCAGGGACCAGGACAGCTTCTGGCTTCCATGACTGGACAGAGGGCCCATGCTGGCTGGGCTGGGCACGGGGACAAGGTAGCGCCCCCTTCTCTGTCCACCCGAACTGCTCCCTGTCCCTATTCTCGCTCACCTTGCTCTCCTCCTCAGCCAGCCTCTCAAACATGTTGGCATAGAGCTTCTTCTCCCGAGCGAGCTGCTTGCGGATCCGCTGCTGGCAGATAGCCAGCTGGGCCCTGGCAGCTTTGTTGCTGGGGTAGAGCTGCAGGACCTTCTGGAAGTCAGCCCGTGCCAAGTCGAAGTCATTCACTGCCAGGTGGGCCTCTCCCCGGCGGAAAAGGCCCTTCTCATTGTTGCTGTCCAGTTCCAAGGCCTAAGACACAGGGAGGAAGCAACAGCAAGACCTCAGATCCTGCAGCTTCTCAGTCCAAGACTGGGCTCCAAAGGTGGCCCTCAGCAGGATGCGGCTGAACGGCAGCATTGGCTCCAGCCCAGAAAGGACCAGTCTTGGGCATTCCACGGAAAGGACAAGGTCTAGCAGAGAACTTCACTTAGTCCGAGAGGCAGAATGGGAAGCCACGTCTTTAGATGAAAGAGAAGACCCTGTGACGTTTCCATTCTCTTTAGGGTGAGGCAGGCACAGGGAAGGGCAAGCCGGGGAGGAAGTGCGGGGGCCGTTCTTCCATCCAACATCTCCTCCTACCTCTGCCGCCACCTCCTACCACTAAGGCCAAGGTGTCGACTCCTGGGCCCTCGGTCTCAGAGCTCCGCTGCTCCACCTGCCCCCACCACCCTAGTCACTGAGGCAAGTGTCAGACACTCCAGCAGCTCCCCTGACCTTGCCCGTGAACGCTACCTCCGCGCCCTCACCTTGTTACAGTTTTCAACAGCAGCTGAGAAGGTCTGCAGTTTCAGATGACACATGGCCAGGTTGAGGTGGGAGGCCAGCCGAAGGGCCTGTGCCTTCTGCGCGTCCTCATCAGACAAACTCGACTCGTATTCTAGCCAGGACACAATCTTCTTGTACTGCAGTAAAGCTTGCTTGTACTTGCCTTCCTAGAATGGGAGGGAGGCTCAGGCACAGAGCACAGGCTCAACAGCCCCAGGCTGTTGCACCCTGGAGTCACCAGTGACCCATGGCCTGCGAGAGTCCTGCCTCCCCTACACCCCCAGGCTCAACCAGCTGGCTCTCACATGCTCGGCGAAGGTGGCAGGTGCCAGCCTGCCCACTCCACGGCAGAACGTGTGCTCAGTCGTGGGGGGAAGGCGGGTCCAGAGGAGCCCCCATGGGCTGGCCGCAGGACCACAGCTGTAGGCTCACCTTGAAGTACACAGTGCCCCGCTCTTTCACTATGGCGCTCTGCTCCAGCTTCTCCTCTGAACTCATCTCCCAAGACTCCTTGGCCTGCCAGATGCCCAGGGATAAACAAAGTTGTCAGCTACCCCAGAGAGTCACCTCTGGGGGGAAGCTGACTTCACGGTAGGGAAGACCGTGAACAAACCCACCTTCTCAAAACTCTTCAGTTGGACTTCGTATTTCAGCTCAGCATTTGGTGGGATCTGGAACTTTTCCTTCCCAACACTGCCAAAGGCATGGCTGTGGGGACAAGAAAACACTAGGTCACCTCAGCAGCACTTAACCCGCTCCCCACCGGAAAGGCTTCTTGCTTCCTGGAAAAGTTCCTCCCCATCCCGAGTCTTGGTGCACATGTTTCCTGCTCGGCAAAATCTTCCCTGACCTCTTAGTTAGTTGGTCTCTTAGTGTCTCACACACCCTCCTCATAACTCATGCTACGTATTGGAATGCTTATTAATTTAAATGGAATCACTAAACAAGAGTCCCTAGAAGGCAGAGATAATGTCTTTGAATACTTAGGAATTTTTAGCATTATGTCTGGCACATAGTAGGTGTGTTTCAGTAAGTATCATTAATGACTGAATAAATTAACGGGAGATGAAAATCTTGATGTTGCCAAAAAAGGGAATCTGTAGCAGCCGGGACTGGATTCAAGGAGACGTGGATGGCTGTAGCCATGCTCCTGAAGACAACGAAGAGCTCATGCTGATGACTGTGGGGGCGGGTGGGCAGAGCCACAGAGAGTACATGCAGGGGATGGGACACAAGTGGCCAGTTACACACTCCTGGTGGACCTCGGTTCGCCCACCTGCTCTACAAGGTGCCCACACCTGGGCCGAAGTGTTCCTCACCTGGGCTTGAGGTACACGATGGAATGTTCTCCTTTTTCCATGCGCTGAATGGCTTTCTCCAGCCCACAAGGCAGATCCACGGTCTCGCCCTCACCAATCTCAAAGCAGAGCTCGCGCTGGTCAAACATCTGGTCCTTGTAGTACCCTTCCAGTGCAACTGGCGAGGGAGAGGCAGCGCACCAGCACCGTGAGTGGGCCAGTGGCTGAGGAGGGTGCCACCTCACCGCCTCCTGCCCCCACACACCCTTGCTGCGTTCTCAGATGTGAATGGGTGCTAAGAGGACGTGGTCCAGTCCCTCATTTTACAGATAAGAAAACAGGATCAGAGAAAGGCATGAGGTCGCCCAAAGCCACCCAGGGCCCAAGTGTCGGGATCCAAATGGAAATCCCAGGTTGTGCGGCCTCACCCTCCACCATGGCACCATCGTTGGGCTTGGCATAGCCTTCGCCCCGAATCCGTATTCTCCTGATGATCCCCCCATCTTCTTCTTCTGTCAGGTCCTCCCCCTTGAACTCAAACAGCTCCACCTGTGGGACAGGACGTCCGTAGGATGACACAGCTCCTCTCTCACTCAAAAGAGTCCTTGGTAAATGCCAGACCCGGTCTAATCACAAGGGCAGCCACGCTGGGCGCAGACAGAGCAGCTGAGCTCTTGGCAGCCGCCCTCGTGTCAGCTTCGGTAGAGGTGGGCAGGCCCCACGGATTCAATTTAACTGCAGGGGATCACTCTGTTACCTGCTCCACAGAACAAACACACGTTCCAGACGGTCCTCACTCAGCCACCAGAGAAGCCCCATGTGACAGGCATTAGAAATGACTGCTACCTCTCAGGAGTCTTCTGAACATTTTCCAAGTACCCACTGATCAGGGCTCAACCATTTTCAAGACTGAACATGTCAAATTCAACTGCCTCGGCAAAGGCTTTCCCCCCCGACTTGACCCATGGGGGAGGCATCATCCCCCTCCCCTTATCTCTAGAGCACCAGTGCTCCCTGCTGTCACTCACAACCACACATAGATCATGACCTCTAGACTACTTTCAGTTACAACACACCTCCTCTGTGCACCACTCTTGAGATAAACATGCCTGAACCCCTGACTCTGTGGCTTCAAGTCTGAAGAGGGCTTTGTGGCTACCTCTTCCCACCTGACACCTCCATCATCCGCCACGGTCCAGCAGCAGCAGGCAATATGCACTGCAGTGCCAGCCACCCTCTCCATCTCTCCCCCTCCCCTAAGCGCAGGCCCTCAGCCTCAGCTACATTGTCTCAAAGCCGCAGGAAGGGCTGGAGGGCAGCCAGGAGCTGGGTGGAGATAAGACTGGCTCTCTGCCTTGCTCTCTGTGGCCAGACACTCACCTCAAACACAAGCGTGGCATTAGGAGGGATCTTCGGAGGGCTGCCTGCTGTACCATAGGCATATTCTGGTTTGCAAGTGATGTGGCACACTTCCCCCACTTTCATGGTAGCGACGGCAATGTCCCAAGCCTTGATGACCTCCCCTGTCGGTACAGAAAACAAACAGGTTCTCCTTGGCCGGGATCTGACTCTTGGTTCAGACAGTGGCCCAAGAGACTGACTGTACCATCCATGCCCCAGGGGAAGCAGGACACCTTTTAGAAATGGGACCGGGAAGGTGGAAAACTTGCTTGCGATAAATGCTGTCAGGTCTCAGACCTCTTTCAAAACAAACCAACCAACCACTCAACTCTAGAACAAAGGGGTTCAAGAAATAAGGCAGTCCAGTCCCAAAGAGGAAGTAAGGTGTTCAGAGGAATGAGATAAAAATCAATATAGTTTGGAGACAGTGGAAGAAAAAGCAATTAACAGGAAAAAAATTAACAGACTGTAATAAACTACTCCTTTTAAAGCTTGAGAATTTGGTTTCAGCTTGCAACAGCTTACACACCCCTATCCTACCAGCCTATTAACCATGCCTACCTTTCCCCAGGTCGAAAGAGAATTTGTCCTTGCGGTCCAGGCTGGAGTCGAACTTGGTGCCATCCAGCAGCCATCCCGTGTAGTGGACAAAGACACGGTCCCCGATCATGGGCATCTCCGTGCCGGTGCCCTCTCGCTTGATGGCCTGGGAGGAAGAAAGGGGAGGTGGTGAGCACCTGAGGAAGGAAGCAGAGAGGCCCCAAGACTGCCTGTATGTCTCCACTGGGAGCACCCAGACTCTTCTGCCTCCTTGTAAGTAACTCAACTGACCAGTCATCAAATGACTCTGATATGGAGCTTGGCTAGAAACTGACCTCCCTGTCTTGAACTGTAACATGACTTAGTCTGAAAAACTGGAGACAAAACACCTGAGTTCAAGTTTTTGTTGAATGTTCTTATCAAGTCACTTTAACTCTCTAGACCTTTCTGGTAAAGTAGTGACGCTCATCTCCGTCAGAGCTGTTACCGGGTTAAATCGGTTAAAGGCTGAGTAAAGCAGCAGCAGCAGCAAAAGGAAAAGCACTTGTGCTAACTCTCCTCATCTGTCTTAAACGCCGGTCATCAGATCAGGGTCTGGTCTAGACAGAGAAGAGAAACGTGAGTAATGAAGGGAACAGGAGCAGTCCAAAAGAGGTACATACCAGGCTGTGATGAGCACGGGACTCTCCGCCAGGCCCTCAACTCTGACTTGGGACTTGAGCGTTCCTGACTAGTGGGCTATTTAGGTCCTCGGTTTAAGCTAGAGTCTTTCCCAGGAACTTGTAAGACTCCACTTTTCTTCTTTAGCATTTCTAGTAGGCGCCTCTGTGGGCTACCCGGCAGGTGTGTGGTTGGTTACCCTCTAAGAGCAAGCTTCCACAATGGAATGGACAATGAACTCAAGCAGAAATAGAAAAGTAAAGAGGAAGGAGTGGAGGAAAGAAGGGAAATGAGTCTCCCCGGGAGCCACGTGCACACTGGGAGAGTAGCCAGGTGCGTTTCTGGACCAGCCAGGAGGTCCCAGAGGTCCCCAACTTGCCCAAGTCACACACACTTGTGGGGCTTGGCGGTGGGAAGCTAGGGGGAAAAGAAACACTGGGTGAGGACAGGGCACGAATCCGGGCTAGGATTTCGCTATCCTGGACAGCGCAGAAGCCCTGGCTCTGAAGCATGGCCGGTTATGCTGACCTGGGTCAAGATGCCCCACTGACTGGGTCCCAGACCCCTCCCCCCGGCTCTTCGGGCGGTAACGTGGTAGCCGGCTCGCAAGCAAAAGCATCTCCTCCCAGCCCCGCACCCCGAGCTCAGGAAGGCCGAGGGTGGGTTGAGGGGTGGTAGAGACTACAGGTCCCGGCATGCACCGGGGCGGGGGGAGGGGGACGGCATGGCCGAGCGGGTGACCTAGCCGGGTCCCAGCCTTTAGGAAAGGGGTGACGAGAGGGCGGAGGGCGCCAGGCCCGCGCACCAAGTCGCACAAAGGCCCGCGGGCCAAGAAATAACTCCTGGGACCCGCTTCAAGTCCCGGCTAATGTTTAACTGCCGGGGTCGGCGAGCTCCGCACCACCGAGACGCAGGCGGCCCGGGGGCTCCCCGGCTGCGGCCGGCAGGGAAGGAGCTGGTCGCAGGGTCGCAGAGAGGGCGGTGCACGCCGCCGGGCTCCCTGCAGCTCGCGCGCCCGCCCTCCCGCCGCGCCCCTCCCCGCGCACGCCGCAGCCGGAGCGGGCGCTGCGCTCCCGGGCCTTTCCCGGGCCTGGGGGGCTGGGGGACAGAGGAGCTGGGTGGCCACAGCCCAGACCTCCCCTTTCCGCACGTGTGGCCGCCCTCCCGCTCGGAACGAGCGGCCCAGCCAAGAAGGCGATGCGCCTGGCCGCGGTTGCACGACCCACTCAACGGCCGGCCGGGAAGCTGCAGAGGCGGCCGTCCGCATCCCGAGCCCCGGCCGGGGGCTGGGAAGCGGCGGCGACCGGCTCTCCAGCACCCCCAGGGCGCCCCTCGCCCCTTACCTTAAGCACGCCTTCATCCTGCTTGGGGCTGATGTCCACCCCCTCGAGTGGGAGCGGCGCCGACTGCGCGCCGCTCTCGGCCGCCTTCGTTTCTTCGGCGGTCATCGCGCCGTTTCTCGGGCAGCGGGCGCGGGGATATGCGCGGCTGTGCGAGCGGCCGGCCGGGGCTCGCGCACCTCTGCTCCGGCGCGCGCGGGCAGAGGAGGTGGGTCGTGGGCGGCCAGGGGAGCGATTGGTCCCACCGCCGCGGAGGGAGGGGCTGGGAGGAGCCGGGCGGCCGCGAGGGACGTGGGGGGAGAACTTTCTAGAGACGGCGGCGGCCGAGCCGGTTCGGGTGCAGGCGCTCAGGGCGCTCCTGCGAAAGGTGGTTTCTGGTTTGTTCCTCCCGCCTGCCGCCTGGCCCCGCCCCTGTCCTGGGACCCTCGGACTCCGCAGACACCCCCCGCCCCTGCTGCGCGCTCTCCCGGCCTCCTCCCCCTACCCCGTTCCCGGTCTAACCGGATTCTTCCAGATCTTTCTCGATCCTCCGCAGCATCCGACGCCGCGCAGCCGGACGTGGGCGCCGCGCGTGCGTCTCCCCGGCCCGAGACGCGGGCGGCCGGCCTCCCCGCCTCGCTGGGCGCGCGTCCGTAACGCAGAGCGGGTGGAGAGCGTTGCCCCAGCGCGCAGAGCCGGGGAGGCAGCGGGGTTTCCCCAGGGCGGGGGAGGCGGGCCGCCTTCGGCCTTGCAAAATGCTGCGAGCCCAGCAGCCCGTTTGCAAGAAATGACTCGCTGAGCTGTAAAGACTCAAATGGGGCGCGTATTAAAGGGACCTTCCCCGACAATAATAAAACTGCCGTTTCGGTTAATACTTAAAAAGAGTTTCAACTCAAGAAAAGTCATGACATTTTACTGAAAGTCCATAGAAAGCAATACTTTCTTAATACTGGGTTCCTAAGTGTTACGGACTTCTGTGGCGTGCATAGCATCTGCGCGGTAGGTCGATGCACCGCAGCGCCCGGTTATCCAAACAATAACCTTTTGACAAGATTCTTGTATGGAGAGTCTTTGTTTTTTCTTAGTACTTAACCTCAGTTTAGCATAGTGCTTGATGCGTAGTATCAAATAGTTCTATGAATTTGTATTCCAGTAATATCACAAAGGAAAAAATTTTGGAGCCTTCGCTGTTTGCTTAGCACTATGCTATGCCACGTAAAGTGTCCCATTTAGGTAGGTAATTAAAAGGGCTGTTACAGATGAACTTTCAATACCATACCATAGCTAGGTAGTTGACGGCAGTCCTTCCTTGTCTGAACTCGACTGGAAGAAGATGCTGAAGAAATAGAACCGTTTCCTCCAGCAATTTACAGCGAACGTTTTTAGCCATGACTAAGACACTTCTCATTGGATGACTGGGCGTACCCTCAGAGGACTGGCGGGGCGTGGGGGGGGGGTTGATTCACTAGGGGTTAAAACTATGTCTCTTCTACACTGTCCTCAGCAGGGTGAGAAGTAACAGTGCCAAAGCCCTCCCAAACTCCCCAAGACGAGTGGTGGCTAAGGTGCTGGCCTGTGGGGTGGCAGTTATCTTGCTGCTTGCTTATGCACCTGTTCATTCTCAAGAGTGTGCTGGTTTCTTTTGAGGCTAGGGCCATTGGGTATTATCCGGCAGAGCAAGTTGGGAGAGAAGAGGAAAGTCCACCTTTAGTGTAACGCTTTCCTGCATCCTTTTAATTTTTGTCTCTTAGTTTGTCGCACACGTCAGCGGAGCAGTGAGGGTGTGCCTGCTGTTGCTTAAACACATGATGACAGTAGCTGGAGCATCTGCTTCGGAGGAAGCAGAGTCGGGTCGCCCTCGCACTGACTGATTTGGGGCAAGTTATGGGGATCGTAACAGCTGTCAATAAGGGTGGCTGTAATGGCTAAAAAGAGGGAGTGTATGTCAGATGTCTAGCCCAGCGCCCACCTTCAACGGGTGGTTGATAAATAACAGTCATTATTCTAGTGTGATGACGGTGAGGTGAGATGTGGACAAAGTGCTAAAAACACAGAGCTCCGTAAGCAAGGAGAGGATACTGTGGGATGGAAAGGGGAGGAGCCAGAGGGAGAGGTTGCAGGGAGGAAGGTTCTGGGCCCATTCAGTCAATGGGTGGTTGAGGGGCTTGGAGAGGGGAGGGGGCAGTAGGCATTGGGTTCTTGGATTCCAGGGCAGGACCTTATTTCTAGAGTTTTTTCTGGTTATTTACATTATATTTGTCGGATTGTGAAACTTGCACATACAGTGCAGAAAGTGCACAGATGTTTTGTTCTTTCCCTCCTCTGCCGCATCCCTGTCCCAGCCCGGTGAAATTAATATCCCCGTTAAAGATGTGTAACAACATAATTTTTTTCAGTGATATCATTCAGGCGTTCAAAATCCTTTTGAAATTTTCTCTTTTGGCTAGAGGAAGAGAGCCCCTCCCCCATAGTCCACCTTTCTCTGTAGGTAACTCCTGGTGTGATTAGAAGTTTTGTTATTGCCAGAATGAGCCTTTGGGAACTCACCTGGTACATCTCTCTAATGCCAGGCTCATCCCTCAGGCACAAAGACCCCGTGTGTTTTTGGTTTTTTTCAGTAGAGGGACTGGGGATTGAACCCAGGACCTCCTGCATGCTAAATAGGCGCTCTACCACTGAGCATTTACCCTCCCCAACCAAAGACCCCTTCTTTGAAAATCCCTTGTTTTTAAAGTGCTGTTTTGACCTTCTCAGACTGCCAATGCTCTTAAATGTTAAAAAAAAAAAAGTAATAGTTGAATCGTTCAAGGAAATGTGAGATGAGTGTGGTGGTGTGTGTGTGTGTGTGTGTGTATACATGCATGTGTATGTTATATGACATACCAACATAATTAACCTTGAGAACATACCACCCAACCTGAGAATTAGAACATCACCAACATGATGAGTGTCAGAAATGTAATACCAAAAATGTGAAGGACACTTACATAATTTCTTGCTACTTTCAGTGTCTGTTGACTGAGAAAATATAAGCTGTACTATTGACCAAAACAGCTGCTACACATTTCATAAAACATTTATTTATTTCTTTGAGAGATTACAGGCCCATTTTCATACGTGCGAAAGACTGGGCCTCTGTGTGGCGTCTACATGTAATGGAGACCTGCAGCTTCATCACTGAACACGCCATGGGTCGCTGGGCAAGTTTTCTTCACCTCTGATAATGCCTCTCGCTGGGGTTTTCTTCCAGGATTAAATGATTAATTACTATGTGTGAAGTACTTACGGCAGTGCATGGCATGTAGCAAGTAGATGAGCGGTAAGCGTTATGTGTGCCATTTTCCTGCTTGTTTTATTTTCTCTTTTTATATTGTGCCATGTTTTATTTATTCAGCCTGTTGATTGCTGTGATGAGGAGTAGGAGTCCTGGAGGACCCCCGAGTCTCCAGCCCTCAGGTTGAGAGCACTGACTGGTCCAGACAAGGCTTTGCTCCATCATTTCCAGTGGATGCTTCTTCCTGGTGTGACGTCACATCTGTGCTTTTTGCTCTTTAACACTTAGTTACCCTGACAGTCTGATGTAGTGGCTTTGTCATTTTGTCATCCCAACAAGACTGGGAGCCCCGTGAAAGTGAAGACTTGGTCTTGGTCTCCACCATTATCTCATCTCCTTGTGGGTAGGAAGATGGGATATTTGGTGGCTTTCCTGATGAAAGAAAGGGGTTTTTTTCCTTCTTTTTAAAAATAAAATCGGATTTCTGCTTCAGATGTATGTACTTTTTATTTTGTTCCTAGGAACGATCAAAACTAGCCAATTTTCATCCTTCTGTATTTCTGGATGCACTGAAATTAGGCTTTGGTCTCGTTCATCAGAGGGTCCAGTGGTCAGATGCCTATTTCAGTGTAATTTCCAGCCTCCCCAAACCCCTGTGTGGTCAAAGATCACATGTTTGTCTAGGCTCTCCTCATATCTTACTAGCATAACTAGAGCGAGGATTGCCTTTTGGGACAAATAAAATCTTGCCCTCCATTGTCCTCAGGGGAGAGTAAATGTGTATTTAATGTCATAAATGTGCTCGGCAGTGACCCTGGGGCCGACTCAGCCACCCTCATTGTGAAATGAAGAAATGACCGTTCCTTTGGTGTAATGTCACACTTCTGTAAGTGGTCTGCTAATATTTAATAACAGTTGTAATAACAGTAAAACCTGCATGTGAAAGTTCAGATTCCTTGTATCTCAGTTCATTCTGTGTTAGAAATAGTCAGCTTTAGTCAAATACTGACTTTAATAGTTACCCTTTCAGCATTTAACCGAAATGTGTCTTCTGAGCACCTCCGAGTTCACCCCTTCCCGTGGGCCCTGCAGGTGGAGTGTTAAGCAGCCCTTCCCTTCACAAGCAGGGCCCCCCAGGGAGCTGCTCTGGCGTTTCCTTGGGCTGACTGCCTGAGCTTTCATTTCCTGCTGGGCTCCTGGGAGCCCTAGATGGGGTGGGAATCCTCGCCGGGATTCCTGGGTAGGCCAAAGAGAGCCTCATATACCTTCAGGGAGGATGAAAAGGTGTCTTTTTTTTTTTTTTTTCTTAAGGGGCTCTGGGTTTTCCAGGGGCTTCCATTACTTGACATCACAATCATCCTCTTTCTTTCCCGCGGAGAACACCCCTGTCCTCAAGACTTGCGCCCAGTGATGTGTGCCGCTGTTCCTTCCTACAAACGGCCGTTTGGTGCAAAGATAAATTTAGTAAGTGGGTCCGGAGGTCTTGAGCCTCGGAGTTGGCGGCCGCCCCTGAGGGACTTAGGGATGGGCCGCCGTGCCCTGGCTGCTGGCGGCCCTCCGTCCTTGGGGTCCTTGGGCCGAACGCTGGTAAGCAGCATCTGGAGCGCACCTGCACTGGGCGATGAAGTAAGGGCTGTGGGGCAGTATTGCACTTTCCCTTGGTGACAGCCCTGCCGGTGGCTGCCGATTTGTTCCAAGGACAGGTGCTGAGGCGGGTGGCAAGTCCGACTGCGCGCTGACGGGAGCCCCCGGCTCAGGCCCGGTCGGTGGGCGCGGCTGCCGGGACTTCCTGCCGCGAGGGACGCAGCCGCAGGCGCGGCTCTCGGCCCTGCACCGAGGGACCGAGGGACCGAGGGACCGAGGGACCGAGGGACCGAGGGACCGAGGGACCGAGGGACCGAGGGATGGAGCTCGGTCTCACCAGCTGGGGCAGAGCCTGCGCCTGGGGGCTTCTTTGGGGGCTCAGGGCTGGTTCTCCGGGGGCCTAGAGCGCGCCCCGGCCTCCGTGCCCGCTGGTGGCTTCTGGGGACCCAGAGCCGCTGGCTGGCACGTGACAGGGGCTATACTGACTCGGGAAGAGGAGGAACTCCTGAAGGACAGCGGCCCGCCCCAGGCCCCCTCCGCCTAGTCCGCCGGAGGACTCCGGACACCAGGACACCAGGTTCCTCGCCCCAAGCGCAAAGCCCCTTCCGGGTCCGTCCCCAGCGAGCGCGAGCGCCGGCCGGGCCGGGGGCGCGGAGCCAGGCGCACGCCCGGTGCTCGGCTGCGGGGCCTGCTTTGCAGCCCAGGTCTTTGTAGTTTGGTTTCTGTTGGTACCTGCGTCATTGTGGTAACATCACCGGGCGGCTCTTCTGAAGCTTTTATACGGACTGTTCTTGGTCTTTACATTCCTCGCCTCCTCTGTCCCCTGGAATTCGGTCGTGTGGGCGGGAACTCAGTTTTTTTTTTTACGGCGATTTCGGTAAGACCAAGATTTATTAAACATATCGAGTTCATTTTTAACTAAAAAAAGAGATATTTATTGAGCACCTACTAGATTCCTGGGTCGGCACAAGGGACTGTGGGGTGCACGTCATCTGTGATTCTGTCGCAGATCCTTCTGGTGCTTATACAGAGAAGTTAGAGCAAACGTAAGGCTGACCGCGTGGTGCGGCTTCAAGGTGCAGGATGGAGGGGTGTATGGAGGGGAAAGTGTTCCGGGAAGGCCTCACAGAGACCCAGAGCTGAGAAAGGTCTTGAAAATGGATGATAATATAGTATCTGTTCACTTTTTTAAAAGACAGAAGTAGATGTATAGTTCGATCAAGCTGTAGGTTTGTGTGTACCTTCTAACTACCAGACCAAGATACAGAACATTGCCGCACCCCAACGCGCTCCCGCATATCCCCTCCCAGGCCTTACCACCCCCAAGGGTAACCACTGTTCTGACCTCTGGCAATCCGTTAGTTTTTGTCTGCTTTTGAACAGCATTCAAACAGAATCATACTGTATACACTTTTTTGCCTGGCTTCTTTCATTCCACATGATGTCTGTGAAATCCATCTGTTTTCTTGCATGCAGGAGTAGTCCAATTCCTTTCCTTGTTGTGTACTTTTCCACTGTGTGCTTGTACCACAGCTTGCTTATCCATTCTATTGTTGGTGATGTTGGGGTTATTTCCAGTTTTTGTCTCTATAGTTTTGTCTTTTCCGGTTGTTGTATAGTTGGAATCACATAGTATGTAGCCTTTTCAGACTGGCTTCTTTCACTGAATAATATGCATTCAAGTTTCCTCCATGTCTTTTCATGGCTTGATAGGTCTTTTTTTAGTGCTGAGTAATATTCCACTGTCTGGATGGACCACAGTGTATACATTTATCTACTGAAGGACATCTTGGTTGTTTCCATGTTTGGCAGTTATGAATAAAGCTGTTTTAAACATCCATGTGCAGGATTTTGTGTGGACATAGTTGTCAGCTCCTTTGGGTAAGTATTAAGGAGCTTGATTGCTGGATTGTAAGATAAGCATATGTTTAGTTTTGAAAGAAACTGGCAAACTGTCATGCAAAGTGTTTGTTTTGCATCCCCACCAGCAACAAATAGAAAAATCTCTCTCCTGTGGCTCCACATCTTCATCAGCATTTGCTGTTGTCAGTGTTCTGGATGTTGGCTATTCTAATAGTTGTGTAGTGGTGTCTCATTGTTTTCATTTGTTTCTCCCTGATGACATATGATGTGGAACATCTTTTCATATGCTTATTTGTTATCTGTAAATCTTTGGTGCGGTATCAAGGCCTTTGTCCTATTTTTTAATCAGATTTTTTTTTCTGTGAGTCTCATGCATTCTTTGTATATTTTTGATAACAGCCCTTTATCAGGTATGTCTTTTGCAGATATTTTCTTGCAGTCTGTGGTTTGTCTTCCCATTCTCTTGACAGTGTCTTTTGCAGAGTAGACATTTTAAATTTTAATGTCTAGCTTACCAATTCTTTCTTTCATAGATCATGCCTTTGGTGTTGCATCTAAAAGTCATGGCCAAACCAAAGATCACCTAGGTTTTCTCCTATGTTATCTGCTAAACTATCTGCTATAGTTTTGCTTTTTACACTTAGGCGTGGGATCCATTTTAAGTTCATTTTTGTGAAGGGTGTAAAGTCTGTGTCTAGATTCATTTTTTGCACGTGAATGCCCAGTTGTTCCAGCGCCATCTGTTGAAATGACTGTCTTAGCTCTCCTGCATTGTCTTTGCCAAAAATTAGTTGACTATTTTTATGTGGGTGTATTTCTGGCTTCTCTTTTCTGTTCCATTGATCTATTTGTCTATTTCTTTTTTTGGGGGGGATGGTGATAATTAGGTTTACTTATTTATTTATGGTTTAAAAAAATTTTAGTAGACTTTATTCTTTTAGAGCAGTTTCAGGTTCACAACAGAACTGAGCAGAAAATAGAGTTCGCACAGTAAGCCCCACGGCTACACAAGGGGCTGAGGACATGCTTCTCCCTAGGATTAGGGAGTGAGGGTGGGGGGTGGCGCACCATGTCACAGGACTTGCTGAAACCGCGGAGGGGGTGGGGGCAGGGGGTCCGAGCTGGCATTTGGACTTCGGGACAGAGCAGAGAAACCCAGAACCTCAGACGACTTCCTATCCACAGGAAGCTAAATTAAAATCAGGAGAGGCTAGTGGTCAAATTCAGTGTTTTTATACCCAAGAACCAAATACATGTTTTATAACAATGGAGGAAAATAATTAGTGGTCACCGACTAAAATACATGAAAGTGACATGACCGAGAAGCCAGTAAAATCTACTCCAAAGGGTTTACAGTTTAGTGGAGGAAGGCAGCCCAACCTGAGGGTATGGCCTCCTTTTGAAGCACTGCCGGGTTCTGCACCCTGGTTTGCACAGACATGGGGACAGTGGGAGACCCCAGAGATGTGCCACCAACGCCTCAGACCAATTTGCCTTTCCAGACAGCTCAGTGGTCCCCCCACTCTCCATCATCTTTTTCTGCCTCCCCTTCCTCCCTGTCCCCCCCTCCCTTTTTTGGGCAAAGGTGGGGGAGGGAAGGTGTCTGAGGGTTGGACAATTCCTCTCCCTGCCAGGAGAGGGCAGCAGCCTCTTCGCCATCACGCAGGCGCACCCTCAGCGCGACCTAGGATTCCGCCCCTTTTTCAAAAGTCACTGAGTGTCCACTAGGGGCGGGCTCTGCGCTGGGCGCTGGGGTGCAAAGCTAAGATACGGGTCCCCACTCTGGAGGGGCTGATGATCTAAAAGTGAGTCAGCCACAGAAACAGAAAGTGCCGAACAGGGGGGTGAGGCGCCAAGGCAGAAGGCTCTTCAGGGCACTGTGGACTCCTTAGGAGGGGTGGGGAGAAATGGGGCACTGGCTGTGGTGGTGAAGCCTCCTTTTGTGCTGGAGATGCTGAACGGAGTCTTGAAAGAGAATCGGCTTTTCCTGCAGTGTATACGGCCAGGAAGGGCATCCCAGCAGGGGGACCAGGGTGAGCTTGACTCTCCACCGCGAGCTCAAGCTTGAGCAAAGGTGCTGGGGAGAGGCAGGAGGACTCGGGAGCTGGTCCCTGGAGGGCTGTCCTTGGCTCCTGCGCAGAGAAAAGCCTGGACCAGAACCGTGGAGGACATGGGCAGCCATCACAGCAGTTGAATTTGAACAGTGCAATCAGATTTGCACTTTTAAAAAAAGTCTGCTCTTCCAGCGGTGTAGAGGAGGGATGTACAGGGGCTGAGGGCCAGTTATGGTGTGCTTGAAACAGGTAGCTTGAGAGATGATGGTGGTGTGAACTATGGTGGTGGCAGGGGGATGGGAAGGAGAGGCTGGACATGAAGTTGATATGACAGGTTTTGGTCTCTGATTAGATGGGGTAGGACGAGGGCGGAGGTCTCTCTCAGTGCTGGTGGCACGTGGTGAGATGGAGAACAGACAGGGGAGGAGAGAGCTGAGCCTGGGACAGACAAGAGGAACCACGTCCAGCTTCCCCAGTCATCCCCACTGTATGCCCCACTGGTTCCATAACAGCAGCTTCTTGGGTCTCACAGTGTTCAGTCTCTCTCCCTGTTGCAGTAGCTTATGAATTCTCTCATTTAATACATACGTATTGACAGCTTGTTATCGGCAGGCACAGTGATAAATCCCCTTCCCCATAAGGCTTAGGTCTGGTGCAGGGGGACAGGGTTGGAGGAGAAGACAGAGAAGTAAACTAATAGTTGAATTCGATATGAAAAATGCTCTCGTAAGTGAAGGCCAGGGTACCATGAGAACATCCCCAGAGAGGCACATAACCTAGGCTAGAGTACGGAGGAGTCGGGGTCTGATCTAGGCCCAGGTGGGTGGGTGGGGATCTGCCTGGCGAGGGCGTAGGTAGCACCGGGGCAGGGGCTGGGGAGAAGGTGGTTCAGCAGGACCAGAGGTGCTGGGTGCAGCGCCTGAGCCTGAGGGGTGCAGGACCGGAGAGCACAAGCAGCCTCTGCTGCAGAGCACACGGGAGAAGCCGCGTCCCCAGGTTTCCACCAAGAAAGAAGACGAAATGTCCCGCGAGGAAAGGTTGAGGACAGAGGGAAGTGGGCAAAGTGGGGAGGCTTTTCCAAAGGCCTTGCAGAGGGTTTGGGAGGGGTCTAGGCGGAGGGGTGGTCTGGGGCAGGGATGCAGAGCAGGGAGGAAACTCCCTCATTCATCGCTTTGTTTAAGGGTTGTGCACTGAGCACAGGCGCTCTGGGCTGGGAACAGTGGTACCCAGACCCACAAGCTTCCTGAGCTCACGGAACACGCTTGTCAGTGGGGAAGACATACAGTGAACTAGGTGCTTTCAGACAGTGGTCAGTGCTGTGACGAAGGGAGAACAGGGGAACCTAATAGTGTTGGGGGACCAGGGACAAGCTCAGGAGAGGAGACACGGACACACGAGCTGACTGCAGGGTGAGCATCTCTGCCGGGAGAGGACACAGAGCAGAGGCTAAGGGTGTGGGAAGCGCGGGGCCTGGAGGGTGGGGAGCGTGGAGAGCCTTTGCGGGGCCTGATGGTCTGGCCTGTCACAGGGCCAGCAGCCAGTAGGCCCACCGGGCCTCAGGTGGCAGCTGGCCCCTCAGGCCTGGAGGGCTGCACTTCCGGAGGACACGTGCTAGCCTTCCACAGAGGATGCTTGGGTTTCTGGAAGGAGCTGGGCTGGTTCTGTGTCTGGATTGGCCACTTGGGCCCTGGGGAGAGGCCACAAGCTCCGGGCCAGCCGCTGGGGACCTGTGGCCACAGGCCACGGCCTGTGCGGTGAGAACGCAGCCGGCGCCTCGCTGTCCGTCCAGGGGGTGCCCGCTTTATCCAGCCGCGAGCTTGCGGCGGAGAGCGGGGCTCGCCGGGCCTGAGGCGCTCCCTCTCTGTGGAGGAGGCTGCGCAGCCCTGCTCTGCGCCGTGGCAGGCAGCGTTCTCCGAGCTGGCTCAGGCCTGGTCTGTGCGAGCTGAGAAGGCGAGGCCGTGCGCCGAAGCCGGCGTCCAAAAGCTGACGCCGTTCTGGGTGCGGGGAGCCTGCTCGTCCGCACGGGAGCAGCTGGGCACTGAGCGTGGACGTGCAGTGCCAGGGTCCACACGTGTGTCTCTTACCGGTTTTTGATCCACAGGTTTCTCCTTTCATCCCTTTTTTCCTCCCTTGCAATTTATTTATTGAAGAAACCAGGTCGTTTCTCCATAGTCTGGGTTTTGCTACTTATGTTCTCCTGAAGTTTCACACGTACCTCGTGTTCCTCTGTTCTCTGAATTTACTGTAAATTAGAGGCTTGCTCTGAAGTCTTGATTAACTTGGTTAGATGAGGGAGGTTGTCTTTGTGTGTGATGTTAGTGGCTGTCAATTAATTACAGATTGAAAAATATTACTGTATCATTCCTTCTTCATTTACTACCTGGCATACTTCTATAGAGAGATTCTGCCTCTTACAAACTATTTTGCTAGCCAGTGGTACAACTTATATCGAAAAAGTTGGATAATTGCTTGATTTGTTCTTTTACTGAGCATTTTTCAAAATAACAGATTGTTTCATATCCTTCAATGACAATCACTTGTTTTTTTTAAGAATCTCGAACGCAGAGACTTAAATGTAATTGGTGTTTTTCAATCCATTGCAATTACTACCTTTATTAATGTACAAAATGCCTCCTCTTTAGACAGAAGGAGCCCTTTTGGATCGGCTCCTGAGACTTGCTGACACCAGCCTAATTGTGATGTTGTGATTTATGAGAAATATATATTTGGTCATCTCATACATGTATTTTGGGACTTTGTCTGCAGTTCTTGGCTCACAGCACCCAAAACCCTTGGAATTCCTTGAGCAACAGAGCAGTGAGAGTGTCACTTGCCTTAATATGTTGTCCTTAGTTCCTGAATCACTTCAGAGTCATAAAGGTGAAATGGGTGTCTTCTTACTCATAACAAGACCCTTTCCACCACAACAGGGTTTATGTCAGTGAGGTGACTTTTAGAAGGCGCTTTGGGATGAGCTCAGGCTGGTGGCCAGTGAACCCACCCATGTGATTGGGCCATCAGGATTCTCAGTCCCACCCCCAGACCTCCAAATTGGTGAGAGGGGCTGGAATTTGAATTGCTCATCAATGCCTAGTTAATGAAGCCTCCTTAAAATCCCAAAGGACAGGGTTCAGAGAGCTTCTGGCTGGTGAACACGTGGAGCAGCTGGGAGAGTGCTCAGCCCTGAGGGCGCGGAAGCCCCGCAGCCCTTCCCACACTCCTGCCCTGTGCAGCTCTTCATCTGGCTGTTCCTGAGCTACATCCTTTTGCAACAAACTGGTGACACAGCAAGTCAGATGTTTTCCTGAATTCCGTGAGCTGCTCTAGCAAATTAATCAAACCTGCGCAGGGAACCTCTGATTTATAGCCAGTTGGTCAGAGTCCAGGTAACAACCTGGCCTTGTGACTGGCATCTGAAGGAGGTGGGCAGGGACAGCCTTGTAAGCCTGAGCCCTTAACCTGTGGAATCCGATGCTATCTCCGGGTGGGTAATGTCAGCATTGAGCTAAATTTAGGACACCCAACTGGTGTCCCAGAAGTGCTTGGAGTTGTGGCGGGTGAAACCCCCTCTCCGCGTTGGAAATTGAGTGCTCAGATCATCAAAAGATGAATAATCTTTGATTAGATTCTCTGCTGTCAGAGTGGCAGTATATTCCAGGCTCATGTTATATATTTCTGGCCCTAGACCTGGAATCAACAATTTCTCTAAGGAGTCTTTTTTTTTTTAAGTGGAAAATGGCATTTGGAGACCAAAATCTGGGTGCTAGAGGTAGATATCATTTTAAAACTTAAAAAAAAAAAAAGACAGCTTTATTAAGGTATACTGTACCTACCATAAAATTCACCCACTTTAAGTGTACAATTCAATGATTTTTAGAGTTGAACAGCCATCACTAAGTCTAATTTTAGAACACTTCCACCACCCCCAAAACTCTAACACATTGCCCCATTAGAGTTACTCCCCATTGTCATGCCTGGCCCTAGGCAACCACTGATCTACTTTCTGTCTGTCTCTCTATTTGCTTGTTCTGGATATTTTCATGGAACTGGAATCGTGAACATGTGTCTCTGGGGTCTGGCTCCTTTCACGGAGCATGATGTCTCTGACGTTGTAGCTTGTGTCGGCTTCCTTTTCATTGCTGAATAGTAAGTGCCCCACTGGGCCACACTTGACTAGTCACCCATCAGTCAGCATGCCTTTGACTTTCCGCCTGTTGGCTCTTGTGGATGGAGCACCTGTGAACATTTATACGCAGGTCTTTGTGCAGTTGATTTTTGTATGTTGATTTGGGGAACTTGTTTATTCTAGTTGTTTTTTAGTGGCTTCTTTAGGATTTTCTATACATCAGGTCATGCTGTCTGTGGATAAGACAGTTTTACCTCTTCTTTTTCTGCCTGGATGCCTTTTATGTATTTGTTGCTTGATGACCGTGGCCAGAACCTCCAGTGCTGTGTTGACTAGGAGTGGTGAGATGGACGTCCCATCTGGCTCCCAGTCTTAGGGGGAAGGCGTTCAGTCTTCCACCATTAGTGTCCTGTTATCCGTAGGGTTTCACAGATGCTCTTCATCATAGTAAGGAAGTAGCTTCCTATTCCTAGTTTGAGTGGACGTTATTTTAATTCCCATTTTACAGACAAGGCAACTGGCATCCTGTTCAAAGATGAACTGACTCCACAGAGCGAGCTGCTAACCACTGTGCGGTCTCTGTAGCACACTGCTCCACCCGGCGATGTCCCTTCGTCTCCTCCTCTGGATTCTTGTCTTCACACTTCGTCAGCGTTGGTGTTCTCATTACTTTCTCCCAAGGTACGTATTTTGAGGAAGTTGGCAGCCATTTCTCTCCAGGAGTCATAACTGGGGGGGGCTGGAGGGGCTCCATTCCATCTTGGGTTCTTTAGAACAGGAGCTGGGGGGCTGGTTCTGGGTCGAGCATTCCAGGCTGGGTTGCTTAGATGTGCTTGTTTCTCAACAATTGGGGAGGATTCCCAAGAGACATTCCTCTGTGTCATCTGAGCATCTCCCTGTAGCGCTGTTGCCCATCTGGTGTGGGTGAGAAGGACAGAAACAGGGATAGGCACAGGGTCGGGCCTGGAGAGAAGGTGAGTGTGAACACGAGGAATGAACAGGACAGTGGCCGTGGACTGCGAGGGAAGGGGTGGACGCGACGTACGTTTCATCAGGAGAATCCTCTCTCCTGGCAGGGCAGTGGGTGGTGCTGGAGGCAGAGGTCAGAGATGCGCTGCCTGGAGGTGGGGACTCAGCGTGGGTGGAGAGAAAGCACGTTCCACGAGGGATGATGCAGTGAGTTGCAGTCCTACAAGCAACGAAGACGTCTAAGAGTTAGAACTCAGGGCTTGCAACTCACACGAGACCTGGAGACACAGATTTTGTTACTGTAGAAATTTTGAACATTCATCTGAGCTCCATTTTTCTAACGCAGTTCAAAGTTCACTGGTTTTCCATATCCCTCCTGAACAGAATGAGGATCTTAAACCCCTTGATGGCCCCACCACGTTTCTCTTCTCGTCTTTTGTGTTGTGTTGGCTAATTTTAGTTTCATCATGTTTTTAACTCCTTCAAATTAGTGGTGATTATTATAGTTTTGAGTTTGATACTTGTTTAGACTTACCAACTTCTCAGTCAGGGTCACAACAGAAAACAAATCTCACACTCAAATTAGAATATAGAATAATTCAAGGAGAGTTCAATGAATAAATAAAGTGACTCGTTCTGATGGGTAGGTGTGGGCAGAGGTGACTGAAACCGCAAGAGATAGTGGAATACCCTGGGCTAATAACAACCAGAGTTTCGTCTCCCCTGGACCTGAGGGGACTTGGGGAGGGAAAGTTATGGGAACCTGAAAGGAGAATTGTATATGGAGCTAGCCTGAGAGAAGCAGTGATCTCGGAGGGTACACCCAGCCAAGGGTCACCCTGCTGGGAGGAACCAGAAGAATATATACTCCGACCCGACCACCCTCCCTTTCTGCGGTGCCCTCTTAGGTCTCCCCATTGGCAAAACCCAACCAGTCAGAGAACAAGGGAGCTGATTTAATGTGGTCCACGCTGGCCAGCCTCCCGAGGCACTTGGCAAAGTGGAGAAGGGCGCAGGGAAGGTCTGGATGGCCGACAAAAGGTATTCAGGATACCAAG
Source organism: Vicugna pacos (assembly GCF_048564905.1). Taxonomy (NCBI): domain Eukaryota; kingdom Metazoa; phylum Chordata; class Mammalia; order Artiodactyla; family Camelidae; genus Vicugna; species Vicugna pacos. The sequence goes on from NC_133020.1 coordinate 20,276,383, forward strand.
TATTTTATTAACCCTTGCTACAGAGTTCCTGTGTTTCTTGCATCCGACTTCTCCTTTCCAGGTTTATTTTATTCCTTGCTGAAGGAAGGCAGTATATTAGTATTTCTTTCAGCGAGAGCTTGTGAATAATACGTTTCTCAATATACCCAAAGATGTCTTCATTTTGCTCTTGCTCTTGAACAACATACTCTGCTGCTGGTCTGGTGGTGTTTTCCTTTGCAGTTAATCATTTTTCTCTGAAAGTTAGGATTCTCTCACTTTCCTGGATCTATTACTTTATTCCAGTGTATCTAGATATGGATTTATTTTTATTTATCCTGTAAAAGACTTGGTGTGCTTTTTCAGTCTGAAGATTCATACCTTTTTTAAATTCTGACAGACTCTCAGCCATTATCACTTCAGCCGTTACTTCTCTCCCATTCACTCTCTTCTTTTGGAATTCCCATTAAGCTATTCTCCGTTTCTCTAAACTTCTTTTTTTCCCCCTCTTTTTTAAAAAAAGATTATACTCCATTTATAGTTATTATAAAATATTGGCTATATTACCCGTGTTGTACGATGTATCCTCATAGCTTATTTTATGCATAGTTTGTATCTCTCGCTCCCCGACCCCTTTATTACTCCTCCGTCCTTCCCTCCCCCCACAAGTAACCACTAGTTTGTTCTCTATGTGTGTCTCTGCTTCTTTTTTGTAATATTCTCTAGTTTGTTGTATTTTTAGATTCCACATATAAGTGATATACAGTATTTGTCTTTCTCTGTCTGACTTATTTCACTTAGCATAATGCTCTCCAAGTCCATCCGTGTTACTGCAAATGGCAAAATTTCATTCTTTTTTATAGTTGAGTAGTATTCCACAGTCTGTCTATCTACCTATCTCACATCTTTATCCAGTCATCCACTAGTTTTTCTTTTTTTCAGCTTTCACTGTTGTGGTGAATGTTTTGTTTTGTTTGTTTGTTTGTTTGGTTACTGCAAGTCCTGGGGACTGAACCCAGGACCTCTTACATGCTAAGCATGTGTTCTACCACTGAGCTATACCCCAAATCCCCATTCGTCTGTTGATGGACACTTAGATTGTTTCCATATCTGGACAATTGTAAATAATGCTGCTAGAAACATGTATCTTTTTGAATTAGTGTTTTTGTTTTTTTCAGATGTATACTTGAGTGGAATTGCTAGAACATATGGGAGTTCTATTTTTAGTTTTTGAAAAATCTCCTCTATTGTCCACAGTGGCTGCACCAATTCCCATTCCCAGCAGCAGTGCACCAGGGTTCCCTTTGCTCCATGTCCTTGCCAGCGTTTGTTATTTGTGTTCTTTTTGATGACGGCCATTCTGACAGGTGTGAGGTGATACCCCGTGGTTCTGATTTGCATTTCCCTGCTGGTTAGCAATGCTGAGCCCCTTTCCATGTGCCTGTTGGCCACCTGCATTTCCTCTTCGCAAAAATGTCTATTCAGGTCTTCTGCCTACTTTTTGATTGGGTTGTTTGATGTTGAGTTGTATGAGCTGCTTATATATGTTGGATATTAACTCCTTATTGGTGATATCATTTGCAAGTACTTTCTCCCATTCAGTAGGCTGTCTTTTCATTTTGTTGATGGTTTCCCTTGCTGTGCAAAAGCTTTCAAGTTTAACTAGATCCTATTTGTTTATTTTTACTTTTATTTTCTTTGCTTTAGGAGACAGGTCCAGAATATTGCTGCAAGTCATGTAAATGTCATCTTTATTTTCTTCATCTCTGTATACATTTGTGCTATATTGTGCATCACTTTTGCTACTCTTCCAGATCACCCATTCTCTGTTCAGCTGTGTCTAGTCTGCTATGAAACTTTTCTACCTGTTATTTAATTCAGTTTTTATGTTTTTCTTTTCTGTATCTATCTTTTAAAAATATAGCTACTTGTTTTTTAATATGAAATCTTGTATTTTGTCTTATATTTTCTATTTTTCCTTTAACTTAAAAAAACTTTTTTGTTGTTATTGTTAAGTAAATACACGAAAAGTACAAGTATATAGACCTCAGTGATTTACCACAAAGTAAATTATCTGTGTCATCACTGTCCAGGTTAAAAAAAAAAACTATCACCAGCACCCAAAAACTCCCTATTGTGATCATTCCTAGTCATCACAGCCTCCCAAGATAACCATTAATCTTTTATAAAAATCACTTCCTTGCCTAAAGTTTTACTATCTTAATTTGCATCCCTAAACATGGTCATTTGTTTGCCTATTTTTGAACTCTTTATATATGCAATAATGAAGTGTTACTATGTGTCTGGTATTCATTTTATATTTGTTACATTTATGCATATTGCTGCAAGAGATTGTAGTTTGTACATCTTCGTTGCTGTATAGTATTCCATCGTGTGATTATTATAAACCTGTATCGCAATTTACCTATCCATTATGATGATATTGGACATTTGAGTCACTTCCAGTTTGGGACTATTATGAACAAATACATGTCTGTTGCTGTCAGCAAGCATGCATTTCCGCTAGGTGTGTACTTAGAAAGGGGTCACACATCATGTGTATCTTCAACTCTTAGTACCTAAATTATTTTACCAAATTATTTTCCAAAGTGGCTACATTATTTTACACACCAATTAGTAGTATGTGAAAATTCCCATTGTTCCACATCCTTGCCACACTTGTTATTGTAAACCTCTTAAATTTAAGCCATTCTGCTGGGTGTGTAGTGACATATTTTCATGGTTTTAATTTCAACTTCCCAGCTTCTAGTGAGGCTGAGACAGACGTCTTAGTGTGTTTATGAACCATTTGGATATCCTCTTCTATAAATTCCTCCTAAGCCTCTTACCCATTTTTTTTTAATTGAAGCATAGTCAGTTACAAGGTGACAATTTCTGATGTACGGCATAATGTTTCAGTCATTCATATACATAATATATTCCTTTTCATTATAGGTTCTACAAGATATTGAATATAGTTCTCAGTGCTGTACAGAAGAAATTTGTTTTTTACCTATTTTATACACAGTAGCTAGTATCCGCAGATCTCAGACTCCCAGTTTATCCCTTCTCATCCCATTTCCCCTCGGTTCCCATGAGTTTGTTTACTGTGTCTGTGAGTCTGCTTCTGTTTTGTAGGTAAGTTCATTAGTGTCTTCTTCTTTTTTTTTTAACCCATTTTTCTATTTTTTTTTGGTATGTATTTTGGACATGAATCCTTTGTGGATTTTATGGGTGACATGTATCTTCTTTCACTCTCTACTTTGCCATTTTTACTCACCTAATGGTGTCTTCTGACAACTGTTGGATCTTAATTTCTCTCCCAACTTTTTATTTTCCAAAAATTACATGTAGGGAAGCTGAAAGAATTGTACAATGAGCAACCATTATTCTTCAACCTACGTGCATCAATTTGCTAAAATATTTTGCGTAAATATTTCACTCATTCTCTCTCTCTGTCTCTCTTTCCACACACACACACCAGAATCATTTCAAAGTAAGTCCAGACTTTATCATGACACTTTAAGTATTCCAGCGCGCACCCCCTTAACAAAAGGACATTCCAATAACATTATTATACACAAGGACCTTAATATTAATTAATATTGATACAACAGTACTATCATTATCATAACAGCTTAGGGTCAGATTTCCCCAAATATCCTCAAAATTTCCTTCCTTGCTGTTTTTCCCCATCTCAGAGCCAAGCAGAGATCATCTGCTGCATCCTCCTTTCCCCTGAAACAGGCCACCCCCCACGTTTGTCTTTAGTTGGCTTGTCCACTGTCCCACTACCTGGAGCTGACTGACTGTTTCCTCGTTATGGAGTCAGATGGAACGTGGGTGACCTGTGTCTTCTACTGCAGCATCAGGAGGTCCGTAGTACCAGTTAGTTACATTATTGGTGATGCTAAGTTTGATCACGTGGTGAAGATGGTGTCCATCAGATCTCTCGTTATAGAAGTTCCTTTTTCCCTTCTACCATTAATAAGTAATATGTGAGGTGATATGTTGAGGCCACGTGAATATCTTGTTCCACTGACGCTTCTTGCTTGCATCAATTATTTAATTGGTAGTTGTAATAGTATCATTCCTTCTGTACTTATTATCAAAGTGGAATCCTCTCTCCCCACCCCTCCCCAGCTCAATCACCACGCAGTTTTAGCTCTAGTTTGGACCCATGGTTTTGTTTGTTTGTTTGTTTACTCGATGGGCTTTAATACATTACCATCATTATTCTTTTTGAAGCTCAAATCATCCTCATTTGGCCAGCGGGAGAACCCTTTAAGCTGCATCCTCTGTCCTTCTAATGTAACCCTATTACTTTCTGAGCACTTCCTTGTCTCTTGAGCAAAAGAAATAGATGCTCACCTTGTATGTTTCCGACTCTCAACCTATAATCAGCCATTGCTCCAGGAGCCCTTTCTTTTTAAAGAATGTAGCATGCGGTTTGTAGGAGGCAGGCTTTGGGTAGTGGATGTGCTTATCTCTGCTGGGGTGTCATTGCTTCCAGGCCTTTTCAGCGAGCAGATAGACTTTAAATCATGACTTCTTGCTCACACTTCCAATTAAAGTTTGAGCATCTTGGGGCTCCATTCCATGTTTGCACCTCCATTCTCCCATGGTAAAGATCCTGTTTCCCAAAGAATCATCAGTATATTTACTACAACATACACAATAGCTTCAGAATGATTACTGCGCCCCCCATAACACTACCAATAACAAACTCCTGAAGCTCAAAGCTTCTCCGCAAAAGTTGTCCTCAGACTGTAGCCCATCAATGTATACAGATAGAGTGTTAATTTTTCTGCATAGTTGCAGAAGCAGTTTTGCAAGCAGGCAGGTTCATCTGTTTCTGTCGGGCAGCCGGCCCTTCCTATCCTTGGGTTCCCCTTCCGCGCATCCAACCAACAGCAGGCGGAGCAGCCCAGCCCTGTAGCTCTCCACCTGGAACGTGCTGTGGTTGCGCATCCCTTCTCTAGTTCACGGGTCTTTAGGTAGTTTCCAGCGTTTCGCTGTTACCGAGAATCTACAGTGAGTAACTTTGCCCAAGTATTGTTTCCTGTTTATGGAGCAGAATCTTCTAGGTGAATTCTAGAACTGGAGATTTGTTTCTGAAAAATCAGCCTCTGCATCCAGAAAAGTGAATTCAGACTTGGAGGCAGAATTTTGAGAGCAAAGAAAAGAGCAGCTTTATTGCTTTGCCCGGCAAAGAGGAGTCACCGTGGGCTAACGTCTTAGAGACCGTGAATCCATCCTGGGGTTGGGGCTTGGTGGCTGTATGGGCAGGCGGGACGAAGCACATCAGTGATAATGAACAACAGTCTTTTACAAAAGTTTATCTTGTGTCCCGGGGACTTCTGGTGGTCTGTCAAGTAGGTTGCTGCCATGGCTTTGGCGTTATCTGGTCTGATCCCTCCAGGGTCACGGAGGCGCTGGAGGATCTGGCCATTCCTTCAGGGTTATCCTTCTGTGACCTTCTTTCTGGAAAATAACTGCTGGGTTTAGGTACAAGTTATTTAGGGTAGGGTGTAAACATGGGGTTGGGGTTGCTAAGCACGTAATCATTCAAGCAAATTCAACAATAGCAGGAGCAAGGGGAAACACAGGTCAGTCAGTTAGAAGGAACTCCAAGTTAATCCATCGCAGTAAACTCTGTAAGCTGTCTTAGCACCAGGGAAGCCTTTTTGTGACTTCAGATTTGAGGAGGAAAGAGTTCATGCATATGTGATTTTGTTAAGGGCTTCAATCCATCACTCCTGGGCGTGTGCCCATCTGCACCGCTACTGTGAGGCGTGGCAGCTTTCTCCAGCCTTGCTGACGAAGTATGCTTTAAAAGTTCTGGCAAGCTGAGGCAACTATGTTCAATATCTTGTAGTAAGCTGTAATGAAAAAGAACATGAAAAGGAATATAGGTATGTGTATGTATGACTGAAACATTATGCTGGACACCAGAAATTGACACAACATTGTAAACTGACTCTTTCAATTGAAAAAAAATTCTGCCAATCCAATAAGGGAAGAAATGGAATCTTGGTGTGGTTTCAGTTGCTTTCCATTTTTCACTTAGACCTTGTGATACGTCATCATTTTTTAAATAGATTCTTGCTGGATTTAGTTTTCTATTTTTCAAAAAGATGTTCACATCTATAGTCGTGAGAAAGATTGGCCTTTATTTTCCTTTCTCGCACAATCATTTTTAAGTTTTCGTATCAGGATTATGTTCAGCTCATAAAATAGGTTGAGGAATGCTCCTTCTTTTTTTTATTTAATGGAAGAGTTTGTATATAACTGGCGTTATGTTTTCTTTAAATGTTTAGTGGCGGCGGGTATAGCTCAGTGGCAGAGCACTTGCTTAGTGTGCTGGAGGTCCTGGGTTCTAGCCTAGTACCTCCATTAAAACTGAAAAAAAAGCTTAGTGGAAGTTTTGTGTGTGTCTGTGTTTTAACGGAAGTATAGTCAGTTACAACGTGTCAGTTTCTCGAGTTCTTCTGGAACTCCTCTGTCCTCTGTATGTTAGTTGTTTCTTTTGTTAAAAAACTATTTTCTAAAAATTTCTGCATCGCATACTGGGTGATTCCTCATAACTATTTTCTGAGTTACTAATTCTCTTTGTGTTCAGTCTTGATATTTATTTATTTAATTTTTATTGCAGTGTGGTTACACCTGATTTTAGCCAAAAGGCTGAGAAGCGATATTGAAGCATAGTTTATTTACAATGTGTTAGGTTCAGGAATATAGCAAAGTGAGTCAGACATATATATATATATATTTTTCAGATTCTTATATAGTTTATTACAAGATATTGAATATTGTTCTGTGTGCTATACATTAGGTCCTTATTGTTTATCTACTTTATATATAGTAGTGTGTATCTGTTAATCCAAAACTCCTAATTTATCCCTCCCCTCCCTTTTCCCTTTGGTAACCATAAGTTTATTTTCTATGTCTGTGAGTCTGTTTCTTTTTTGTAAATAAGTTTATTTGTGTAATTTTTTTAGACGCCACATAGAAGTTATATCATATGATATTTGTCTTTGTCTGACTTACTTCACTTAATATGATCATCTCTAGGTCCATCCGTGTTGGTGCAAATGGCATTATTTCATTCTTTTTTATGGCCAAGTAGTATTCCACTGTATAAATAGACCACATCTTCTTTACCGAGTTGTCTGTCAATGGACACTTAGGTTGCTTCCACGCCTTGCCTATTGTAAACAATGCTGCTATGAACATTGGGGTGCATGTATCTTTTTGAGTTAGAGATTTCTCTGGATACATTTCCAGTACTGGGATTGCTGGATTGTATAGTAAGTCTATTTTCAGTGTTTTAAGGAAACTCCATACTGTCCTCTTTAGTGGCTGCACCAATTTACATTCCACTAGCAGTGTAGGAGGGATCCCTTTTCTCCACACCCTCTCCAGCACTTATTATTTGTATACTTTTTAATGATGGCCATTCTGACTGGTGTGAGATGATCCTTCATTATAGTTTTGATTTGCATTTTTCTAATAATTAGTGATGTTGGAAGCATCTTTTCATGTGCCTATTAGCCATCTGTATTTATTCTTTAGAGAATGTCTGTTTAGGTCTTCTGCCCATTTTTTAAACTGGGTTGTTTTTTAATTTTTTTTTATTAAGCTCTATGAGCTGTTTGTGTATCTTGGAAATCAGTCTCTTGTTGGTTTCATCATTTGCAAATGTTTTCTCCCCTTCTGTAGGTTGTCTTTTCATTTGGCTTGTGGTTTCCTTTGCTGTGCAAAAGCTTGTAAGTTTAATTAGGTCCCATTTGTTTATTTTTGCTTTTATTTCCATTACTCCAGAGGACAGATCCAAAAAACTACTGCTGTGATTTATGTCAGAGGGTGTTCTGCCTATGTTTCCTCTAGGAGTTTAGAGTATCTGCTCTTACACTTAGGTCTTTTATTCATTGAGTTTATTTTTGAATCTGGTGTTAGGGAATGTTCAGATACCATCCTTTTACAGGTAGCTGTCCAGTTTTCCCAGCTTCACTTATTGAAGAGACTGTCTTTTCTTCTTGGTGTGTTCTCACCTCCTTTGTTATGGACTAATTGACCGTAAGTGCATGGGTTTGTTTCTGGGCTTTCTATCCTGTTTGTTCAGTCTTGATTATATTCTGTTAGTATTTAAATTTTTAATGCCTGTATTTTTAATTTTCAAATATTCTAACTGGTTTTTTTTCATATCTATAAATTCTTGTTTCATTCTGTCTGCTTTTATTTTATAGTATCTTGGTTTTTTAAAAATGGAAAGTTTTTTTTTTTAGCATCCTAAGCATATTTATTTGATGAGGAGGAGGACAATGATGGTGACAATGATTATCATCATTATTTTATTAAAGTCTTTGAGAGACTGTTTTATAAAATTAGTCTCCTTTGGAGTAATTTCACGTTCCAGCTGTTGGTTTTGCTGGCTGTCTTTCATAGCATTTAGGTTTCTCCATGTCTTTGGGAATTTGGGTTTGTTCACTTTAAGTGGCATCTCTCTGCTTCCCTCCCCCCCTCCCCCTTGGATACACTTCCTTTCTGGCTGTTTTCTGTTGTTGTTGTTACCTCACCTGTACCCCTTCCCCTGACCCAGTGTCCAGAACCTGATCTTAAAATGGCCATGGAGGGGTCCTCTCCTCTAGAGACAGGGGGATGCTGGGATGCTGTGGGTCCAGGTGGAGTGTCTGCAGTTTCTAACTGGAAATCGTCGTTGTTGTCGTCGTCATCCAAACATACCAAGTTCTTGCTCTGTGCCAGGCACGTCCTGCCTCTGGGATGTCACACGCCTCCCCTGACGGCTCTGCTACGGCCGTTACTCCTGCTCTTGCTGCTGCTGCTCGCGCAGTGGTCACCGTTTGCAAATGAGTAAAATGAGGCCTGTTGGATGATGTCTTTAGGGTGAATCAGAATATTTAAATAAATAAATAAGCTATCCTTGATGTTAGGAGATGAGCTGAGCCCAGACTAAATCAGTTTTGTTGGTTTTCTTCTGTCACTATTAACCAAGACTATGGGTATACGTGCCTGGAATGTAAGTTACAGTTTATAGCAATCAATTTTTTGTAATGTTGTGGATAAGCACTGTCCCCACCCCTCCCAACTCTGTCCAGCTCTCACCCAGAGAAGATACTTTACAATCTCCGGGGAAAAGATGTGATCTAAAGGGCAGGATGGGGTCCTGAAAGTTGGTTTCTAGTAGGGTATATCTTATCTCTTTTGATTCTCATGTTACTTTGAATTATGCTTAGTTTACACATGAAGAAACAGAATGCCCAGCAGGGAAGTGAATTGCCTGGGGATAAGGTGTTAGTGAGGGGTGGAGTCAGGAGCCGTGCTGGTGTCTTGGATTCTTAATTGCTCTTTGCACGCTTTCATGGTACCGTGATGCCCTCTGAGGGAACAACCACCTCCAGCGGGAGAGACAGCCCCCACGCATCTCTCTCTCTGTTCCTCGCAGAGATGTTTGTAGTTACAGCGGCTTCCTCGGAGACCAGGGAACGGGACCTGGAATGTGATGTCTCAGGAGAGACCGTCAGGAACTTCATGGAGGCACTCCAAGCTGCTGGGCAGGTGAGGAAATCTCAGACATCCTCCTGGCTTCCAGCCAGCGTAGGACCACCTCCATCAGGTAGCTGGTTGGGCGCACACGCAGGGTACTAGGAGAGCAGGGAGAGTTTCCAGTCCGCAGAGCACTCCTTGGTCCAGTCCACGCACAGCTCCTGGTCTGGTTCCCACGTGCCTGGTCTGACCCACACCTTCTCCACCCACCCCTACCCCTGGTCCAGCTTTAATCCTCGCCCCAGGTTGACTCCTCCTCTTCCTTTCTCTGCCAGGGACCATTTTCTCCTTATTACCCCCTCTTCAGCCTTCCTTTCTTTCTGAGCCCCCTCTCTCTTGTAGCTGTCAGCAGATAATATCTTACAAACCCTCAAGTTGCTGGAAGTCAAAGTCCTGAATAACAGGATGACAACTTCATCACGCCAGAAGGTGACCGACACCCTTGTGGACTACCTGCGGGCAGTGGTGAGGAGCTTGTGCCTCTGGCTGGGGGCGGTGGGGAAGGAATGGATCCCAGGTCTGCGCCCTGGAGTTCCTCTCTGGTGGGTGATGATATTTAGAAACTAAATGGGACCTGCCTGGGATATGAGGACCTCAAGTGTCTAAATAGTTCGCTGGAGCCCATCCATATCTTACACCCTGAGCGTGTCTCAAGAACTGTGACGTAGACAGAATGGAAGATTCAGGGATGGAGTGAAGTTGGGAAAAGTGAGATGGAGAGTAGGGAAGGATTGGGACCATTGGCCTGGAAGCCTCCCTGGTCCTCAGACTGTCCAGACCCTCCCCCTGGAGTGTTTTAGGCATTCACCTTTGTTACTGCAACTCAGCTAATCATCTCAATATACTTGCTGATCATTTCTTATCCACCCACCTGTCTGCTAGTCCACCTTTAGACTGACCACTCATGACACCTACCTACCTGTCTATCCACATGCTTTTGCACTCACCCTCCTGACACTGGGCTAATCTGGTGTCTTGCTTTCCTGGTTAACTACCTACCTATGAGGTGTCTTCCTCCCAGTTTCCCTGCCGTCCTGGCACACCTGTCTCCTGGTCAAGACCCCGGGTCTACCTGAGACTTTCCAAAGTTGCTTCTACAATCTACCCACTTTCCTGGTGGTTCACTGACTGCTGCAGGGGAAGCCCTGTACTCTGGGAGCCCTATTGCCACTTCCACAGCAACACTCAATCCGATGACTTCACAGACGCCCTGTCGTCCTGTCCTCTTGCACACTCTGGGAAGCTCTTGCCCACCACTGCTGGGCAGGCGTGTGTCGGATGGGTGGTAGGATGACGGAGGGGAGTTCCTGCCCGCAAGGTGGAAGAGAACCGCTCCTGGAGGGAAGCCGGGGGACTCCCCTTGACGATCCTGCTTGGAACAGTTAGTGTTTCTTTTTCCAGAAACCAGAAGGAGAACTGGAGGAGATGTGTGTTTCAGTATTAATGGCCCTGGGGTCCCAGTCTCCAGAAATGGTCATCGTCAAACTGTGGGACAGACTGCGTCTGCACGACCTGCCCCCGAGGAGCCTCCTGGTCACAGTGGGGAAGCTGAGCCTTGGCCAGGGTGCGAATCCCGGGTGGGGGGAGTTGGGGGAGTAGAGGGTGCAACCCAGGACCCTGTGGGCTGGTGGGAACTCAGACCAGAAGCGGCACAGGAGGGCGTGTTAGGGCTGGGAGACTGGGGGGCTGCAAGGAAGACGTAGGGGCCAAGCTGGGGAGAGAAGGCATCATGGAAAGTCCCCATTCGGCAGCGGAGGGGAGGGCTGAGGGGGAAGCGAGGAGTCCTGTGCTCAGGGGAACCTGCAGCTTTGGATTTGATTCGCGGTTGGAAGGTAACCGTGTAGCAGGGTGAGGCAGAGAATCACCATATAATCTCCATCCTGCTGGCTACTGGTGACAGCAGTGAAGTGGCCCTGTTACCCATTCCACTCCCCTCCTTCAGTCACAAAGTGTGAAAAAAAATCGATTCACCAGGAAGATGACAGCACCTGCCTTCTCTTTCCCACTCGGAGCTGGGGCCACAGGAAGGCCAGGGGGCAGGCAGCTGGCCTTCTGGAAATCAGGTTCAAAGTGACAAGGTGTGTATTGGGGCCACACAGAAGGCTCGGAGGACATGGTGACAGATACTGGAAGTGTCTCCTAATAGTATCATGTGACCTCTGACAACACAGCTGGAAGAGTGTGTGTTTGTGTGTGTGTGTGTGGTGTGTATAGTGTGTATGGTGTATGTGTGTGTGGTATGTGCGTATAGTGTATGTGTGTGTATGTATGTAGGGTGTGTGTGTGGTGTGTGTATAGTGTGTGTGGTGTATGTGTGTGTGCGTGTGTGTGCGTGTGTGTATAGTGTATGTGTGTGTAGTGTGTGTGGTGTATGTGTATGTATGTAGGGTGTGTGTGTGGTGTGTATATAGTGTGTGTGGTGTATGTGTGTGGTGTACACGTGTGCGTGTCTGTGGTGTGTGCGTATAGTGTATGTGTGTGTGGTGTGTGTATATGTATGTAGGGTGTGTGTGTATGTATGTAGGGTGTGTGTGTAGTGTGTGTGTGGTGTGTGTATAGTGTATGTGGTGTATGTGCGTGTGTGTGTGTGGTGTGTACGTATAGTGTATGTGTGTGTATGTATGTAGGGTGTGTGTGTAGTGTGTGTGTGGTGTGTGTATAGTGTGTGTGTTGTATGCGTGTGTGTGGTGTGTGCGTATGCTGGCTGTGGCGACACCCCGCACCTGTGCGCTGTGCTGACGTCCGGTTTCGAGCTTCCTCTTCCCAGCAGCCCGGTGAGGAAGCCACATCAGGAAGTGCTGTCCTGCGTAGCAGCCAAGGAAGCTGAAACTCAGATAAATTAAGTCGCTCCGGGTTGCCCAGATGCTCTGAAGGCAGAGCGAGGATCAGAACCCAGGCCTCCTGGCTCCTAGCCAATAAGGTTTCCTCCTCCACAAGGCTTGGAGGGGCCCCTCCTGTGGCTAGGTATGTCATTCTTGTCCTTCCCCTCCCAGGTGTGGCCCCCTACCTTGGTGCCACGTGGGAGCACATCCTGTGCTTTCTGAGGATGGCCCAAGAGGAGGATGACGTGTTGGCGATCTGTCGAGGTGAGGGTGGGGAGGGTCTCTCTTAGAAGTGGGGCGTGGGGAAGAAGGGCAGGACGAGCCTGGGCCCCTCTGCATGTGGATCCCAGAGGGCTGGGGAAGGGGCAGGAGGTGGCCAAGAGCAGGCCAGGTGTGAGCACATGCTCTTTCCCATCTGACTTGGCCTGGTTTGGACCAAGCTTGATAGGGATGCGGTGGGTGTTGACAGCCTGGACCGCTTTCCCTGCCCTTGCTGGCTGGACTGGGTGTGGTCATTAAGGACAGACGGTTAGGGAGGTGGTGAGCGGGTGGTCTTTCCCAGCGCAGGACTCTGGGCCCTCTGAGGGCGGTGATGGAAGGGCTGGGCCCACATGCGCGTATGTTTCCCTTTGTGGGTCCTGCTCCCTCACAGCTCTCAGTGGATTGGTCATCAGTGCCCGGAAGCATCTGGATCTGGGCTCTACAGATGATGAAGTGATGGACATCACCCCAGAGGCAGTGTCCATCAAGGCCTACCACACCCTCCGCATTCTCTTCAACCATTGGTCTCTGAAGAACAAGAACAAGGTGGGGTGGGAGTAGCAGGGGCTGGGTGGATGCGCTAAAGGAGTGAGGCTTGAGCCAAAGGCAGGCCTGGCAGGGTACCTGGCTCTAGGTTGCCCTGACTCTGGAGACAGAGTGAGGATCAGCACCGTCCACTCGCTCGTGGTAGGCTGACCCCGGGCTCTTCTAGGAGTTTATGTTTACAGATGACCCGCACTGGCAGGCACGTTGCTAGGCTCTGGGATGCAGAGAAGGGTGAGGCTAAGTCCTTGAGCGCTTGTCCTACCTTCACCCATGAGCGGAGGCAAGTTCGTGGTGTCTCCTTGGGCGCAGGTGACTGAGCAAGTCCTGGTGATAGCTGGCCACCTCTTCTTCCTCATGCCACCGTCCAAACTCAAGAACCAAGTGAACCAGTTGATCCAGTGGCTAATGACTTTGATAACTACAGGAGTGACGCCTTTCTACATTTCCCAGGTGACTGGGGTAGGAGCGAGAAGGAAGTTTAACTAGTTCACGCTTTCCATATTTATTGAGCAGTCAGTGCTGGAGTTGGCAAATTATGGGCCGCATGCCAAATCCAGCCTGAAGGCTTGCTTTGGTAAAGAAGGTTTTAGTGGAACTCAGCCATGCCCATTTGTTGAATCCATCTCAAGCTTTGACCCACTCTCACTCTCCTGTCGCTGACCTCTAGACTCATATTTAAAGGGCTCATCAGCTTTGATCAAGCCCGTGTGGATAACCTTCCCACTTCAAGGTCAGATACTGTGGGACCCTAATTACATTGCATCAACACCTGGCTGAGTGCTTGACTGAATAACTGGGAGGTGGTGTGTGCACCCCAGGGGCCTGGAAATCTGGGGGCCAGCTCAGAATTCTGCCTACCATTGCAATGTTACACCAGTGTTAGGTGTTTTTCTGAGCAGAGGACCCAGAGTCAGAATCCAACCTTTTCTGATTGCTGTTTCAGTTCTCCATCCATTTTGATGGCGTTTCTCAAACGATGTTTCCCCGACTTTTAATGAGTGTTTCATAAAAAATGAAGGTGTGTTATTTAGTAAAATGTGTGGGAAACACTGGGTTATAATTAAACAAATTTCTTAACTGTAGGACTTCTCAGAGCAGTCAAGGTATGGATTAGTCTGGTTCTCCAAGAAGCAGATACCAGCGTGGGATTAGAGGGCAGGAGGCTGATTGGAGGAACGCCTGTGCTGGAAAACGGGGAAGGAGCTGGAGGAGACTGAGATGTAGGTCTGACCCTCGATAAGGAGAAAAGGAAGGAAGGGAAGGAGGCAGGAAGGGAGGAAAGTCTTGAAGTTCTTTTTAAAATCTTTTATTTATTAATTTTTTTAGGGGAGAGGTAATTAGGTTTATTTATTTATCTATTTATTTTTATTGGAGGGACTGGGGATTGACCACAGGACCTCATGCATGCTAAACACTGCACTCTACCACTAAGCTATACCCTCCCCTCAAGAAGGGAGGAAGGTCTTAGATTCCGGTGTAGTTCTATGAAAGTTTCAGCAATGCCAACAGGGAGTCACAGAGCCAGACTCACCCATCAGAGAAGTCCCATCTTGCAGGAACTGGCCTGACTTAGTGGACCTGCCTCTCTCACTGGCGGGGAGAAACCTGTGGGAATCTGGAGTCTGTTTTAACACAGTGACGGATTTCAGAGCATGGCAGCTGAAGATGTTGGTCAATAATGCCCCTCAGAGTAGGCATCAGAGAGGCACATTCTCCATGGTTGTTAAATGTGCCAGTGTGCATTTGTGACTTTTAAACTTTTGTAAGTGCGGGACCCATTCACATCCTGGGACCAGTTTGTGGTCTGTTGTTGCATTACCACCATGTACCAGTGCACTTTCCTTTCTTACTGTATGCTCTGAGCTTCCCCACAAGTGGACCAGCCACAGTCTCTTAAATACCCTCCCTCCTGGCACGTGTCTGCATGTTGCCTGAGGGTAAGGGCTGTGACTCTGGGACAGAGCCAGTCAGCCAGCTGGAGGCTGAAATCTGTATCCCAACTGCTAGTCTGCAGATGGGTCAGCTGGAGGGGCTACCCCGGGTCTTGGCTGGCAGTCAGGATGTTTTGGGTAGCCCTTTTCTCCTCCCTCCTTCTCTCTCTCCCCCCAGGGGATAGTGATTAAGAATCAGGAAATTAATCAGTCCATACCATAATTTTGTTTGGACATCAACGAGCACTAACCAGCTCTACTTAGGGCCAAATTTGGGGGTCCATCAGGCAGACCAAAGGGAATATTTGACATTTCATCAAATATTCAAAATCCAGTGGAGATATTTCTGCTTCTGGTAAAGATGAAGTAACTGGAGCCAGGTTTTTCCTCTTGCCTGAAACAAGTTGAAAACTGGGCAAAATGTAAGAAAATAAGTTCTGAAGACATTGGGCATCAGGTGACAAAGAAAAGTGATTCCTGAGAGGCAGGAAAGAAAGGAGGTGAGCCCTATAGTTGCCCCAGCTTTCTTCTTAAAGAGAGTCTCCAGGCAGTGGCAGAGGGAGAGAAAACCCAGGAAGACTGTGCTGAGCTTCCTGAGGTGAGAAGATGGTGATGAGAGTCAAGGGAGACCGAGGCAGCTCGAGTGTTCAGGGCAGGACGCGGCACTCGCCTGAGGACAGGACCCGGCGCTGAAGACAACAGCAGCCAGAACTCGCCCAGGGTCAGCCAGGTGCCTGTCCTTCCCACCCAGCCTGAAAACAACACGGTTCCGGGGTCCCGGGCGGAGACCTGAGACGGGCGCGCAGAGTTAGCAGTACGCCGAATGCTGCTCTAACGACGCTGTCTAACAGAGCTCGAAAGCAAGACCCCGAAAGATCAAACTATTTCCAAGTAACTTCACTGTGTACCAGAAAAAACTCAAGAATACTCTTAGGAATAGAAAAATATCCAGCACCCAATGAAGTAAATTTGCAATGAGGGGCATTAAGTTAAAAAAATCACCAGGCATGCAAAGAAGCATGAAAATATAAATTCAAGGAGAAAAATGAACCGCAGCTGACCCGGAGCTCACTCAGATGTTAGAATAGCAGACAAGGACACCAGGACAAATGCTGTGACTGTATTACAGATTTAAAAGCTAAAGGAAGGATTACGTTGAGTAGAAACAAGAAAGATAAATTTTTTTTAAAAAAGGCCCAAATTGAGTTCCTGGGGCTAAAACCTAGAATATCTGTGATTTAAAAAAACCAAACACTGGATGGAATTCATGGCAGATTAGACATTGCAAAAGAAAGGACTGGTTAACCTGAAGGCAGAGCAATAGAAACTTCAAAATAAAACAAACTGAGGAAGAAAAAAAAGACAAGAAGAAGAAGGGAAAGGAGGAGGAGGAAGGGAAGGAGGAGTTGACGGAGAAAGGCTCACTGAGGCATGGGGCAGCTTCAAGCAGCCTAATTTATGTGCGATTGGAGTCCCCCCAAAATGAGAAGGACACGTATTTGACGAGGAGAGAAGAAGGTTGAGGGACATTGATAGGCACATACTTACAGCTGCAAAAAAAAAAAAAAATGTGTCACAGGTATGAAGTGTGCAGTGTGGGGAATATAATCAATAATCATGTGATATCTTTGCATGATGACAGATCGTAACTAGATTTTTTGTGGTGGTTATTTTGAAAATGTGCAGAAATACTGAGTGGCGGTGTCATTCAACAGAAGGTAACATAGAGTTGTAGGTCAATTATACTTCAAAAGCAAACAGAAAAACTCAGAAAAAAGAGACCAGAACTGTGGCTACCAGAGGGAGGGGGAATTGGTTGAAGGCAGTCAAAAGGTATAAACTTCCAGTCATAAGATAAGTAAGTGCTAGAGATACGATGTACACATGATGAATATAATTAACGCCCCTGTATGCTGTATATGAACGTTGTTAAGGGATTACATCCTAAGAGTTCTCATCACAAGAAAAAAAGATTTTTTCTGTCCCTTTAATTCTGTATCTGCGCGAGATGAGGGAGGGCCGCTAAACTGATTCCCGTGGTCGTCATTTCATGCGGTATGTAAGGTAAATCATTGTGTGATGCATCTCAAACCTACACAGGGCTGCATGTCAATCATATCTCAATGAAACAGGAAGGAAAAATTAAAAATAAATAAATAAAATAGAAATAATTAAAAAAAAGGTTTTGGCAGTGCCTGACACATGACCAAAGTGCTTTAAAAAAGAAAACCCTGGCGTTTGTCTTACTGTTCAGCAGGCACTTACAGTGTCACTATGGTGGGTCGGAAGCTCCAGGCTGAGTGTGTCCAAAAGTGGACTCATTTCCTCTGTCTTCTGAGCTTTCCAAGCCTGCTGTTTTCTCGTCTCATGGAATTTATCGCTGTTCATTAGCTACCCTGGGACGGAACAGCCATAGCAAACACCCCTGAGTAGAAGGCACTGTTCTAAGCGCTTTTTGGTGTTAAACCGTATCTGTCCACGGAGTGACCATACAGAGCGCAGGTGCTGTCATCGTCCCTACCTTAGTGCTGTGTGAACTTGGGTGCATGTTTCTTTTGGAATCAGAGTTCCCTCTGAGCATATTCCCAGGAGGGGGGCGGCTGCATCATAAGGTAGCTCTGTTTTTAGTTTTTCGAGGAATCTCCGTCCCGTTTTCCGTAACGGCTGCCCCAAACTACATTCCCGCCAGCCGTGTAGGAGTGATTTTAAAAGCTTTCACGCTCCGTCACTTCAGTATCTGATTCGCTACCCCGTCCTCCGCGACACTGCTAGTCCACTCCTTTCTCTACCCACACTGATACGCACCCACTTCGGGCCTTCCTTACCTTCTGCTTTGAACTCCTGTTCTCCTGACTTCAGCTTCTCACTCACCCTTCTGTCAAATCAACTAGTCAGACGTGTGCCTAAAACATATAAGCCATTTTTCCCTACAACAGCCCACAAATACAAATGAGGTCCAGTATCTTTACTATGTGAGTCTTCATGGCTCATTGCCCCACCTGTGAGGTCAGAACCCGTAGCTTCAGGAAGACTGCCCCAGCATCTCTAAAAAGCACTTCTGAGTCCCCGAGGATGTTTCTCATATGTTTAGTGACAAATTCACTCCCTTTATAGATAAGCTAGAAAAAAACAAAAACAAAAAACCAGAAGGAGAACTATACCAAGGCATACCGTAATCAAATTTCTCAAAACCAGTGAGAAAGAGAAAACACTAAATACAGCAAGCCAAAGCAAAACCCAAGCCAGACAACAGCAAAAGCGCTTCATGCAGAGGAATAAAAATAAGGGCAATCACTAGCACGTTTCTCGTCGGAACCCGTGCAGGTGACGAGATGGCAGAGTGACTCCTTCAAACTGAGCGACAAACTGTCTCCTCGAGTCATACTTCCCGGTGGGAGTATCTTTCAAAAATGAACTGAAAACAGAACTGTTTTCACACACACAGAAACTGAAAGAATTCATCACCAGTAGACCCACACTATAAGAAATATTAGAGGAAGTCCTTCAGGCAGAAGAAAAATGATACCAGATGGAAATACAGATTTGTATTTTTAAGAAATGAAGAGAACCAGAGATGGCCATTCTGGTTGGCGTGAGGCGATACCTCCTTGTAGTCTCTTTTGCATTTCTCTAGTAATTAGTGATGTTGAGCATCTTTTCATGCGCCCGTTGGCCATCTGGATGTCTTCTTTGGGGAAATGTCTGTTTAGGTCTTCTGCCCATTTTTTGATTTGGTTGGTTGTTTTCTGACGTTAAGAGCTGTTTGTATATTTTGGAACTTAGTCCCTTGTTGGTCTTGCATTTGCAAATATTTTCTCCCCTTCTGTAGGCTGTCTTTCCATTTTGTTTATGGTTTCCTTTGCTGTGCAAAAGCCTTTAAGTTTAATTAGGTTTCATTTGTTTATTTTTACTTTTATTAATAAAGCTGTTTTTTAAAAATTGAGTGGAATGCTCACACGTGTGGAAACTCAGGCTATTGGCAGATCTTTATGCCAGTGATGAGAACAACCCATACATAGTGGAGTCCACTAGGTAGAGAGTAGATATTTAGGCTTTTAGACTTGGTTTTCAGGAATTTGAAAGTCAGAGAACAGTAGAACCAGTTCTTTCTTTGGCCATGATTAATTTATCCTGCTCTGAAGTTAGCCAACGCTTGCAAGGTTGAGTTGCCCTGAAAGTTTCTGTGGAATGATGGGACTACTTGAAAATAAGTGTGTGTATTTCTTTTCATATTCTTTTTTTCGTTACAGGCTGTTACAATGTAGTTCCCTGTGCTCCACGGGACGACCTTGTTGTTGGTCTAGTTTACATACAGTAGTTTATATCTGCCAATCCCCACCTCCCAATTTATCCCTCCCCACCCCCTTTCCCTAGTGGTCATCACAAGTTTGTTTTCTGTGTCTGTGTGTCTGTTTCTGTTTTGTCGGTAAGTTGACTGAAGCACTGTGCTCTATACGAGAAATTAGCACATCATTGAAAACTGACTATACTAAATAAAAAAAAAAAAAGACAGAAAATAAGCATAGCTTCCTGGGTGAGGCGGAAGGGCAGGTCATGGCTTTATTTGGCTACGGAAGAACTACACCCTGAGCCTGACTTGAAACGGTCCAGGAGGGCCGTGTGAAACCGTGATGGCCCGGCCACCCTCGAGTAGAAGGTGCCAGGACTTCCCTTGGCGGTGGAACGGGCGGGTGACCGCTGCCGACTCTGTCCCCATGCACACAGTGTATCTGCCAGCTTGTGGACGCTCTGGCTGTCAGCGGCTGCGGGGGCATGAACTTGGAGTCCCAGCTGGAGAACATCGTGCCCATGCTGTTCACGCAGGTGAGTGCGGCGGGGCTGGCGGTGGCCTGCGCTTGCTCGTCCTCTCTTCTTCAGAGGCGCCGGCACCCCCGGCCCAGGTCACCGCCTCCACCCCGTTCAGGTGTCTTTCCACACACCTCAGGCTTCCCTGGGACAGGCAGACGCCTGGATTCTGGGCAGAGTGTGATATCTCCACTGGACACACTCTGTATGCTTCTCAGGGGTGACAGGCCTCTGTTGCTCCCCCCAATCTCTGGGAGAAGGTTCACACCACCCCATCACACTGTGGAAACTGTCCGATGTTCTGTGTTGCAGCCTAAGTAGGAAGAGGGCAATTGAACACTTTGCAAAAAGGTGTTCCCTTCCATGTGTGTAATTTATTGGCCGTTGTCTTCTTTTGGGGCTGGGAACATGGGCGCCTGGGTTCTGTTTTCCTGCCATTCTTATGGCCACACTTCTCATGGCTGCGGGCCTTGGTTTCCCCACAGCTGCACGAAAAAGTCAACACGTCAGATCCCTACTCTGTCCAGAGCCGCAGCCTCGCCATGAGGGCTTTCTTCATCCTGAGTAAGTCCCACGTTCCCCAAGCTGCAGGACCACTTTTGTCTCTCCCTGGATTGGAGCAGGGGCCGAGGTTCCCATGAGGGGCTCCCGTCCTTCTAGATGAGAGGCCAAGTAATCTGTGCGAGCTTGGCCTGAAGTCAGAACGCCGAGGGGCGTAGACATTGCTCGCTCCCACTCCCTCTGCCTGGGTTTGGCTTCCCTTCCTCCTTTGGGCCCCTGCTCAGAGAGGTGATCATGGGGGGTGTGCTGACCTCGGGGCAGAACGTGGTAGGGTGGGGAGGGACCTGGCCAAGTCCAGGAAGAGCGTCTGGCCGCACGTTCGGCACATGGTGACGCTGGCCCACGCTGGCGCCCTGGCTTCCGTCTCCCTCTCCAGCCTGGGGGCCTCTCACTTACCCAGCCTACAGCACCAGTGATTTGCTGTGAGCATGGCTAACTCCTGCTTGCCACCCACCACTTAAACACCACCCTGCTTCTCTTGAATCCGCGCCCTTCCGACAGCGAAGTTACACAATGACCAGGTGGTACTGTTAATCCGAAAGACCCTGGAATCCAAGGATCCGGCCAAGATAGTGCCAGCCCTTCAAGTGTTCATGGAAATATTCCAGGAAGGTGAGTGGGAATGGGGCCTGGGCCGGGGCATCTTCTTTCTCATGAGATCTCCTTTCTCTGGGAAACAGCCCTGGATAGCAGCTAAAAGCACAGTTTTAAACTCAAACTCAGTGGGTTCAAAGTCTTGGCTTTGCCTCTGATGAGCTGTTGCAAACTGGGGCAGATCACTTTCAGTCTGTGCCTCTGTTTCCTCATCGGAAACAGGGAGGTAACATGAACACTTACCTTCAGTGTTTTTGGTGAGGATTTGATGGGAAAACATAGGTGAGGTGCTTAGACCGGAGCCCACGGTACAGTCAAGTTATGGTGGTTTCATCCATGATTGTCAGCCGGGAGCTTCAGCTCCGGTTCCATGTCTGTTGAACCTTGGCCATGTGCCTGGTACGGTGGGGGGCACTGGAGATCCTTACGTGAGTGAGGCGCGGTCCTGCTGTCAAGGAGCTGGCTTTCAAGTCGGGGAGACGAGGGTGTTCACACAGCGGGACGAGGCAGCACAGACCGCGACAGGTGCTTACCCGCGTGCAGCAGGGGTGCAGCAGGGGTGCAGCAGGGGTGCAGACAGGGCTGGATCGGGGAGGTGGGTGGGCACTGGGCAGGTGTCCCGAGAGCAGGGAAGGAGACAGCGAGGTAGAAGAGCGTGTTCGCAGCTGCAAAGGCCAAGATGTACAGAGGGAGGGGACAGCGCGGCTGGAGAGGTGGGTCTGCGGGCATTGTGGGGCCCCCAGGGGCCAGGGCTAAAATGGCAGCTTGAGGGAGAGACCATGTAGGTCACTCTTCAGCCTGGTTCGGAGTGGAGGGACGGTGGTGGATCCCCAGGGAGTCCCCCTGGCCGTTGAGGACCAGGGCTGTGCCCAGGACCCCTCCTGCCTGTCTTCTGTGGCTCCCAAAGCTGCAGAGGAGGCGGGAGGCAGCTGGTGGCCAGCTGCACATCTGTCTTTTCTCCAGTGCCCCAGACAGAGACGCTCAAGCGTGAGGTGATGCACTCCATCGTTGTGCTGATCCAGGAGGATCTCAAACCAGTGAGCACAAAGGCTGAGTGTTGGGGCCGGTGGGCCACACAGAATGCAGAGGGGAGGTGGCTGGGGAGCAGGAGAGGTGAGGCGCCCTTATCAAGCTGGTTCCGGCCTCACACCAGCGCCCACCAGTTACATCTGGGGTCTTCAAAGCCCAAGGAGGGTTTGCAAAGCAGACAGGTGGCTCCTACCCATGTTCTGAGCCTTTTCTGCGGGTGACACTGGGGTGCCCAATGGAGACGTGGAGCTCTGAAAGATACCAGCTCTGCCCTCGGAGAATGCAGTTTGCTCAGGGAGAGAGGACCCCAAACGTTATGCCTGGCATGGGGTCTGAGAAGCCTTGTTTTTAACAAGCTGTGCAGCCAGGTTTCGAGGCAGCAGACTGGAGCTAGCTCTGAGTTGTGCAGGACAGGGGAGCGGGGGAGCAGTGGTTCATGGTGTCGGATGGACGGCAGTGGCATCATCCCTGAAAACAAAGTCCTAAATCCTCAGAAGGGTCCTGGGGAGCTGGCAGCTTGAGGGCTGGGCCTCCTGACGTGTAGGATTTGTTCCTGACCTTCCCTGTGGAGGCCAGGACGTGGGACCTTACCTGAACGCAGGTTCTGCCCCACCCACACTCCCACCCATGTTCATGTCTCTGGGGAGCAGGGCATGGGCCAGCTAAGTACCTGGGGTCCTCCAGGAGGGTGGGGGGAACGGAAGTGGGCTGGAACTCCAGGGTGGGGCACGGAGTGGTCGGGTTCGGAGACTGGTGACCTGTCATCGCTGGTAGCCCACCAAGGCGTCACCCTGGGCTTGGAGTCAGGAGAGAGGAGGCCCCTCACCGAAGGCGCCCGCACCTGCTCTGCTTGCCTGAGCCCTCACCGGGACGTGCAGGATCAGACGGGTGGTCCCTGACGTGTCGGCCTGTCTTGCGCCGTGATGGCCTGCGACCCCCAGGTGCGGAAGACCCTTCTGAGCTTCCTTGAGATGCTGGGCCGCCTCGGCTACCTGACCCTTCCCCAGGGAGACGTCGTCATCGACTACACCATCCAGCTCTGCCAGTCTGACCGCTCAGTGAGCGGGGCCAGGGGGGCGGGCAGAGGGAGGGGTGAGGGGCACAGGGCACGGGGAGGGTGAGCAGAGGGGAAGGGGGAGGGGCTTTGGAGGTGTCTCAAACCCTGAGCAGTGAGCCAGGAGGCTCAGCTGGCTTTGGGTTCAGATTTAACTCTTTCCTTTCTTTATTCCAGAATGAAGAGGACATCCAACTAAAGTGTTCCAAAATCCTACAGATGGTACAAACCTCCAGGGTCAGGCTCCCAGATCCCTGCCCTGACCCCCAGACTGCACCCCCGTCGAGCCCCTGTCCTGTCTCTTGTACTGCTCCCCACCTCCCTTGGCCCCTAGGGCCTCTGAGAAGTGGCTCCGTGGAGCAGAGGAAGGTCATGATTGGTGAATCTGGGTCCTGCTAGGCCTGTTCCTGGCTGTAGTGTCTTGAGAAAACTGCTCTCTAGGCTGCAGTTTCTCCTCCTGTGAAAAGGGGGTGATCACACGCCCCGCCTGCTCCGCGGCCTCTCAGGGTCCTTGGAGTTTCTAGCGAGCTGAAGGTCGTGTGGGTCAGCGCTGGGTGAAGGGCTGGGGGGGAGTGGGGGGGAGGCCAGCGTCACTTCCCCTCCTCCCTGGAGTCACTCTCCCTCCCAGCAAGCTCTGTCCCCTGACGTTTGTTGAGTCTGTCTTCTCCAGAGTGTTCCCCCGTGAAGTACACGGTTCCCTCTCCCTCACCAGGCCCTCCCTGCCGTCATTTTCATCAGGACCTGGCTGTGTTTTACCACGTGCAGTGGGGAGGGGTGAGAATGTGGGTGGGGTGAGGGGCTGCACGTGCAGGAAGGGAGGGTGAGCGCTTGTGCCGGGGCTGACTCGGAGCTTGGCCCTGAAGCCCTCCCACACCCCCGCCAGGTGCCCTTGCCTAAGCTGATCACCTTGCTGTGTCAGCCCAGCAACAGCCTGGCCTTCGTGCCGCTGAGTAAGACGGCCACGGAGATGGCCCTGAGGGCCCGGGCCCTGGGCCAGGTCCCCTACCTCAGCGGCTTCCACCTCCAGCGTGAGTACCCAGGGGCAGCCGTGGGGAGGTGCCAGCCGCCAGAGGCAGACTCCCGGGGGCCTGGAGTGTGGGGTGGGAGCGGTGCCCGGGAGCTTGGGCTGGCCTGGGGGGCCAGTGAGGCAAAGGGGCCCCTGGGGCCTTGAGGGTGAAAGGGGCCCCCTCTGGAAGAGGGGCCCAGGCGCGCTTGCCTCATGCCTCTATTCCTCATGTTAGAACGCTGGAGTCGAGAGGCAGCAGCACCTTGTTAGTTCAGTGTCACGTGCACACGGACACTCCTGGCCCTCAGTTCCCTTTGCCCCGACTCTGCTCCTCACTCTGTGCTGATCTCACGCCTTGACTTCTAATCCCAGGGGCGGCGGGACTGGGTGAGAACATCTGTTCAGCACATCCCTTGATGTGTTTTTCTTTTTTCCCCCTTTTTTTAGCTGAACATGTCATGGTTTGTTCTTTAGACTGAGTGAAAATGTCACAGGCCCCAGTGGCACTGGCCCAATGTCCCCTCTGCACTTTGCTCTTTCTCCTCCTCTGGAGTCCTGATGGTGCGCTGCCCGTCGGGACACCCTGGAGCTGGCACTGACTGTGTCCTCTTCTTTTATCCTCTCTTTAACTTAGCCACCCAGTTCATCTCCCCACAGAAACTCCTGGTCCACCTTGTGGTAAGTCATTTTAGGATGAGTACTACATCTCCATCCATCCATCCATCCATCCATCCACCCATCCACCCATCTACCCACCCATCCATCTACCCATCCATCCATCCATCCACTCATCCATCCCTCCATCCACCCATCCACCTAATCCATCCATCCACCCATCCACCTATCCATCCATCCACCCATCCACCTATCCATCCATCCACCCATCCACCTATCCATCCATCCACTCATCCATCCCTCCATCCACCCATCCACCTATCCATCCATCCACCCATCCACGTATCCATCCATCCACCCATCCACCTATCCATCATCCACCCATCCAGCTATCCATCCATCCATTCATCCATCCATCCATCCACCCACCCACCCACCCTTCTACCCATCCATCCATTCACCCATCCATCCATCCGTCCCTCATTCCAGTCATTCCACAAATAGTTGAGTGCTACTCTCTTCCAGGTATTATGCTGGACATGGAATAAGATGGTAGAGCCAAGGATCACTGGAGCTCTGGGGAGAGGTGGTCCAGGTCGAAGAGCTTGGAGGAGGGAACTCGGGGCTTAGTGCTGGGCCCAGAGTTGAGGAAGAAGTGGGGAATGGGAAGGCCTGGCTTGTTTCCTACATGGTTGTTAAGTTTCTCTTTTGCTGACGTTGGACAAGTCTGCATGCCTTTCTGGATCTCATTTTCTTGGCACGTATGTTTTGAGTTTCTCTGTTTGCCCAGACATTGTGCGCTAGGCATTCTGAACACTTGGAGAAACAAGATAGAGACCTGCCCCTGAGGTGTGCACAGTCTTAGCGGGGAAGGCAAGCCTGGGAATAACCACCCACAATGCCGTGCGATACGTGTACCAATAGAGGGATACGCAGGGTGTACTGGGATCCTAGAAGAGCAGTGGGCTGACTCGGTCTTCAGGGAAGGCATCAGGAGGAGGTGACGTTTCAAGAGCATCTTGGAGCACATGTAGGAGTTCAGCAGGGGGGATGGAATGGGGGAGGTCTTTGCTCCTGCTCTGTCTGTCTATGGCTTATTCTAGTTTTCTTTCTTCTCTTCCCTTAAATCCTTTCTCTGCCTCCTTCTTGCTTTTCTCGTTTCTCAGATGTTTTCCCTGAAACCCTATAGAGAAAAGGAATTTGGTGTAAGCTCGCTAAGGCTACTGAATGCCTTGCATCCTATCACCTCGCTGCACCCCATTATCAACTTGGATGTGGGCTGGCTGTGGACAAAGGAGATCCCCAAGATGCTGCAGATCCTGGATGGTGAGGAGTTGGTGGGGGGGTGTGGAATGAAGCTGGGGCAAGAGGCAGAATCCAGAAGAGACGGAGCCCCAAGCGCACGATGGGCTTTCCTGGGGGTGACGAGGACTGGGAGCAGCCTCTCTGTGCCTCTGAGATGCTGTCCGGATGGGTTTGCTGCTCAGGGCCACGTTCTGAGCTGAGCAGACACACAGTCCAGGGTTCTGTGGCTCCAGTGTTCCCAGAGTGACTCCTGCCCCTTCTTGTGAGTGGCGGCTCAGGGGAGAGTGTGGGCTTTGGAACCAGGCAGACCCAGATTTGTATCCTCACTCTGCTACTGACTGGCATGTGTGTTTGACCTTTAGAAAGTCCTTCATCTCCGGGAGCCTCTGTACAGTGGGAGAGCAGCTGTCTTATATAGGACGTGATGTGACTTCAGTGAGATGGCGGGTTTCTGGCCCTGGCACAGTGTGCAGGTGCGGGGTCTTTGGCCTTGCCCAGGCCTTCTGGCCGGAGGGGTCCCAAGCTCTCTCTTCTCCTAGATCACACCGAGAAGACCCTGAGTCAGAAGGAGTGGCAGGACAGGCTGCTCCAGGTGAGCTCCCTGGGCCCCCCCCCACCTGCCCTCAGCCCTCTTCAGGCCCCAGGCACGGCCCATCTCTTGCTCCCTTCTCACCCCCCTCTCCTCTGTGGTCCTCCTCCCCTCCCTCTTTCTCAGTTTTCAAGTCAGTCTTTATTGGCCATCGGTGACGACAAGTGGCTGGAACAGCTCCTCAGCGTCATCTTGGAGAGGATAAATTATTTCAGCGACGAAGCCGAGGAGAAGGTGTGTCTTTGTGGCCGGCGGGGCAGTTGCCAGTGGGGACGTTGCTGGGGGAATGGGCTGGAGCGGCCTGGGGGGTAGGGCTGCAGGCCGGGCGCGAAGCAGCGGCCTTGGGGCGAGGGCGAAAGTTGTTCCTGGGTCCTAAGGGGTCGAGGGACGGTCAGACAAGGAGCTAGTAGGGGTCACCCAGGAGCAAAACGTCCAAGTAGCTTACCTGTGCTCAGCGTTTTAGGCCTTACCAAGAGCCGCCGTCTGTTGTGGTAACTGCACCCGCCGCTGCTCGGTAACCTGGTGGAGCTGCTCCTTGGGTGCAGTGCGAGATTAATTCAAGTAACCTTGGAGGGTGCGGCTGGTTGGGGCCGGGCCTGATGCGGGGAGCAGGGTCCTTACTCTGGAGCTCAAGGTCGGTGGTGATAAAGGCCTGGCTGCCCGCCCTGGCCTTTCTGTGCCCGCTGTCATCTGGGTCAAGGGTCTCAGCCTCCACTTTCAGTTGCCTCACTTGGAAAGTGGCAGAAGTCAGATTGACAGAGAAGGTAGGAAACGCAGAGCCTGAGGCAGGAGTGGGGTGAGTGAGTGCAGCGCGTGGTGAGTGAGTGCAGAGGCCACTGCCGTTGAGAGGAGGCAGAGAGAGAGGTGACACGCAGTTCCACAACTTTTATTAAAATTACACAAATGTAAGGGACTGTTTTATTTCCTAGCTGGAAGTGAGAAGTCTGTGGATCAAGGATAGTTTCTGAAAGACGGTCCCTCCCCTAAGAGGCTGAGGAATGAGAGATGCAGGCTGTTCTTCCAGCGAGCTTGAGCCCTTGCTCTGCGGGGTCACTGCCTCCTCCAGACGCCCCCAGAGACCAGTGCTGGCGGCCGGAGCAGGGCTGACACTTACAAAGCTCGTGGAAGCTGCTGTTCGCAGGCTGCCCTCACCTGGGTCCAAGCGGTGCCCAACCCTGCCTTCCTCCCCTCCCCGCAGGCTTTCCTGTATAAGTTATTCGGCTTCTGCCTACGGACCACACGGAACACGGAACTGTTGAAGAGCATGCTTTCCTCCCTCCTGCAGACTGCCCACGAGGAGCTGCAGGAGAGAGAGGTGAGTGGGGCCACTGGCAAAGGGGGACACAGTTTAAGAGGCAGGACGGCAGTGTGGCTGGAAGCTCAAACCTCGCAAGCCAGACCACCCACTAAGGGCTAAGGGAGGGCATGAGAAGAGGGACAGAGAAGGACCCCCTTCAGATGCCCCCGAATCCCTGCTTCCTAACTAGGCAGAGCTTCCCCTTCACCTCCTTGGAGGCCAGAACAGGACCCACTGATACTTTACCCCATCCTGAAGATCTGTGTCCTGGAGCACCTGTCACTGTCCCCAGGTCCCTTCCATTCTGCAGAGTCTTAGCAGCAGCTCCTTCGGCACAAATGGCATGGCTGGCAAACAGCTGGCAGGCCAACTTTTAGACCCACTGGCCACGGTCAACACTTCCACTTAGCTGCCCAGCCACTGCGTCCCACACAGCACTTCCAGGGACTCACTCCTCCCTCTCTCCCCAGCCGTAGACGGCCCCCCCTTTCCACCTGCCCATTTTGGTCTGAGTTTCCACTGTTTCCTGTTCTCCTGGACTGGAAACACTAGCAGTGTCTGTAAGTCGTCCCTCTCCACCAGATTCTCTCTGGTTAGTGTCCAACTTTGTCCATAACGTGCCTTGATTTGTTCCTCCCGTCCACTCCCTCCTCAGAAGAACCCTTCTCCAAATTCCTAGCGCACAGAAGTATTCTCTATTCTGCAGCGTCGAATTTGATAATCCCCGAATGTTACAGATCTGTGACTCTAATTTTTCTTTTTAAAATTTTATTTATTAATTTATCTATTTATTAGAGGCACTGGGGATTGAACCCAGGACCTCGTGCATGCTAAGCATACGCTCTGCCACAGAGCCATACTCTAAGTTTTCATAATCTGGGATAATTGGCTGCTTAAATTACTTCTTGCAAGGATGTTTGGTTCTCCATCTGGATTTTAAACAGTTCAAGTGCAGGGAACCACCCTTCCCTTCATTTCTTCTCTTTCCCTTTCGTCTCCCTCCTCTCTCTGGCTCCCTGGTTCCGTGGGGGCACAGCAGGCGCGGGCTCACCCTGAGCCGTGGCGTGGTGCTGAGGCTCTCCCCGTTCCAGGGCATCGCCGTGGCGCTCAGCATTGTGTCCACGAAGCATCTGAAGACAGCCCTGGACCACCTGCAGGCATACGGTGCTGTCCTCACTGACAAGGCCTCATCCTTCATACTCAGACTGATGAAGGTGATGATGCCCCTGGGGGCTCTGCTGGCCTCCCCTCAAAGCCTTCCAAGGCATCCCACCGCCTCAGCCCCCCCACGTCTCTGAGGCCTGTGCCTCCCCTGTAAATGCTTGCTTCCCTCTGACCAACTGCGGGGAGGTTTCACCCACCCCCCTCCCCTCCCTCACGGCCATGCTTCAGGCCTGGGTGTCACCATCTGCAGCCCCCAAGCTGTTCACCACTCCACGGCCCCGTCTGGCCTTCTGAGCCCTTGGACCCAACCTTGCCCTCTCTGAACCGCTGCGTCCCCATCAGGCAAGGAGGATAGGGTGACGCACGGACGGGAAGGTGAGTTTCTCCCTCCCTTGCAGGAGCATCAGCCCAGGGAGTGGGGGCTGGTCTGTCACACCATCTACTTGTGCTACAGCAAGATTGTCTCAGAGAGCAAGGCGGCCGCCTTCGAGCACTTGGACGCCATCCTGGCCCTGGTCCTGCAGCACTACCGCCACTGCATCGTGGAGAAGGTACCTCCTGCTTGCTCGGTGTCTCCAACACCCATCCCTGCCTTCTCCCTCTTCCCCTGCAAGGAAGAGATGCCTGGCCCTGAACGGGACCCGTGGTGGGGATGGGACAGTGACTGCCTCTTCTGCATTTCAGTCCTTCTCCTTAATCCTGCTGCTGTGAAACGCTAACTGGCTGGGGGAGGAGACCGCAGGGGTGTGAGGTCTGTTGAAAGTGTCTCCTTCCCTGCTGGCCTGCTGCCGTCTGCCTTTGGGCTCTTTGCTGCCCTCTCTGACGAAGGGATGAGGAAAACCTAAGTTCCCTAACACAGTTGTTGGAAGATGCATTCGGGGGCATTAGAGGGAGCCCCAGTTGATTTTCCTGCTTCCGCTCTTTGTCCAGAGCACACGTCCCCAGGGTAGGGGAGGAAGTCCTCCCCACTCCCGGCCCCACCACCATCCACCTGGACATCCTTCGGTAGAACTTCTTCAGTGGAAAGACAGTACCTTGAGAGAGACAAGGCAGCTGGACTTACCCTAATTTAAGTGTGCCACCGGGGCGCTGCCGAGGGGGCAGTGAGAAGCGGCCTCTCCCCCGCGTGGACGCCACAGGCTTCCCTTTCCTGAGCTGCCCTTGGCGGGGAACTGCGGGGCCTCGGCCTGGGGAAGGCCACAGAGGGCCTTGCTCCTCATGACCAGAGTCCGTGTGAGTGGTGCCCCGCCCCAGCGCATCCCCACCTGGGCCTGAGCACACCGCTTCGTTCAGGACAAGAACCTGAAGCTGGACTACCTGGACGCTCTGACCAAGCTGACCGGGGTCCTGGGCAGCCAGCCCGCGGCCTTCCGCTTGGAGTTCCCCCACAAACTGGAGATGGTGGCCTTCATGGTGGTGAGTGCCCCTGCCGCGGGGAGGGCAGCCGGGTCCCCCCGGACACCGCTGGCAGTGCTCCCAGGCTGGGCCCTGAGGGGAGAAGTCCGATTCCCCGTGCCCCTCTTCCCCCTCCTTCCCTTCCCTTCCCATCGTCAGGGCAAGGGTGGGTGCTGCATGGGGGCTGCCACTGTGGGGAGGACGGACGTCCCTGGAGATTCCAGGTTCTACCTTCTGGGGTGGGAGGAGGGGGAGGCAGGCGAGAGAGAGATGTTCCGGACCCTCTTGGTCTCCGGGCGTGTGTGTCACAGGAGCTCATCAAGGAGGAGCCGCTGACCTCCATCTCCAGCCCCATCAGGCAGAAGGCGATGAGCATTGTCACTGACTTCAGGTGAGCACACCGGCTGCTCTGTCTTCCTTGCTCTGCCTGCACGCGGCTCTTTATTCCCCAGTGTGTCCCCACCTCTTAGTTTCTGCTTCTGGCCTCAGGGCCCCAGGCAGGAGTGAGCCCCCACGAGGCAATGCCTGCTGCTTCCTTGCGCCAAGATTCTTTAGGTGGGATTTTCGGAGCCCCTGGCCAAGACCACCTCTACCGTGTCCACGGGCACCTGCCGTGGCTTCTGCCCCAGGCTGCCCTCTGCCTTCAGGGCTGTCCCTGACCAGACACCTCCGCCCCGTCACAGATGCCCCATCCCGTCCAAACATCTGGGGAACCAGAAAGTCGCACGTCACCCCAGACCGTCAGTGCCATTTCCTGTGATCGTTGTGCCCCTCTCCTTCCGTGTTCCTGGTTCTTTCCCCCTTTTCTTACTGTTTCCTCCCTTTATTGTTTCATCACCTCTCCTCTGGCACCTTCCACCTCCTTGCCCACTGTCCCTCCATGTCCCCCTTCTCTCCACACCTTCCTCAGCCGTTGCTGCCGGCCGCCACTGTCTGGTTACAGGTCTGCTCCTCCCTGGGTCACAGGCAGCTCAGGCCCCTCTTAGAGGTGAAGGAGAGAGCAGAGCTGCTCCGGGCGTGCTGCAAGAGTGTGTTCTGCCTGCCGCCCACAGATGTGTTGCGAAAGGAGGCGTCCCGTCCCCGGGAGGCCAGTGCCAACGTGGTAATTCGCTCTTTGATGCTTGTCTCTGCATTTTAATTTTATTTCGGAGAGGACGAGATGGACAGGCCTGGCAGTTTTATGGAAGGCTCATCCACCTAACTTAATAAGGACAAAATCCTGGGAGGGAAGGCCTCCGATGAGGAAGGGGTCGGAGGCGGTGAGTCTGAACTCCCTCGGGAGACACGCCTCCTCCCTGGGGGCGCTTACAGGTGGCCCCTGCTGCCACTCAATCCTCTGGCCCAGAGGCGGGCCCTCAGTCCTTGACTTCGTAACTGTCGTACGACTGAAACCGGGCTGGGACGTTCGCACGGGGCTCTGCTAAAGGCCTGTGGGGTCAAACAGACCCAGGGCGCCCTCCTGCAGGGCCCGCGGCGTCCCCCGGGGGCCGAGGCTGCTGATGTGCACTTGTGCCTTTGGCTCCAGGGGCTCCTCCGTGGGCTCTGGTCACTCCTTTACCTTGACTGGTTGTTCTTGTTTATTAGAGATGCCGTTGTCTCTTGAATCTTTTGAGGCTCTGAATAAAAGTGTAAACAGGTTACGTGTTCTGCTCTCTATTGAGTTCGTCTGGTTTGCTTCAGGGCCAGCCGTGTGCTTGTTTGTCCTGGGCCTTCTGTCCATCCGCGGTCTGGTGATGCTTCTTTGTCAGTTCGTATTTAGTCTTGTTACGAGGGAGGGACAGGTCCCCACAGAGAGGGCTGAGGTGGGTTTCCTCTGCCTGTGTCCGCGTTAGACCTGCCTCAGGGGGAATCTGGTTCGGGTGGGGAGCCAGCCTGACAGGGTTCCCGTGTCTGGGGCCGGCTCTTACTGCTCCAGTAGGAAGAGCTTGGCTCTGGAGGTGGATTCCTTCTGCGGGCTTTATTTCAGGGAGAGCTGCCTCCCTGCTCCTTTCCCCTCCTTGTCAGCTCTGGGACGATCACAAATGTTGCTTTGGTTCTGCCAGCCAACCCCTGCTTTTCGGAGCTCTCCTAGGTGGATCACCTGCTTTCTTTATGAGGTTTATAAGGTTTGGGGAGGGAGGGTATAGCCCACGTGATACAGCGTGTGCTTAGCACGCACAGGGTCCTGGGTTCCATCTCCAGTCCCAGGAGATTTATATTTATATGATATAAATACATATTATATTAATATAATTAAATAAATAAGCCTAATTACTGCCAACCCCCAAAACACTAAACTAAAAAAAAAAAACTTGAAAAAATAAGTTTTGGGCAGGGTCACTTCATTCACTGAAAGACGGGAGAGACACATCTGCTGTCCTAGCTTTTGTGAACCAGTTTCCCTGCTGACTGCCAGGCTGGCCCCTGCATCTCCAGCCAAGCTGCCCCGCAGTCCGGGGGGCAGAGTCCCAGGCTGAGCGCCCAGGAGCAGGGGGCAGGGGCGGGGTGGCTGGGATGGCAGGGAGCTCCCAGCCCGCGGGGACAGCACACATCAGGCGGACATCTGTGTCCTGGTGGAAACAAGGGAATCCCTTCACGTTCATGGCAGACAAGTGGCCCTCGAGATGCAGGAGAAAAGTTGTGGGGCGGGATCTCTCAAGGAAGGCATCCTGGGAGACCCAGGGTGCAGAGAGGAGCACGGAGGGATGGGGGTGGCTGAGAGCCCGGCCGTCGTTTGAGTCCCTCGTCTCCCCTCAGGATCTGTTCAGGGAGACCCTGCAGTCCCTCCAGAAGCTAATGGAAACACTTATTGTCGAGATGCCCACTCGGATCCAGCACTGCTTGGAGGTCAGCAGGAGGGAGCCCCTTTTCCTTGGGCTGCATAACGAAGCGCCACAACGGAGTGGCTTCCACTGGCAGAAATATGTTCCATCTCAGGTGTACAACCTAGAAGTCCCAACCAGAGTATTGGCAGACCTGGTTCCTACTGGAGGCTCCAAGTGTCTCTTGGCAGCCCGTGGCGTTCCTTGGCTTATAGACATGTCACTCCAAGTCTGCCTCCATCCTCACAGGGCATCCTTCCCCTGTGGTCTCTCTCTGTGTGTGTTTTCTTAATAAGGACAGAAGTCACTGGATTAGGGCCCACCTGAACCCAGTATGAACTCACCTTAACTTGAATTGATCTGCAAAGACCCCGTTTCCAAACAAGGTCACATTCTGAGGTTCTGGGCAGACATGAATTTGGGGAGCACACAGTCCACCCGGGACAGCTGGTAACAGAGCAGCAGAACAGGCGAGGGGAGGGAAAAATAAGAGGTAGAACTGAGGATGGAGGCTGAGGGCAGAGCCTTAGGGGAAGGACGACCAGGGCGGGATCCAGACAACCCTGGTCCTCCCCCGGAGGAGGAATTTCCCTTCTTCTTTCTTCCCCTCCGCCCATTGCTGCGGTCCTCTCTCTCTCATCCCCGCTCAGCCCTTCACAGGAGTTTCTGTAGAACTATTTCTGAGCTCTGTATTCTGCTCCGTTGGTCTCTGTGTCTGTCTGTTCACCAAATACCACACTTTCTTGATTATTCTAGTTTTAGTGTAAGTCTTAAAATTGTGTAGCAAGATTCCTCTAACTTTCTTCTGTTTACCTTTGCTTGTAAATTTAGAATCAGCTTATCTGTATCTACAAAAAATCCTGCTGGAACTTTTATGGAGTTGCATTAAATCCATAGATTTATTTGGGAAGAACTAAAATCCTTATAATGCTGAGTCCTCTAATCCATGAACATGTTATGTCTGTTTTTTAGATCTTCTTTGATTTTGTTCATCAGCGTTTTGTAGTTTTCAGCATATAGATCCTGTGTATATCTAAGTATTTCATTTTTTGGAGATACTGTAAGTGCAATTATTAAAAGATTTTGGGGTTCCAAGTATTCATTGCTAGCATATAGACATTCAATTGAGTTCTGCACATTGACCTTATATTACTTCTAAGACTTTTTTGGTGGGTATATGGACTCCTTGGAATTTTCTACGTAAAAATCATCTTACTTGCAAATGGGGACAGTTTTAGTTCTTATACCTGTTTATTTCATTTCCCCGCCTTACTGCACTGGCTAGGACTTCCAGGATGATGCTGGGTAGGGTGGGGGCAGTAGACATCCTTGCTTTGCTCCCAGTCTTAAGAGGAAGGCACTGAGTCCAAACCACTAAGTATGATGGTAGTTAGACTTTTGGTAGGTGCCACCTACCAGGTTTGGAGGTTTTCTTTTATTCCTAGTTCACTGAGAATTTTTAACATTAATCGATGCTGAATTATGTAAAATTTGGGGGGGGGATCAACTGATATGATCATGTTGATTTTCTTCTTTAGACTATGAATATGACAGATCATACTGATTGATTTTCAGGTATTGAAGCAGCCTTGTATTCCGAGAGTGAACTCCACTTGATTTTGGTGTGTTGTTCTTTTTATATATTGCTGGATTTAATTTGCTGATATTTTGTTGGCAATTTTTATGTCCATATTCATAAGGGATACTGACTTATAGTTTTCTTCTTTGTTGTCTTCGTCTGATTTTAGTATGGCCTCTTAAAATGAGCTGGTAAGTGTTGCCTCTTCTACCTTGTGGAAGAGACTGAGTAAAACTGACGTTATTTCTTCTTTAAGTGTTTGATAGAAGTCACCCTTGAAAACATTGTGACCTACATACTTCTTTTTTTTCTTTGAAAGGATTTTAAACTATACATTCAATTTCAAAAATAGCTATAGAACTATTCAGACTATTTGCTTCATCCTCGGTGAGTTTTGGTTTTTAAGAAATTGGTTCATTTCCTCTTCACCTAAATTGTTGAATTTATGTAAATTGGAGTTGTTTGTAGTATTCACTTGTGCTTTTAATGTTTGCATAAACTTTTTCATTTATCTTCTCTCTTTGTTTCTTTGTTAATCTTGCTAGAAACATCAATTTGGTTGATCTTTCAAAGAACCAATTTTTTTGTTTTATTACTTTCCCCATTCAGTTGCTTCATATTTTTCTCTGTTTTTGTTTTCAGTTTTATTGATGTTTACTATTATCTGTAGCATTTTCTTCCCTCTGCTTGCTTTGGATTTATTTTGCTTTTTCTAGTTTTTTTTTATTTAAGTGGGAACTTTGATGATTGATTTGAGACATTTCTCTTTTCCTAATATGAACACTTAGTACTATAAATTTTCCTCCAAGCACTATTTTTGCTACATCCAATGCATTTTCATATGTTATATTTTCATTGTCATTCAATTCAAAATATTTTATAATTTCTCTTGAGACTTCTCTTTGGCCAGTGGATTATGTAGAAGTGTGTTGTTTAATTTCCAAATGTTTGGAACCTTTCTGGTATCTTTCAGTTATTGATTTCTAGTGTAATTTCATATGGTTAGAGAACAGACTTTTTATGATTTCAGTTCTTGAAAATTTGTTACTTTATTTTATGAAGCAAGATATGGCCTATTTGCTTTTTTTATTGATGTATAGTTAGTTACAATGTGTCAATTTCCGGTATAAGCATAATGCCCCAGTTGTACATACACACACATGTATTCATTTTCATTTTCTTTTTCATTAAAGGTTATTACAAGATACTGCATATAGTTCCCTGTGCTGTACAGAAGAAATTTGTTTTTTATCTATTTTTACACATAGTGGTTAACATTTGCAAATCTCAGTCTCCTAAATTTATCCCTTCCCACCCTCTCTTCCCCAGTAAACATAAGATTGTTTACTATGTCTGTGAGTCTATTTCTTTTGTAGATGAGTTCATTAGTGTCCTATTTTTTCTTTCTTTCTTTTTTTTTTTTATAGATTCCACATATAAGTGATACCATATGGTATTTTTCTTTTCCTTTCTGGCTTACTTCACTTAGAATGATGATCTGCAGGTCCATTCATGTTGCTGCAAATGGCATTATTTTATTATTTTGTATGGCTGAGTAGTATTCCATTGTATAAACATACCACAGCTTCTTTATCCAGTCACCTGTCGATGGACACTTAGGTTGTCCCCATGTGTTGGCTGTTGTAAACAGTGCTGCTGTGAGCACTGGGGCACAGGATGTACTTTGTGTCTGTACTATTTCACGTCACCATTATGACTGTGAGGTTCATCTGTGTTCTTACATGTGGCACTAGATCATTCTTTTTATTGCTATGTGTAATATTCCATTGAATGAAAAAAATATAAATATTCATATATATGTCTGTTTATCTGTTTTTGCAAAAGGATAACATTGTAGTTCTACCATTCCTTATTCATTTTTGTCTGGAATTCTTCTCTAAGGAGAAGTCACCTCTATTGACTGGTTACTTTGAGGCATAGCTCACAGAGGAAAGACAAGTGCTGGATCCTTTCCCTTCATTAGTTTTCAAAGTAGTAAATTATTTCTTAATATTCTCAGAAGGTGACCAGTGAAGGTTATTTCTCTAGCATCATTTGAGTTGAAAATGAATTTTAAAATGCTTTGTGTGTATTAATCACAACTATTAGTCTTATCGATGCTTAAACTGTCCCATCTTTGGTCAACAGGAGCCTCTTCAGGTTGACTCCCGAGTCCCTTGAACACGACTGCAGTGTCTTCAGTAGCTCCCTCGCTCTCCAGTACAATGTCTTGTGCATATCCTGTCTCAGTCCTGGGGTCAGCTTTTCTTCAATTGTGGGTTGCTGTCTGCTTAGCTGCAGCATGGTCAGATTGATGGCTGTAGCTTGATGTGCAGCGAAGCGTCTGGATCAGTGGTGTTTTGAGCCCATGATTTACCAACTGTGAGACCACTTGTGTATTGTGTTTCAGAGAGGAATCATCCATAATTGTATTTCTCAAGCATATTTATGCCCAGTTCACTCTGGAATCAGCAAATACAATGATTCTTCTTTGTTATCACCATCTCCTCTTTCTACTTAAGAGTGGGAGGAGGTGGGTAGGGGGACACTGAGGTACAACAACCCAGTGAAGTGACTGAAAATCAATACAATCCGTGAGCCACTGCTTTAGCCTGAAGGAAGAGGTAATAATGGAAGAGATTCCTAGCAAAATCGGGGGTCGGAGGAATGAGGGCTCCTGGTGCTCGACCCACATGTAACCTGCCTGTAGGCGCACTTTGCAGAAGCCGGGTTCAAGGTCACCTTTCCACCCACTGGGTGGAACAGGCCTCTCCTTTCCTTCTCTTCTCTCTCCAGTTCCTGGACACGTGGCTGAACTCCCAGAAGGACAGCGAGCGGGAACGGGCCATGTGGTGCACAGCCTGTGTTCTTGGCTTCACTGCAAAAATGAACAACTTTGAAGTGAGTGGGAGCCTTTCCTGGAGACTGAGCCCTGGTGTCCCCTCCAGTCACTCTCATTGCCGCCTTCATCCCAAATGTCGTCTCATGAAGTACCGGGCCTCAGCCACTGATGCTCACCCTCCATCTTCCTGGCCCCACCCTCTGTTCTCTCCTGTGAACCTCACCTTTTCTCCCCTTTCTCCCTTCTGACATCTTCTTGGCCTTTCCTTCCATCCATCAATTCACTTCCATCCCACCTGGTTTGGTTTCATTCCGTTCATCTGCACAAGCAGCTACTGAATATTCACCTTGTGCCAGGCACTGTGCTCGGTGTCAGAGTGGATACACAGAGGACCAAGACAGTTGTCTGTCTTCATGGATCTCACAGACCGCTGGGGAGAGAGGCAGGCATAGAACAAACTATAATAGAAGGTGATAACAAAGGTACAAACCAAATGTAGTGGGAAGAAAAGATCAAGACACAAATGACTGTAAGAGAAAGGATCTGGAAGGCTTCATGGAGGAGGAGGCATCTGAGCTAGACTTGAAGAATGGGAGGTGTGTGTCAAGAGGTGAAGAAGGGGGACAGTGTAAGGTCCTTCCAACACTGTGATCCCGTATGTCCTTCCCAGCCACAACTCACCTGTCCAGTTCCATCCCCGATAAACTCACCTCATCTCACCTCGAACCTCTCTGGTCCTGGCAGCTCCTCCTCCTAGTTCTTTTCCTGTGACGACTCAGCCTGAGGGATTGGCTGGGATGACTTGTGGCTTCCATCTCTCCTCCCCAGACAGAAATTGAGTTCACCCGGCTGGGGCGCTTGGTGAGGCTGCTGGCCGTACGCTGCCAGGACCCCGTGGACAATATCTGCTTCCTGTCTGCCCAGGCCGTCTACAGCCTCTACTGCATCCTCCTGCAGCGAAAGAGTACAGAGAGCCTTCTCCTCCCCCTGGGGCCCCCGCCAGGCCCAGCTGTCCCCACACACTCTGTCCCCGGAGGGCGGGAGCCCAGGAGTTACTGAGCACATCCTTTCCACTGAGGAACCTGCCCGCAAACATCTATAGATACCTTCTTGGGACAAAAATATGCCCACTCAAGAGACAGTTCTTCTGCATCATTTTCTCCCCACCTGGCTGAGCCCCTTACTCAGTTCTGTTTCTGCTCTGAGGCAGGCACCGGGGTCAGGGGGTTCCTTCGACATCGGCCCTCACGTCCCCTGGCTTCGTGTCCTCCCTGTACCCCCAGCCCCACACGTTACTCCTCGCCCCAGCCGCCTCGGCTCAGTAGGTGTCTCGGGCTGGGCAGCTGGGGAAGTGGGGGCCTAAGGCTCCTTCTGAGTGTCTGAGCGCTGGGCTGGGCGTCTGTTTCAGAGATGGCAAGGAAAAAACAGGGCTTGTGGGAGGAAGAGGGCAGGAGCGAAGTGTACAGTGCCAGCATGTTCTACAACAGCACCTTTGAGATTGCCGAGGTGAGGGGTGCGCCAGAGGCCAGTGGGGAGAGCCTGGGCCTCCCGTTTACAGACTCCTGGGCTGGGACCCTGATGCCCCATCTCCTTCCCTTCCCATTACTGGATGTGAGCTCTGCCTTTGGGGAGCCTTTCCTGCCACATGCTCACCCTTATAAGCATCATGGGTCCTTATCCTTTCTTACCCGTCCCCCTGAGAAGCACCTGCTTCATGCTAATAATGCTCTGTGGGCACCCAGCCCACGCCTCAGAGAGTGGTCGCCAAGGCTCCCAGCCCCCGCCCGACTCCGCACGCTGCCCGTGCTGCTTCTGCCCTCTGAGCCCCACACTGCACCCTCCGGTCCCCAGAGACTCTGTCCCCAGTGAAAGGTCTTCCAGGAGCTGGCAGACAGCTCATGCCTAGGGCAGAAGCACACCGCGCTCCCCAGAGGTACTCTCCCTCCCCCGGCCCTGGCCGGGAGGGCGGCTCAGCTGTCTGCCGCTGGGGGCCTGCCGCGTCCAGCCCGACCGCACCGTGTTGCAGGCGTTTGCGGAGTACTTCACCCAGACGCAGGTCACCAACCTGGTGCTGACGGCCATGGAGGGCCTGACCAACAGCAAGGCCAAGGAGTCTCTGGCTGCAGCCCAGCTGATGAGTGGTGTCCTGAAAGAACGGGGCAGAGATATGAAGAAGGTAGGGTAGTGCTGTGGTGCCAGCTGTGCCCAGCAAGCCCGGAGCCCGGCCTCTCCTGCCTCTCTCGCTGACCGGCCAAAGGGCCTGGGGCAGGTCCCTCTCCTCTGCGGCCCTCAGTTCACTCACCTCTAAGTTGGAGGCTGGGACTAGACTTCCTCCGTGGTTCCGCTGAGCCCTGGCATTTGGAGTCCTGAGCTCGGAACTGCAGTTCCTCCCATGTGGGAGCCGTTTCCTTGGCTCATGACGACCATGTGCAGGGCTGTGGGCAGCTGGATGGCTGATGGTCAGAGCGCAAGGAAGCACTGCTGGGAGTACTGACCCCGGTTCCCTGGGGTGCGAGGGGGGCTTAGAACCTCTGAAGGGCAAGGCTGCCAACTGCCAACCAGCAAGTTCGTGGAAGGACCTGACCTTTGAATACATTTTCTTTTAGACTTACGTGTAAAACAGTTATATTTTGCATAAAAATCCACATTTCCCACTTCACTGAAAACAACTTTAAAATGAGGTCACATAGGACAGCTCTCTGAGTGGACACTGTCCCTTTTATATGTGGCATGGGCTCTCCAGACCCTCTTCTCTCTGATCCTGGATACCATGGCCTCCACTCCTGTATGTGACCTACGTAGCCCAGGTACCAGAGATGGAAGGTCCCTTGAGGTTGGAGAGTTGGTAGAGAGGGAGTGGGGGAAGGAAGCATGGAAGGATTTATGGAGACCCTTCTGGCTCTGCCCTGTAGATTGAGGAAGTTGTGGAGGGCATCCTGGAATCGCTCAGTTTGCAGCTGGAGCCCAGTACGAAGGAGGAGACCCTGCGGGCCATGTGCCTGCTGGCGGGCAACAATGCCCACATTGTGGTGCCCCTGCTGCTCAACAAGCCCCTGCCCTGGAACAGGTACCTCCCCACGAGGCACCCTCCTGCTGGGAAATGTGCCCCGCCCCGCCCCGCGCGAAGTCAGCGCACAAGGAAGCACTCTCTTAGATGCCAATCAAACTTCATCGGTGTTTGTTGGCGAAGTCCTCTTTGGTCCCACTCCCTCCAGACCGTGAGACCTGGCCGCTCCAGGCCCAAGCGAGGCCAGACTAGCCCTAGAAGCATGGCCAGCAGGGCGCGTGACACAGCTGTCTCTGGGTCCTGCAGAACCAGCCTGTCGGTGTGGAAGGCGTTTGGCACCCAACGAGAGACCACAATCGGTGTCCTGCAGGTGCTCATAGGCGTCCTGGAAAAGCTCGACTCCAGGGACGAGACCGGGGAGATGCCCTTCCGGCCTGTGGCGGTCAGCACAGGGAGGGAGGGGCCCCAGACTCCGGGTCAGAGGGGCCTGTGGGCAGGGGCAGGTGTCAGGGAGGAGCAAAGAGGAGAGGCTGTCACTGGAATCACTAGCACTGCCCTCGCGGTTAGCATGGTGATCTCTGTTTGCACCGTACACCTAAGAACTGAACGATGCGGTAATGGAAAGAGCAGGGGTGGTCCATTTCATGGACAGGGAAACGTTCAGAGCTAAGCAACTTTCTCTAGCTCCTGACTGTGGGGCTGGCACCCATTCTGGGGGGCCCGAGAGGCTGGGGGAGGAGGATGTTTGGTGGCCCGGAATTGGAGTTGACATGCCCTGAAGCATCTTCTGCTGAAACTTTAGAGTCGGTTCCCTTTTGATTTTTAAAGTCAGAGGAGTGAAGGGAAAGCAGAGTGCACCTGTGTGGCCCCCTCATTTCCCCGGGGATGAGCGCTGGCCTTTCAGTGTTGGGGTGCTTCTTGCGAGCCTGAGTCAGAGTGAGCTGTGACTCACCTTGGGGCAGTGACGGGGAGGGCAGGGCGGGACAAGATGTGCGGGATCTTGGGTCTGTTTGATGCTCAGGTCCGGTCAGATCTGCTCCCCGCCTCCACCGTGTCCTCCCCCAGGTGGCCTGTGCGTTGTGCGAGATGCTGTCGGGGTCCCTGTGCCAGGAGGCCGTGAAGGAACTCTACCCGCGGCTGCTGCTGGCAGTGCTGCATCATCTCTGCTGGGTGATTGAGCAGAAGCCCCCCCAGAAGATGGTGGTCTACACCAAGGAGGGGGGCCTGGGCAGCAAGAGCAAGCCCTTCGATCCCACTAGGTAAGCCAGCCCCCCAAGTGACGGAGGAATGAGATCAGTCCGTTCCAGAGAGCCCTGGAGGACAGCGGCAGAAGCGAGGAGACAGCAGAGGGTGTGGGGTGGTCTCACGTGTCTCCACCTTTCTCACTAACCCTTCGGTGGGCGCGCTGCCAGTCGGTGCGCGTGGCCCTGGCTCTGCACGCAAGGACGCTCGGTTGGATGGTAACTGGCCGAGCGAGACCATGTCTGTGTCACCCTCCCTGTGCGGCTGTGGTCCTTTGAACCTGGTTGGCCTCTGGCTTGCCTGTCACTAGCGGTGCCGTCTTGCACTAGTCACTACTAGGATTCAGATGTTTGCCCGTCGGACTCCTAGATAAGTGACCTCAGAGCATTTTGTTCAAATGACGTCTTACACGAAAATGAGAACAAGCGAGACCATCGAGCACAGACTTTCGGACGAGCTGGGTGTGGAGTGAAGAGACACCCTCGCCTGCCCTCCACGCCCTGGGGAGCAGCCACGGCCCTAGAGTGTCTTTCTAGGCTCTTTACTCGGCCTCCATGGCTGCGTGAGCTCCAGGGTGGGAGGGGTGAGTGGAAATGGTTTTCACAGAGCTGTGGACTTTTGTCAGCTGTCAGCGGGAAAGCAGAACCTAGCTACTGAGGCAGGGGGCTGTCTCCCGGCTTGCTGGCGGTGGGATACCAACCAGGGAGTAATGCTTTACCCATCCTTCTGTCTCTTCCTTTTCACAAACCTCATGGCGTGGCCTTCAGTTGTGCCCTGGAGGTGGTGAAGTTGGTGCTGTTGGCAGCCGCGTATGAGAGCGTGGTGTTCTATGGAAACCAGCATCGCAGCTGGGACCTCCTGTCCTGCCCCAAATTTTACTATATAGGGATCATGGACCTGACCAGGTGGGACCATTGCTCCATCAGCTCCTAGCACCCCTCTAACCCCCTGACCCCCGTTTCCAAGGGCCCAGCCTTCAGCACCCCTCCTTCCCCATCTCCCAGCCCTCTGGTCTCCTGATACCTCAGCCCTCATGCCTCCCCTTTTCCGTGCACACTGGTCCCTTGACATCTCCCCCCAGCAACTCTTGGCTTCCTGTGTCCCACCCAGTGCCATGGTGAAGAACTGTGAGCCGGCCATCCTGCACCAGCTCCTCAGCCTCGTCAGGAACTTCCTCTACAGCTTAGATCATCGTTGGAAGGTCCTG
This sequence comes from Vicugna pacos, assembly GCF_048564905.1. NCBI lineage: Eukaryota > Metazoa > Chordata > Mammalia > Artiodactyla > Camelidae > Vicugna > Vicugna pacos. Next base: position 20,319,582 of record NC_133020.1, read on the forward strand.
GCCAGGGCCTTCTACGCGCAGGTGAGGGCTAGGGGAGCGGCCCACGGCCCTAGCCCTTCATTTGGTCTCTCACAGAGATGTTAGCTAGCGGGCCGTGGAGAGCAGACAGAGTAGGAGCCTGGTTAGAGGAGGCAGGAGAAGCCGGGGGCGGGGCCAACAGCTCTGGTCCTCCCAGAATGACCTGTGGACCCCGGCACCTGGCTCAAAACTCAAACCTTATCAGCGTACCCTCCCACTCCTTACTGCAATGTCCACTCCACATGTCCAGATCTGCCACTTTCCTCAACTGGACGCAGTCCTGACCTGGCCACAGCCAGGGGGTGCTGAAGGGCACACTGGGTCCCTGAGACCTCTTCTCCATCCCTGGCTGTGGTCTCCTTGCACCCACAGCTCCTCTGGCACCGGTCAGTGGCTCAGACTCTGGGGCATGACTTCCTGAGCAACCTTGTCACGTGGATCAAGGAGCCTGACCTTGTCATGAAGGAAGTTGGGCTCCGGGGCATCAGTAACCTGGCACTGCATCCAGGACAAGTAAGAGCGGGGGCCGGGCGGGGACTGGCGACTGTCCCGGGAGCATTTCTTCTCTCTCCCGTGGGTCTCTGATGACCCAGGGCTTGGTCTATCTCCCAACCCCACATCCTCAGGCCACACAGCATCCTGACTGTAGACGCACATAGACTGGCCATCGGGCCCCACACCCTGGGCACCAGCCATCCACTTCCTTGGCACCTCCGGCCCCCAGGCTCCTCACATCTGTCCAGTGTCTTGGGCATCCTCTGTTTTCTCAGAACCCTGTCCCCAGAGTGTTGCCTCACCCCCAGGTGGTGAGTGACCTCTGCCTTCTCCCAACAGTCGGCGTCTCTGAAGAGCCTGGTTCCGTCCTTGAGAGACCTGCTGAAGAATGAGGTGCGCGTGACGGTGCAGGCAGTGAAGAGCCTGCGAAACATCATCTGCCACGGGCAGGCAGAGGACGCTAAGGTGGTCTTCTGCAGCATCTCCAAACACCTGCGCCCACTCATCAACGATGTATGGGCCCGAGTCCCGGATGGGATGGGAGCCGAGTGGGCTGGGGCTGGGGCTGGGAATGAGCCTGCGTGTGCCGGGGGCCGCGGGAGAGGGCTGGAGCCCCCGGGCTGAGGAAGGGGGCTGTCTCAGACGCACTCCCCTTACACACAGTTGTAGCACATGCTCGTCCAGGGGTAGCACTGCTCTGTCACCAGGAAGGAAAAAAAGTGACACACTGACACAAAATGGGTTCCAACCCCAAGCATCTTTTCCAGCAGACCCCGCCATGGGATGATGTGTTTGGGGAGGAGCATGGCTCTGCCCTCTCTCAGTCAACACAGGGACCCCAGGATGCCAGGAGCCTCGTCTCAAGAACCCAAAGGCTCAGAAATCAGAGCTTCCCAGACCTACACCAACCCGCTCCACATCTCACCCTCCTTACGGATTATAGAGCTTGAGGGCTGAGTGGACCTGACGTCAGAGCCGCATGCTTGCAGTACTCCTGGTCTGGTGCCTCTAACTTCTGAGTTCGTGCACCTTGGATTTGAGATATTTTTGTATCAGTCTTACTCCCCTTCCATCTTGGACACCCCACAATGACAGGGTCATTGTCTGGTTCATCTATTTTTCTGTTACTTTAGAACGTCACCATGTATGCTTAAGAACACCTACAGGTAATATCTTTACCTTCCACCCAAACAGTATAAGGACTGTAGAACGCTTTAACTCTGATCACACCCTCCCATTTTATCTATTAATATTGTCCAGTATTTCAGTTCCACATTCCTTTAAAACCCCCAAGTTTCGTCTTTATGTCATCCTCAGCACCCTCACCATCACTGTTACTGTTGTGTACAGTCAGTACTTATTTAGATGTACTCTCTTGCTCACAAATTCCTTTGCTCACCTTTCCTTCTGGAAGCTCTCCTCTCCCTCCTAAACGCGTCTCTTTTTTTCCCCTTTGTGGTCTGTTAATTAAATGTTTTCAGTCTTCGTCAGAAAGTGTCTGTTTTGCCTTGAATTCATCTTATGTTTTCAGCAGTTAACGATGTCTTGGGATGAGTTTCTTTGGGTCTAGCCTGTTTGAAGTTCTCTGAGCTGCTTGAAATTTCTGTATTTATATCTTTCACCAAACTTAGGAAATTTTTAGCCGTTATTTCTTAAAATGTTTTCAGCACCACATTGTCTCCCCTCTCCTTTTAGGAATGTGGTGACACGGGTGTGAGACCTTCTGTTATTATCCAGTGAGCCCCAAGCTTCTGTTCGTTTCCAGTCGCTTTTCTCTCTGGTTCAGATTAAATAATTTTTATTGCTCTTTCTTCAAGTTCACTGACTCTTTCCTCTGACATCTCTGTTTTGCCACGGAGCCGACCCAATTTTGTATTTCTCAGTTCTAAAGTTTTCTACGGTTCCTTTTTAATATCTTCTATTTCTTTGCTGAGACTTCTCATTTCTGAATTCATTCTCAGCTTTAGGGTATGCAGTTTTTTCAGTCCGCGCTACCGTGGGGGCAGGCTGGGGAGACCAGGGGATGTGAGAAGACTTGTCCTTGTCGAGCCCAGTGACATCCCCTCCCCACTAGAGACACCCTGATGTCCCATCCCCCGATGCCGCCCAAGCAGCTGGAATGACAGCAACCTCTACATCTTTGGCCCCTGGGAATTTTTCTTACTTTTTTGAAAGCTCAGCTCTGCATTTAAGAATGTTTTTGTATATTTTCTCTAGTATAAAGCTGTTTATGGTGGAGAGGTTGTCAGCTTTTCTTCCATGTTGCTGGAATGGAAGGTTGAGATTTAGGGTCTAACCAAGGAATAGTAAATGTCATCATCTCCACAGTGGTTACCCATCAGGGTGAAGAGAACACTGACCCAAGGGTCAGACCATCTGGGTTCTAGGTGCTGCTTTGTCATTCACTTAGTCATGCGCACTTACTTAGGCAAAGCTCAGTAGTGACATTCTGTTGTTTCATTGGTATGTCCTCTTTTCTGTCTTTCTGTTTTATTTTCGAAACTTATTTGGATTTATTCCTCATGTTTCTTTATATATATATAGTCAGTTACAATGTTGTGTCCATTTCTGGTGTACAGCATAATACTTCAGTCATACATGAACATACATAGATTCATTTTCATATTCTTTTTCACCATAAGTTACCACAAGACATTGAATATAGCTCCCTGTGCTCTACAGTATAAACTTGTTGTTTATCTATTTTATATATATTAGTATCTGCAAATCTCGAACTCCCAATTTATCCCTTCCCACCCTCTTCCCCCTCTGGTAACCATAAGTTTGTTTTCTATGTCTGTGAGTAAATAAGTTCGTTTGTCTTTTTTTTAAGATTCCACATATAAGCTATATGATATGGTATTTTTCTTTCCCTTTCTGACTTACTTCACTTAGTAGGACAATCTCCAGGTCCATCCATGTTGCTGCAAATGGCATTGTTTTAGTCTTTTTTATGGCTGAGTAGTATTCCATTGTATAAATATACCACAGCTTTTTTATCCAGTCACCTGTCGATGAACACTTAGGTTGTTTCCTTGTGTTGGCTATGGTAAGTGGTACTGCTATGAATGTTGGACTGCATATGTCTTTTTGAATTAAGGTTCCCTCTGGATATATGCCCAGGAGTGGGATTGCTGGGTCATATTCTCCATGTTTCTTAATTTTTCTTTTATATTTTCCATCTCTTTGTCCACTTTGGAAAAATCCCTGGGCTGATTCTCCTCTTACTAATTCACGCTTTAGCTATGATTATTCTGCTATTCAGCTGACCTGTTGAGTTTATTTCTCTATTAAGCAAGTGCTCTTTATTCTTCTCTTCTGGTTGATGGTGTGATATCTGAGCAGATACTGCATTATTCTGTGGGGACACTGCCTGACCTTTGCATGTCTTTATTTACTTATTTAATTATTTATTTGTTTACTTATAATGTCAAGGTTTGGGGTTCTGAGTACTGTTTAAAAATGTCCTCTCTCTCTCCCTCTCTCTCTCTCTCTATATATATTTTTTAAACCAAAATCCTTCTGAGGATTTGATTATGCTTTCTTTAAAGTTTTGTTCAGATTGTGTTATTAACTGTCTCCTTGGATGTGATGGGGTTTTGTCTGTTCCTTTTGTGGTGCTGGTTTCCCTAAATGTTTGGTGAGTATTGGTGGTAGCTCTGGAAATTTTGTACTGCTGGTTCTCGGCTGGCCCTCTATGAAAGCAGTGCTTTCCCGTCGCTGTGGGGGTGCACCCAGGGATCGTGGGCAGGCAGGTGTGCCAAGATCTGGTCTTCTGATTGTGAGGTGCCCTGCTCTTCCTGGGTGCTGCCGGACACCCAGGACTCCCTCCTATCTCTCTGTCTAGACACCACAGCCCTGCTCTGTCAGGGGTACATGCCCTGCTGCTTGCTAGTTAGTGAGGGGGATTCTGGGAGGGAAGGGTGGGGGAGAAACTGGGCTCTGTGTCTGGACTACAGCACCCCAGATGACCACTCTGTTGGCTGCCCGGTGTCCCCTCCTGTTCCCCTTGTTTACGGCCCGTAAGCTTGGAGATCTCCCAGAACACACCCACCTCCTGCAGCAGTCTGTTCAGGCTGTGGTTTCAAATTTAATTCCAGTCCTGTCTGCTGTCTGCCTTTCAGGGACACTCCAGTCCTCAGCCGGGGGGCCTGCTCTAATATTCCAGAGCCACAGAGCCATTACCGATTTGAAAAGCACATCTCTACTATTTCTTCTAGGGCTTTGGGGCAGGAAGAATGACAAGCAGTGCTCAGTCACCCATCTTGAGTTAATCTGCATGTGATACTTTCTGTTTCTTTAAATTAATGTGCCAACATTGAATCATCTCTCTTTAGCCATTGTGTTCACTCTGCGAAAAATAATGATGTGCAATCCAATTTGTTCAAGTGTGTTTCCCCTGTTCCACGGGGCCCGGGACTGTCTGTCTTGTCCCACAACACCTCTACTATTTGGCACCATGCTTTACTCACCATAGGTGCTCAGTAAATATTTGCTCAATTAATATATAATATACTCTTGAAAGTGTCCAGAATTTACTTGTTTGTGATCATTGTGAAATAATACAAGCTAATTAGATCTAAAATAATTTGTTCAAACCTTTAACTAGTTTAACCATATGTGATTTTTAAAATTTGGCATTCTTTTTAAAAAAAATTTTGGGGGGTAATTAGGTTTATTTATTTATTTATTTATTTATTTATTTATTTATTGTTTAAGTAATTTATGGTTTAATGAAGGTACTGGGGATTGAACTCAGGAACTTGGGGATGCTAAGCATGTGCTCTACCACTGAGCTGTACTCCAGCCCCCCAAATTTGGCATTCTTGAGCTAAATCCTTAGAATAAAGTTACAGGCTGTGGCTGTGGTCCGTGCAGAACTGAAGCTGCATGCTCTGGTCTCCCGAGCTCTGTGTCTTAACAAGCCGGCTTATTCACCCTGGGGGGTCTAAAGAAAACGACCCCAATATGCACCCCTGCTGCCTTTACGTCCTGTAATCCCAGTGCCGTCAGCATCGGTGGGCTTTGGACGTGGAATATGAGATGCGGGAATCCAGAGGCCAGGCCGGGCAGTGCCAGAGGGAACCTCAGCCTCTTCGTCTCCCTTTTGCCCTTTGCGCAGGAGAGGGACCAGGTGAAGATCTCAGCCACCTCTGCCCTGGGCCACATGCTGCATCAGGTTGACAAATGTAAGCCTGGGCCCTCCATCTGGAGGGAGATCTACACTTTCCTGGTCCCGCTGCTGCTCAGTATTCAGGACAACAACCCCGAGGTGGTCAAGGTACCGGAAGCCTCAGCTGCCCACCTCCTGCCAGCACGCAGCCCCCTTCCTGTGGGCCCTTTCCCACAAGCTGGCCTTGGTGCCATGCTCTGTGTCCTCTTCAGTCCGTCCCCTGGGCTTGCTCCGAGCGCTTCCCTCTCTTGGGTGCCTTCCTTCCTATCTGGTATGCAGCTCTCCCTGAAGCCATGTACGTCCTGTGTCACGGACCAGGCCCCGTGCGTCCCTGATCCCAGCTCCCACCCCCGCCACGCCCTGTGGGGGCCAGCCTCGTGGTCTTCCGCGTAGCCCCTGGCCTCGCTCTGCAGAGTGGCAGGAGTTAGGCTTTGGGGTTCCCCCCCCTCTGTCGCACAGGCCTGTGGAGGGGCCCTGACCGAGTGGACTAAAGTGATTGGCTGGTCATCGCTCACGCGGACATTCCGCCACACCACTCTCAGTGACCACATCCAGGTATTGGAAGAGACATGCAAGTACCTGGTGAGTGAGAGTCTCTGACGGGGCAGGGTCACCACACCCGTGCCAGGCACTCGGCGGCAGGCTGGGTGGGTAAAGAGGGGAGGGCTGACAGAAGATGCCCTCTCCATGCCTCCTTCTTTATCGCTAGCAAACCCTGAGGACCCTGTTTTTCCCCATCTGAGCCTCTTGGCATCCCATTCTCTGCCTTCAGAGGCTCAGAAGGTCCTGTGAGGGGAGCAGATGGCAGTGGGACAGAGGCCTTCCGGCCAGAGTTGGCAAGAGGAGACGTAGGCAGGGGTCATGGTGTTAAGGGTCTGTGGCTCCTAAGAAGTCAAGCCAGGGCAGGAATCAGGAATCCTGGCTGGAAAATGCACATTTAAGGGCTAAGCGGGTTGGTGAGGAACTAATATGAGAAATTCTAATATTATGAATGTTAATACTGCCTCACACATAGCGCACTTCACAGTTTACAAAGCAGTTTACCTCCTTTATCGCGCTAGAGCCTCACAGTGACACGAGGGAGGGAGGCAGGTTTTGGTTTGGCTCTTGGCGACGAGAAGCCTGGAGCCGGAGTGCACACCTCTGTCTCCTGCCCCACATCAGTTGCTTTCTCCTTTATCACGTTGGTACCAAGGAGCAAAATTCTCTTTCTGAACTTCCTGCTGAGTGTGCACTGCTGCGGAGGTGGGGCTGAGTGTGAGGGGCTGGAGACAGAACGATGCTGCTGGGGGATGGCGGAGGGCCGCGGCTGCAGGCGGCCTTGAGTAGAGCGCCCCCACCTGCCCTCCTGGCCAGCACGGCCCCTCTTTGGGTCCACAGGTGGTCACCAGCAGAAGACAGCTCTTGGGGGAGTTACTGTCCCAGAGCTTTGGCTTCCTGAAGAGCCCGCAGCCCTTCCTGAGGACAGCTGCCGTCAGCTTCATAGGTGAGACGCTCCCTGGGCAAGCCCTCCCTCCTCTTCCCTCCTGCTGGAGCGCCGGGCCTGAACCAGGGCACGGCGGCGCCCCCTTTCCTAGCTCGGCCCTGATCGCAGGCTGTCCCACCACCAGGCTCAAGTTCTGTGTTGGGGTGAGGAGGAAGGGGAGGCTCTGTGTGGGTGCCCCTGTGCTCTGCTTTGCCAGGGAGAGAACCGTATACATTTGAAAGGGAAAAAGTATTGCTCCCACTGGAACTCCATGGATTTTGCAAAATATTTTTGTTTTGAACTGTAACAGCAGTGTGTGTTAATGTTAGAAAGCCAAAAAAATTCAGATTGGGGAAAAAGAAGGCAATAAATAAAGCCAGAAATTCTACCATTGGGATTTAACCACGTCTAACACCCTAGAGCTTTTTGCCGAAGAATGTACTACACACGCACACACAGTGCTTTTGAAAACTGCAGTTTGGTGCGTTGCTGTGTCACACATCCAAGCCCTTACATGCTCTTCAGTCCTGTGTGTAATCACTGTGTAATGTCAAGTCCATTTTTATGGTAGATTGATGGAACTTTTTAACCAGCCCTTATTTTGGGGTATTGAGACTGTGGCGTCTTTTGTTCTTATAAGCAGGGACACGGTGGCTAAATCTGCACGTCAGCATGATTATCTTAACATAAATTTCTTAAGTAGACTTGCTGGACCCAAAAGGAATGCAAAATGCCGAGGATCTTGGTCCTCACACTGCCCTCTAAGAAGTGTGACTCGTTGTCTGTTGTCCCCAGTGCTGTGTACAGGGGTCCATTTCGCCAGGTATTTGTCAACCCTGGATAATATTTTAAAAATCATTACCAATTTGATAGGGGACAGAGAGCAGCTTACTGTTGTTTTGATTAATACTTTTTATCAGCAAGGCTTACGCGCTGTTTCCCCCGTTCATCGGCAATGCACATTTTATTCTTGCCAGCTGACCCCTTCATCCATCTTTCCGTTGGTGCAGGAACCCCACGTTTAACATCCTGGGCTCACGCTCTCCTTGTCACTTGCATTTTTCTGGGTCACATCTGCTCTGGGGATGGGCCCTTTACTAGGACACTGACATCTGGGCTGCAAGGCATCTTTAAGATCCATTCCTTGCTAAAACTGTTCACAAAATTCCTTGTTCACTACTGAGCCTGGGGGAAAGGGTGGCCCAAAGGTCCAGGAATCCTGGAAGGACTTCACATGTGTGCTGTCTTTAGAATTAACAGTTAAAAGGATAAGCATGAATCACTTACACGAGGACGATGTGCGGCTGTTCCGGAACGGTGAGTCTGGGCTTGTGCCCGGGGGCCGGTGACACAAGGGATGGGGCAAGGCAGAACAGAGACGGGGAGAGTCCTTAAGGACATGTTTCATTAGTTTAAATAAGGTTTGTTTTTACCATTATGAATGTTGTATATAAAAGCAGAAAACAGAGTAGGAGGAAGAAAGCAAATTACCCATTGTCAGACTGGTCCAATAAAAGGCTGCTAACCGAAATGAGCTGGAACGTTCATCAGGTGCTGCAGGCGCCCGGGCTGCGACGGGGCTCCAGTCAGACGCAGCCCTGGCACCGGGGAGCCTGCATCTTCTGTGTTCTTTTTTTATTGCATTAAATTTTATTTTTAAAAATTTTATTTTTTTATGGAGGTCCTGGAGGTTGACCTTGTGCATGCTAAGCATGAGCTCTACCACTGAGCTGTACGCCCTACCCCCTAAGATTAATTTATATGTATAGAAGAAACACATGAATACAGTCTCCTAGCAAAAAAGATAGAAACATCAATAAGAGTGAAGTTCTGCTAATGCTTTCTCCTCTCCCCTCTTCCCCTGCCTGTTTGCTATATAGTCCTCTGTTCTTCTTCTGTGAACACAGAGACTATTCACAATACATATTCTCTATGTTATATATACTATTTATATTCTCTATTATATATACGCGTGTGCGCAGTTTCTGCAACTTGCTTTTTTCCCTACTCTGTATGCTGGTACATACAGATCGACTGCATTCCTATGACCCTTGATAGGTTAATCTTTAAATTGTTTCTACTTTTTTGGTAATCAAACAGCATTACGAGGTACCTTCTTATATATGCCTCCTCGTGTGCAGGGTAAGTGCTCCTCTGGGCTAGACACCCAGGAGGGGCTTTCGCCAGGCATCTTGAGTTTAACAGTTTGAAGTGAAACAGTTTAACCTCCCCTCCTGTGCTGACCCCTGCGGCTCGCTCCTAGGCTGGACCTCATTCTTCGGATCTTAGCCCAAATATTACTATCTCACAGAGGCACTCCCTGTCTGGCCTGTAGAAAGGGGTCCTTCCCAGTTATTTACTCTCATTCCTCAGTTAAATTGCCTTCTTTGTATTTAATTTTCGCTTGTTTATTTTGCCTTTCCCCTAGTAGAATGTTAAGTTCTTGAGGGTAAGGAATCCATCTGTCTTGTTCACCACCATGTCCCCAGCACCCAGCACGGTGCCTGGTGATAGTAGGTGTTCAGCAAATAGTTGCTGAATAAGTTAACTGTTATTGCTTATAAAAACTGCAAGCAGCCTAATTCTTCACGAATGGGGATTCATCAAAGCAATTAGGATAGAATCACGTGATGAGCTATTATGTTGTGTGAGGAAAACTTTATGGGAAGAAAAAAAGTTAATCCTATTTTTTTAAAGTGTCTATATTAGGTATTTTTAAAAATACTGCAAGAGGGGAGGGTGTAGCTCAGTGGTAGAGCGTGTGCACAAGGTCCTGGGTTCAGTCCCCAGTCCCTCCATTTAAAATAACTAACTAAATAAATAAACCAACTCCCCCTCCAAAAAAAATACTGCAAGGATAGGTAGGAGAGTGTTCACAGTGTTACTTTGGGGGGTGAGTGATTTTTCTTCCTTTCCACATTTTTCTACAATAAAACAGGCTTGCTTTTCCAATGACAAAGAGTGCTGTAAACGAAGTTATGTCCCAATAACCCGGCTTGCGGGGTGGAAAGTCGCGGGGTGGGGGGGTCAGCGGTCCTTGGAGATGGAGAGTCCGAGCGGACCGCCCTTCTGCCTCCAGCACTTGAGCGTCTGAGGGACGATCCTGCGCAGTCGGTCCAGCGTTCGGTCGACACCGTCCTGAAGAGGCTTGACGGGTGCGCCAGCGCCAGGCACGTCTCTGCGTCCAGGCCGAGCCAGCTGGGCAGCACCTGCTTCAAAGCCCCGCAGAGGAAGAAGCGACTGTTTCAGCCGGTCAAGCGGGGGAGAGAGGATGAGGACCAGCAGGAGAAGACGACCCCGAACTGGTTCAAGGCGCCGCTGAATCTGCTGCGCGCCCGGCACACCAGGAAGGTGGGCGACTCCCCGCTTGCGGAAGGCGGCGCGGGGGAAAAGGCGGCCGCGTCCCACGCGCCGACGGCGCGACGTCGGCTGGAGGAAGCCGGGCCCGCGCCCAAGGAGCTGCGCCGGGGCCGCCCGAGTCTAGCGCTGGGGGCCGAGGCCTTTTCCCCTTGTCGTCCGGATGCCAGGGCCTCACTCCCCCGTGGGCTTTCCCGCCTCTTGTCCGACTGGACGGATTAAACCCCAGGAGGCAGTTTTGCCCTTGGAGGATCCAGTGCGTGGCTTGTCCTCTGTCTCCCTGGGGATTGTTGACTATCAGCATATGTATTTGTCAGTAAAATGTATTTTCTCATCCTGAGACAGATGGCTCCATCCTAGTTTCTGGGGACTGGGGATAAAACCCAGCGACAGGAACAGCCCTGGAAGCGTGTCCTGCAACCTTCAGCTATGGGACAGCAGGACCTCACAGTACCCAGGGTTCAGGCTTCCCATCCTGCCTCCTCATGTTGGGTGAGACCCACGGGGCTGACACGCTCCCCTGGGTCTGTTTAGACGGCAGGTTAGACTGTGAGTTGTACACGGTGGAGCAGTGGCACCTCTGCCCCAGCTGTTACTCAGATGTCCACAGAGTAAGTGACATTCTTGCTGGGATAACTCTGGGTCCATCCTAATTTATTTTTTAAGAAATTCTTAAATTTGGGTTTGAATCCTTGCTCTACATGACATTTCCCACCAAGTTTTTTTTTTAATGCGTCTTAAAAGCTCTCTGCTTCCCTTCTGTTCCTCGTCTACAAAGTGGCATTTATAATACCTCCTCTGGTGTGGTCCCCTGACACCCGTTCTCCTCCTCTTCCTTTTCTTAAACTGTGCGTTTGGTTGCCTGGAATAAAGGCTCCATTTCCCATCCTCCCTGCCGCTGGTGTGGCCACAGAACTGGGTTCTGACCAAGTGGGCCCAAGGGAAGGAGGCAGGTGCCACCTGCAGGAGGCATTCTGACAGGGCAGGTGCACCGCGGTTGTCCCATCTGACTTCTTAGTGACGAGAAGGTGGACATGGTGGTGGAACTAACTGGGTCTCAGAGGAAGTGATATATTGAAGACTGCAGAGCAAAAAGACAGGAAGAATCTAGATCAGGAGCAAGCGTGGAGCTGCTCACTAGTTTGGAGAGCTAACCTTCAGGCTCTATTGGGGGAAGGAGGGTAGAGAGAAAACTTTATGTATTTTAACTGATGTTACTGAGTATTCTGACACAGGCAAACCCAGTCCTGATGGACTGACTTAGCTGTTCAACATCTCTGTAAGGAAAAAGCAATGCTGAATACAAACTCTATCAACTGTGGAGCAGTTTGGCATGAAGGAAGAAGGTAATGCTTATTTTTCAAAAGTCGTGAAACATTCAGGCTCCTAGAACTTGGTGCTGAGAACTTTGGAAGACGTAGAAAGACCGGAGAAACTAGCTCCACTTTGGTCAAACTGACTCATTTCTTTGAACTTAGCAGTGATCAGATGGCTTTGATTGCGTCTAAATTTCATGACCTTCTGGCTAACATCTTTCTGAAACGTGGTTTCCTAGCATTTAAAAATGAGAATATTTAAACTTACTTTACAGGCTTTACAGAATTAAATGAAATAGTGCTGTGTGTTTGGCATATAATAAGTGCTTAATAGATGGCTGCAATTATTACCCAGGCGTGATGGTTAATTTTACAGGTCAACTTTGTTGGGCCTCAGTGCCCAGATATTTAGTCAAACATTATGTGGGATGTTTCTGTGAGGGTGGTTTTAGATGAGGGGGTTTTAAATGTTTTGCATCATTTGTATCGTAAGTAAGTGAATAAGTAAAGCAGATGGCCCTCCCTGATGTGGGTGGATCTCATCCAATCAGTTGAAGGCTTGAATTGAACAAAAGACTGAATCCCCAGAGCAAGACGGAATTCAGCCAGCAGGTGGCCTTTGGACTTGAACTGTGGCATCAGCTCTTCCCTGGCTCTCCAGCCTGATGCATTTTGAACTTGCTAGCGTCCATAATCATGTGAGTCAATTCCTTTAAATAAGTCAATCTCTCTGCTCCCTGTCTCTTCTTGGATGGATACATGAATAGATAGGTTTACACTCTCTTGGTTCTGTTTCTTTGGAGAATCCTAATACCTCAGGTATAAGGCCTTATCCTTTGCATGAATAGAGAGGTGTCAGCTAGGATGACAGGGGTGTAGATGGTGGGGGTTGGTGAGATGGCCAAACTTTAGAGGACAAACACTATTCTGACTTTAGCTTGTAAATCCAAGAACCGAGACTTTCAGTGCTTTATATAAGAGGATATGGGGGCAGGGTCTGTCCTGGGAAGGCCCCACAGGGTCCTGCTCACTTACAGTCACTATTCTCCACCTGGGGGTGGGTCTAGTTTCTACAGAACAACTCAAAGATACCTGTCAGATGGTTCCGTATACCCCTCCAGGTGGGACGAGGGCGCTGTTTTATTGCTGACCTGTTGCCATCACTTCTCTTGTTTAGCCGCCTTCCTTTGTCTCTGCATCCCTCACCTCCCTACTTAGTACCGGCCCGTGCCTTCCCTTTGGAACTGGGGGCTGCCCAGAAGACTAAAGCCTTTTTCCATCAACAAGAAACCGAGGACACAGGGGCTTCATACCCGGGAAGGCCCTGCAGGGTCCTGCTCTGCTTCCAGGCCCCTTTTCTTCGATTCCCCTCAGTCCTGTGGGAAACGGGCTGGGCAAGAAGGGGAGTCAAGGCTTGGACTGAGGTTAAGCATGAACCAGAGGAACCCGGTTTTAGGACTCGTTTTCGAGACCAGAATACGGGCACCGGCCCCTCTGGTGTTCGGAAACAATGGCAATTTGATTAAGTCAAGCGACTACTTAGGAACCCAATCGTTAGGGGCCTAAACATCCCGCACCTGGCACGGGGAGGAGCGAGGAAGGGCACCAACGTCACAGCCGCCCAAGGACCCTACCGCTGGCATTCCCGGCACGAGATGGCTCAGCGGAGCCCGCTGCGCACGCGCACCGGCGCAAAAGGGCGCCATCCCAGGCGAGCCACGGCGTGCGCACGCGCAGTGGCCTGGAGCGTGCTGCGCAGCGTGCTTTCCCGCGCGACGCTAACGGAGACGACCCGAGCCCGCCGCGCAAGCGCAAAGGCACAGAAGGGAGAACTCCCGCCCCTGCCGAGCCCCGGGACGCGCACGCGCAGTGGCGCAGAGCGTGCAGCGTGTGGCGCGCTCCCCTGGGCGCTGCGGACTCCGCGCCCGGCTTTCAGGCTCAGCTGTGAACCTTTGCTTCCTGGCCTCGGCGGAGCAGCCCTGCGGGTGAAGAAGGTGAGCGCCGTGCTCTGGGTAGACAGCTGAGGACGAGAGGAGAAAGGACAGACTCCGGTGGAAACGCCAAGGGGCGCGGTGAACTGGCGGCGGGAAAACGCCCGAGACCTGGGGCGGAGCCGGCGTGTGATTGGCAGGCCAGACACCAATGGGAGGGCGGGGGAGGCCGCGGGGCGGGGCCTGCCGGAGAGCGGGGCGGTGCTGCGGGGCGGGGACGGTCGGCCTCCTCCCCGAGCGCCGTGCTGGGGGAGCAGCTTCCGTTGTGTTACCTGCTGGTCTCTGCAGCGCCGGAGTGTGCGCTGTTACCCGCCTCCTGCAGGTGAGGAACCGGCTCAGGGATGTGAACCTGCGTGAGGATACAGGTGGGGTCCCTCTTGGGTGCTCCCACCCCAGAGCCCCTCTCCCTCTCCCGGCATCAAGGCCGAGTGTCCAGGCGGGAGGACTGGGGTGGATGGAACTGACCAGTGGAAATAAAGCTCAGGACGGAGCTGGGAGGGAGACAGGACCAAGGTGAGCGTGTGTGTTAGGCCCTGGCAGCTCGCAGCGTGCGGTGGCTCTGGGTTCACAGCAGGTGCAGAGTAGCTTCTCAGCTCTTGGGGCCGTGTTGTCTGCCAGGTGTGTGAAGTTAAGTCACTTTAGGAGCCGAACAGTAGGATCGTAGCTGGAACGTAGGCGTCTCATCTGCTCAAGCTGCCGTAACAAAACACCATAGACTAGGGCGGGGGGGGGGGGGTCTTAAATAATAGAATCGTGCTCCTCACAGGTCTGGAGGCTGAAGTCCAAGATGAAGGTGCCAGCCCGTCCGCCCCTGCCGAGAACCCTCTTCCTGACTTGCAAAAGCCCCCTTCTCACCATGTCCTCACGTGACTGGGAGAGAGCCTTCCTGTTCTTACAAGGCCACCAGTCCCTATAAGGATTAGGACCCACTCTCAGGACTTCATTTAATCGTAATTAGCCTTTTCATTTAATGTTAATTACCTCCCACAGCCCTGTCCCCACATACAGCCCCACGTTGGGGGTTAGGGCTTTAACACATGAATCTGGGGGAGGCGGGACACGATTCAGTCTGTGGCAATAGTTAGTACCTGAGTAAATAAGTGGTAACTGAAGACTGAAGAAAATGAACACTTTCAGAACAAGTGTGTACCTGCTTTCACGTATCTTCCCTCATCTGACGAGCGTGAGGTTTGCTGTGCCGTGGATGCCTTCGCATGGGCAGGGGTTCTAGGGAAAACTCATCACGTCCTCCACGCAGCCAGCCTGAAGAGGTCAGAAGTCACACCGAACATCCTCAGTAGCGCTGAGTATATCCATTATTCATGGGTTTATCTAAACCCTTCTTTACCTTACGGCTTAGCTGTGCTGCTTCTGGAATAATGAGATCTGTAATTGCCACCCACGGAAACGTGAAGTAATACTTACACTCTGTATTGTTCCGTGTTGTCTTTCTGAAGTTTGGTAACCAAGTCTTTCTTTTCACCCCACTTACCCCGGTGGGAGGAGGATCAGTGGTGGAACGTACAGCTCGGGGGCTGGGAGGTCTGGCAGGTGTGCCTTCAGATCTTGGATTCAGGCACTTGCTAAGTGATTGTGGGCAAGTCACTTAACCTTTCAGAGCCTCAGTTTCTTCATCTGTAAAACAGACCTAATAAAAATTCTGACTGCATAGGGTTGTGGTGAGGTCACGTGAAAACAGTTTGAAACCATTAAAGAACTGGCCATCGGACTAGATACTGAAGTCAAGTCATAGACCTCCTCTCCCCACACCTCGGAAGAACAAAAACCCCCACCCACTGCTCTCACGTCAAGCTGGCTCTTCACCAGGTTTTTATTGACTTACTGCTGGGTGCCAGAGCACCTCTTCTGAGAGCTTGTGGCCGGGAAGAGCAAGATAGACGCTGTTCTTCCTTTTATGCTACGCATTTTCTAGTAAATAAAATATGGTCAGATGGTGCTAAGCGCTAGAAAGAAATGAAATGCAGGGTAACCTGGTTAAAGAGTGACTTAGAGCAGAGCGGTGTGTGTGTACTTGGAGGGGTGGTGTTGGACCATAGGAGGGTGGCAGATGGAGGGAGGGCCTCCCCCAGGAGGTGAGCTGAGTCCTAAATGTTGAGGACCCCACTGCCCAGCAGAGGGGCTGGCAGGTGTGGGGTGCAGGCTGATTAGATCACTCCTGGCGCCCCCCCCCAGCAGTCTGTAGGCTGTCCAGTGATCTCTCTTTTTTAATCATAAGATTCACTTTATTTTTTAGCAGATTACATAATTTAAAAAAATTTATTTTTTATTAAAGTGTAGTTGATTTACAATGTTAGTTTTAGATGTATAGCAAAGCAGTCCAGTTATACATACATATATATTTTTTCAATTTTTTCCAATTATAGCTTATTATAAGAAACTGAATATAGTTCCCCGTGCTATACAGTAGGTCCTTGTTTATTTATTTTATTTACAGCAGTGTGTATCTGTTAATCCCAAATTCCTAATCTATCCTGCCCCCTACTTCCCCCTTGTAACCATAGTTTGTTTTCTATGTCCATGAGTCTGTCTCTGGCTTGTAAATAAAATTTATATATATATATATATATTCCAAATGTAAGTGACATTATATGATATTTGTCTTTCTCAGAGTGTTGATCTCCAGGTACATCCATGCTGTTGCAAATGGCAGTTCATTCTTTTTTATGGCTGAGTAGTATTCCATTGTATGTGTATGTGTGTGTGTATGCATACACCACATCTTCTTTATCCAGTCATCTGGATGGACATTTAGGTCGCTTCTGTGTCTTGGCTATTGTAAATAGTGCTGCTGTGAACATTGGGGTGCATGTGTCTTGAGAGGAGAGGCTGGTCAGATTTTCCTCTTGGGGTTTAGAACTAAGAGGCATGAAGAGACTTGGCTTGGCAGTGGGAGCGGAAGCCAGGAGGCGGAGGGGCAGAAGAGGCTGTGTGCCGGCTGGCACTAGGGAACAGAAGCCGTGAGTGTGCAGAGGAAGCCAGCCATGCTCCACCTGCCATGTGACGGGGCCGCAGAATGGAAATCCGTGGCGTTTACCTGTTGGTGGTTCCTGGAGCCGGCTTGGAACCTGAGCCGCTCTGTGGGGCTAGCCTGCAGGAAGTCCCACCCTGTCAGTGGCCTCTGTTCTTGGTTTCCCCAGGTGGTCTGTATTCTTTATCTTTTCAGTAAATCTCCCTTTCACTTAAGCTAGTTCTCTTGCCACCACATGAGTTGGACTAAAACAGCCGTGTGGCCCTGGGCTTGGACCCTGGATTTCCTTTTTGAGCTGAGTCTTTGGTTACTTAATTTCTGTAAGCATCAGGATCCAACCACCAGTGTTGTCCAGGTCAGATGAGACCACAGAAGTCGAAGGGCCAGCGGAGCACCTGGCACAAGGCAGGTGCTCCAAGTTTCTCGGAGCCTTTCTCCCCCTCTGTGCTGCAGTGGGTTTCCGGTCACTCATCCCCCCTCATTTTGAAGTGTCCTAGTTCTTTTTTTTTTAATTTAAAAAAATTTTTTTATGTTTGACCATTAAATGAAGTGTCCTAGTTCTAAGTCGTCCTTCTTGGTTATGTCTCCGCCTCTGTCCTTCTCATTTTACCTGCCCCTAAACTGTCCTGGGAAGGACAGCACGCAGGCCCTTCCCCTCGGGAGGGACCTGACCTGGTCGCAGTCGCCCCGAGGCCAGTTCCGTAGCAGAGGTGTACGTGGGCCTTAGATTTATACGTATTTGGACTTAGGTCAGACGAGCCTGTTTAAATAGCTCAGAGCAGTGATTTCCAAAGAGAGAATGGGGCCAAGATGGACGACAGTGATTAAAGGAAGAAAGGGGCTGTAAAAGCTGTCACGGAGAGATCAGGGTCAGAAGGGAGGGGAAAGATGAAATAAACACGGGGCAGAGACGTTTGCTGAGACCTCGGCCTGCAGGTTCTGGGAAGCCCCTCCAGCTGGGGCCCCGCCGCCCTGCAGAGACCTCCCCCTGTCGGGGGGCCCCCTGGAAAGCTCTTTTTCTGGAAACGGAGGCTGGGGGGGCTGGAAGCAGAGTGGAGAGGCCCGGCGGGGAGGGTGGGGGTGCCCCGGGGAGAAGCTGCGCTGGCTCTGCGGCCTTCCCGGCGCAGGGGTGAGAGGCAGGGGACGCAGGGGAAGAAAGCAGTCACCGCGCGACGACTCTGGGCCACACCCCGACCCCAGGGCGCAGGCCTTCCCGGGCTGCGCCCCGGTCCGGGTCGGTGTCGCCGGTGGCCCTCACACTTCTGGAGAGGCTTCCTGGGGGGTGCGTGAGGGAGCGTGGTCTCCGCTCAGGAAAGTGTGCGCCGGAGGGAGAAAGTCCCCCGCGAGCAGGGACCACCCCTAGGGGCTGTTCCCGCGTCGGGGCGTCGGGCCAGCATGCGGGGCTGGCTCACAGCGCCCCGGTTTCCTCCCCCAGGCCCATGGCTGACAAAACCCAGGAGGCTGGTGGCGTCCACTTCCCTTTTCCCTTCACACCCTATTCCATCCAGAAGGACTTCATGGCAGCGCTGTACCAGGTGCTGGAGGCTGGCAAGGTCGGGATATTCGAGAGCCCCACGGGCACCGTGAGTATAAGAGGTCGGGCCTGGGGAGGGTCTGGGGGACGGAGAGAGCCTGTCCGCGGCCACCGGCGGAGGCCTCGCAGCTTGAAGTGAGCAGAGTGGTTCTCCCTGGTGGTCTTTCTGCGTCGTAGTTGTTTATCTGAATTAAATTGTCGAACACAACCTGTCTGCAGCCCGTAAACTGCACGCCCCTCCTCACGCGTCTTCACATCATCCGTCTGCCTTGTCTGTGTGTCCAAATCTCCCCGTTTTATAAGGACACCTGTCCTAGCGGGTCGGGCCCCCTCATCTTGACTAAATGCACCTGCACTGACCGGACTTCCCAATAAGGTCACGTGAGGAGACACTGGGGGTCGCGGCTTTCACACATGAATTGGGGGGGGGGGGACACAGTTCAACCCATCACAAGGACCAACGGAAACTTCTGGTCTTTAAGTGAGGAGTTGTGTTCTCCAGAGTAATTGGTTTGCTTTAAAAACCTCTGAACACGGGACTCCGGGGCGACGACGCTGAATGCAAGTTAGAGCCGGTGCGGTGCCGCCAGCCAGGGCGGGTGTGGGACTTCATGCTGTGCGGGCTTTTGGCCTCGATTCCTTTCCTGGACTATTTTCAGATTTCCCCATTCTAATTGTGGTAACTTGCAGTACTTACATGTAACTGGATAAGCCACTTCCCGTCCTCCGGGAACAGTGCGCCGTAAGACTGAAGACTTTCTCTGCACTTCTCCCCTTGTCCTGTGTTTCCCACCGGTTCTGCCCCCCCATCCTCTCCTCTCCAGGGCTGGTATTTAGTCAGGCCGTCCTTGAAGGCTTTAAACAGAGTGGGGAAGGTGGTCTGGGGCGCTTTCTCTGAGGGCACTTCTCTTCCCGTAGGGCAAGTCCTTAAGTCTTATCTGCGGGGCCCTCTCCTGGCTCCGAGACTTTGAACGGAAGAAACGCCAAGAGGAGGCTCGTATTCTTGAGGCCGGAGCCGCCCCCTTAAACGACGGGGAGGACCAGTCCCCACACCTCCCGTCACCGTCGTCCTGCCAGGAGACCCCAGGCACCCCGGGGGCATCAGGGGAGCCCGACTGGGTCACGCAGTTTGTGCAGAAGAAAGGAGAGAGGGACCTGGTGGACCGACTCAGAGTGAGACTGGGTTACTAGAGGTGGGGGATCCCGGTGGTTGGGCCTCTGTGACGGTATCAGGTCGATCCGAGCTGGATGGCGTGTGTTCCGTCCGCCTCCCGGGCCGAGTTTAAGCTGGAGTCTACAGGCCTTCTCTAGACAAGGGGTCACAGTTCCTCACCTGGGAAGGGGACCTGACTGTCGCCAGTGGCTGTGTGCTTCAGTGGCTGTGGCCTGGATTCAGGGGTGCACGTGGTTGAGAGCCCGTGGCTCTGGGAGGGAGTGCACACTTCCTGCCATGAGCGTGGCTGGGGGCCCTGGGGCCCAGGGTCTGCAGCACCGGGAGGTTGGCCGGGGAAGGGGAAGCTGCCCGTGCGAAGAGGCCCTGCACTGAGCCCCTGGCTCTTCAAGAAAGGTCTGGCTTAGGGAGGGTACCACTCAGCGGTAGAGCGTGTGCCTAGCATGCACGAGGTCCTAGGTGCAGTCCCCAGTCCCTCCACTAAAATAAATACATGAAAATAAATAAACCTAATTCCCCGCCCCCCAAAAGAGAGGCCTGGTCTGGGGCTCCCACAGACCCTCCCTCCCGTCTGGCTGCCCCCCCAGGAGGAGCAGGTCCGGAGGAAGAAGCGAGAGGAGCGCCTGCAGCAGAGCCGGCACCACGCCTGGCTCAAGTCCGCCGCCAAGCGCCCGGTGAGCGTCGTCCCCAGGACCGTCCAGCCCATGTCACACGTGTCGGTCCTCGGGGGTGGGGGTAGCTTGTCGGGGCGAGTGACCAGGGCCTCCGCCTCCCCAGTCCCATAAGGCGCCAGGAAGCGGTGAAGCCTGTGCCCTATGTGGATGGCGTGTGTGTTGTCCTCAGTGGGGCCACCCGAGGCTGCCTGCGCCCCAGAGGTGGGGACACCTGTGCTGAGGTTTCTTTCTCTGTCCCCACTGGCCGGGGGCCTCCACAGAGACAGGAAGATGAAGAGACTGAGCGTCTCCTCCACCTGAGCAGGGAGATGCTGGCTGCGGGGATGGGCTCCGAGCAGCTGGACTCTGAGGAGGAGGAGCTGGTCCTGGCCGAGTACGAGAGTGACGAGGACAGAGCCGCGGCCAGCGGGTAAGAGCAGGGGCCCTGGGAGCCGGCCCCTTCCTCTGCCCAGAGAGGCGGCTTTTCCGTCACTCACAGGGCGCCGGGGGTGGGATGCCAGCACTTGGCCCTTTGCTCCCAGCCAGGCTGCCCCTTGGGATGGGATGGTGACAGCAGTGGCCAACCTTCTCGGTGGGCTGGGGCCGGTGTCTCCCCACGCCGTCACAGGACCCCACCGCCCGGTAGGGCGCTGTGCCTTGGCCAAGGCCGCCGGCCCGGCTCTGAGTCTCAGGCTCTTAATACCAGACCGTGCCGAGTGCAGCTTGGGAGGGAAGCCCTCCAGGTGGCCTCAGCCAAGCTGTTCTTTTCACTGACTGGTCCCAGTTCATAGCTTTCTAATTTGTGAGCTCTGAGCTCCTGCGTGAACTGGAAGCACTGAAGGTACCGACTGGCCGTTTCTAGGCCACGCTGCCCTGTGAGGCCCTCCCTCTTCTCTCAGGCTGGAAGTTCACAGATGCCCTTGGCGCGTCTCCGGCAGGTGTGGCTCGTCTGGCCTCCATGTTGGCGGCTGCCGAGGGCTGGGGTGGCTGTGACAGTTTTTTTTCCTACTCAGGAGCTTGACAGTTTCTTAAGACAGTGAAGTTGGCCACACCAATCGATTCTTCCTTTTACAAACACTTTCTCTGTAGCGTGAATGCTGTTTGACAGCATTTTACCCACAGCAGAACTTCTTTCGAAGTTGGAGTAACTCCTCTCAAACCCTGCCACTGCTTTGTCAGCTGAGTCTATGGACTTCTCTGAATCCTTTGTTGACACTTCAACAGTCTGCACAGCACCTTGACCAGGAGTAGATTCCATGTCAAGAAACCACTTTCTTGGCTCATCCGTAAGCAGCAGCTCCTCACCCGTGAACGTCTTACCCTGAGATTGCTGCAGTCCAGCCCCAGCGTCAGGCTCCACGTCTGATTCTAGTTCTCTTGCTGTTTGCACCACATCTGCAGTGAGTTCCTCCTCTGAAGTCTTGAGCCCCTCAAAGTCATCCGTGAGGGCTGGAACCAGCTTCTCCCAGACTCCTGCTAACGCGGATGTTGTGACCTCTTCCCGTGAATTGTGGAAGTTCTGCGTGGCGTCTAGAATGGTGACTCCTTTCCTGGAGGTTTTCAGTTGGCTTTGCCCAGATCCATCGGAGGAATCACTGTCTATGGCAGCCACAGCCTTACAAAATGTATTTCTTAAATAGTAAGACTTGAAAGTTGAAGTGACTCCTTGACCCACAGGCTGCAGATGGATGTTGTCCAAGCAGGACTGAACGTCTCCATCAGAGCTCCTAGGTGATCCGGTGCCTTGTCAGTGAGCAGCAATATTTTGAAAGGAATCTTTTTTTCTGAGCAGTAGGTCTCAGCAGTGGGCTTAAAATATCCAGTAAACCATGTTGTCAGCAGGTGCGCTGCCGGCAGGTTTTGTTCTCCCACTAACAGAGCACAGGCAGGGTGGATTCAGTGTCATTCTTAAGCGCCCTAGGGTTTTCGGAATGGTCAGGGCGCACTGGCTTCAAGTTAGTCACCGGCTGTTTCAGCCCCTGCGGGAGCCAGCCTGCCCTCTGAAGCCGGGCGCCGACTTCTCTGCAGCTGTGAGGGTCCTGGACGGCGTCTTCCCCCAGCGCAGGGCTGGCGGTGGTGGTCACGTGCATGAGGGATCTGAGCTGCGTCTCCCGGGGAGCCTGCTGCTCCACCTGCACGTTTGTGTCGCAGAGACGGCTTCCTCCTTAAACCTCGTGAACGAGCGTCTGTCGGCTTGAAGCTTTTCTTCTGCAGCTTCTTCACCTCTCTTGTACATTTAGCATCATATCCAAGAAATCACTGCCAACACCAATGCTGCGCTGTTTCCTTATGTTTTCTTCTAGGAGTTTTATGGTTTCAGGTCTTAGGTTTAAATCCTTAATCCATTTTGAGTTGACCTGCCAGTGGTGTAAGACAGGGGTCTAGTCTCATTCTCGTGCATGTGAAGATCCAGCTTCTCCCAGCAGCGTGCACTGGAGAGACCGTCTTCTCTGCGCTGAGTGTTCTCGGCCCCCTTGTCGAGTGCTGGTGCCTGTGAGCGCAGGGGTTTGCTTCTCAGCCCTGACTTGTGCTCGTCGGGCTGTGTGTCTGCTTCTACGCCCGTGTTGCTCTGTTTTGATCCCCACAGCTTTATAATACAGTTTGAAAGTGCTGATGCTCCCGCTTTGTTCTTCCTCTCAAGACTGTTCTGGCTGTTCGGGGTCTTTAATGGTTCTGTATGATTTTTAGGATTGTTTTTTCTATCTGGAAACTTGGTAGGGACTGCACGGGTCCTAGAGACGGCTTTTGGTAGCACAGGCGTTTTAGCAGCAGTAATTCTCACTCATAAACGGGATTGCTTCCCATTTGTTTGTGTTTTCAGTTTCTTTCATCAAGATCTTGGAATTCTCAGCGTGTAGATCTTTCACCTTCACTGCGTTTCCTCTAAACCCACTTTGTTGAGAGTTTTTATCATGAGAACTTGTTGGATTTTGTCTAACGCTTTTTCTGCATCTATTGAAATGATCATGTGGTTTTTAACTTCCATTCTGTTTATGTGGTTTATTCACATTTATTGATTTGCTTATGTTGAACCGTCCTGTGTCCCAGGGATAAACCCCACTTGATCGTGGACTATGATCCTTTCAGTGTGCTGTTCAATTGGGTTTGCTGCTGTTTCGTTGAGAATTTTCGCATCTTTCTTCAGCGGGATACTGGCCTGTAGCTTCCTTGTGGTGTCCTTATCGGCTTTGGTATAAGCAGTGCTGGCCTTGTGAAATGAGTTTGGGAGTGTTCCCGCCTTTTCAGTGTTTTGGAAGAGTTTGAGAAGGATCGGCATGATTTCTTTAAACGTGGTTGAATTCCCCGTGAAACCTTCAGGGCCTGGTCTTGCCCGCGTGAGTGCTCAGAGGCCTGCCTCGAGGCACGGGTTCAGGAGCCGCGTTAAGACTTGTGACCCGGCTCAGGGCTGAGATCCCCACTCGCTCGCACGTCCCACTCCTCCCCTGGGCCCCTTGGGGACAACGTGAGTGGAGAACTTGAGTGGAGTCTGTGAATGTTCAGGGAAAAAGTGCCGTTTGGGGTCCGGGCCTCGGCTAATCTTGCAGGTTAGCTTCTAAGGCTCCCCGTGCCCCGGCCTCTGGGGACACACCTGCTGGCTCTGAACACAGGGTCACCTTATGCGGTCCTGCTGACTTGGGCACCACGTGGTGTGTGACTTGAATCCAGGCCTTTCACACAGCTGCCTGGACAGTTCTTTACTCCTCTCAGAGCCCAAGGCAATAAGCATTTCTGCCTTTAAAAAAAATAGAATTTCTTGGGGAGCAAAAACAAAAAGCAAAAGCCTGAGAAGATACTTTCTGTGCATGTGTGTTTTTCCTTCTCTCAGAGCAGACGAGGATGAGGATGACTTGGAGGAAGAACATGTAACCAAGGTGAGATGCCACGTCCGGGGTCGTCTGCTGTGTCGAGGGCTCTCACCCGGGGAGGTGGTGGGGGCTTGGGGCTGTGTCTCCAGCCCCGACCCCGCTTAGTCCCCAGGTGCTCCCTAGGCAGGTGGGCTGGGCACCAGGGAGACTCCTGCACCCCCGGGCATCGGGGACAGCCTCCGGCCAAGGCCCCCGGCAGCTGCCCTCCGCCTGGGGTGGTGGGAGGCGGGGGACGGGGTGCCCTGCGCTCGGCCCTCGGTGCAGGCCCCCTCGTCGGTGTGACTGTATTTGCACAGGGTGCTTCGAGGTGTGCGTGGTTCTGACCCTGCTCAGCTTTCACGCACGGAAAACCTGGTTTTCTCTGTTGAAATGCGATGTTCTCCCCCATTTTCCTCCTTGCCTCTCCTCGCTCTCCTAAATCTTGGAGGAGAGCAGAGAGAGAGTTCAGCTCTGCCTCCTCCTGTCTGACGGCCAGCCCATCCTCCAGGCCCTGGGGGGGTGACCCTCCCCCCACCCCCAGACTCTGGGCCTTCTTTCCACGTCAGGAATCTGCACTGAGGGGGACTCCCTTTCCTAAGGTGGCCGAGCCCCCCAGGCTCCAGATCAGAAGCTGAGCGTGACTAGGGGAGTGGGAGGCCATCCTGTGGGGTGGGGACCCTGGGACCGGGCCTGGGCCTCCCTGAGGCTGCTGTGGGTGGTCACCTGCTTCAGGTCTGTGAATAGGGCCTCTCAGTCCCTGGCTCCTTGCTGTGGAGAATGCTGGGGTGTCACGGTCCCCTCCCTGAACCCCCCTTTCCCAAGCAGATTTACTACTGCAGTCGGACGCACTCCCAGCTGGCACAGTTTGTGCACGAGGTGCAGAAGAGCCCCTTCGGCAAGGACACCCGGCTCGTCTGCCTCGGCTCCCGGCAGGTGAGCAGGTGTCTGGGCCCTGGTGCCGCCTTGGAAAGACGCGGGGCCCAGCAGGCTGCACAGGGCAGGGCGGCCCCTCCGGCCTGCTGGCCTGGAGGGAGACGGGAGCCCCAGGCTTGCTGTCAGCATGTCTCTCCTCCGTCCTCTGTCTTGCAGAGCCTTTGTGTGAACGAGGAGGTGAGAGGGCTGGGCTCCGTGCAGCTCATCAATGACCGCTGTGCAGAGATGCAGAGGAGCAGACACGGTAGCCGCCGCCCCGAGCTGGGCGCCCCGGCGGGGAGGGCCGGTGGGAGTGGCGGGGACACGGGGAACCCTGCTTCCGTCCT
This sequence comes from Vicugna pacos, assembly GCF_048564905.1. Lineage (NCBI taxonomy): Eukaryota > Metazoa > Chordata > Mammalia > Artiodactyla > Camelidae > Vicugna > Vicugna pacos. The sequence goes on from NC_133020.1 coordinate 20,344,848, forward strand.
AAAGAGCCCTGTGTGGAAGGGCTTCTGCCTTCTAGTCCGAGTCTAGTCTGAAGCTTCGGCTGTGAGGCGATTTTACAGGCTTTTTCTCAAGAAGACAAAGTAAAATGCCAGATGTTACCATGAGACCGAAGCAGCAGTTCTGGGATGCGGGTCTGGATGTTCCAAACCTGCTCCCGGCCCCGGACAGTTGTTGCTCTTTCTGCCTTTGCCCCTGCGCCCCTCAGAGAGGAATGGCATCCCCGAGGAGGAGGAGGCGGCGGCCGGGAGGCGGCGGCGGCGGCGGCAGCAAGCCACCTGCCCCTTCTACAGCCACGAGCGGCTGCAGCTCCTCCGGGACGAGGTCCTGCTGGAGGTGAAGGACATCGAGCAGCTGGTGACCCTGGGGAGGGAGGCTCGGGCCTGTCCCTACTACGGGAGCCGGCTCGCCATTCCTGCAGCGCAGGTGAGGACCCGGAGGTAGGGCCGTGGCTCTAGGCTCTGAGTGTGCCTAGGAGGGCGTTCTCACTCTTAATTCAGGAGGGTGTCACCGGCCGTGGTGGGACCGCCTGACACACCACCCCCGATGACGCGTCAGTCAGTCTCTCCAGGTCTGTAGTGTTGGAGGGGCCCTTGGTGGCCCTGGGCTGCAGGGACAGTTGACATTATCATGAGGGATGGGTGCATTCCTAGTGAAGCCACAGCGGGAAACGCCGGGGCAGAAGGTGGGAGGAGGCCCACAGGGAGATGCAGAGCTCACAGAAACCTCCACATGCGCCCGGAGTGCGCGGCGCCCTCAGCGCCCGTGGGAGCCGCCTTCTGTAGACTTGCTGAGTCAAGTGTGCACAGTGATGTCGTTGTCACTGGGTATGATTTAACTGTTTCCTTGCTGCTTCCTTAATGTGAATGACAGCTGGGAAGGTGATGTCACTCGTGGAGAATTTTGTATGATCAAGAGAAGGCTGACAGAAGTTAAAGGTGCAGGGAGCTGTGTTAGTGCCCCTTGTGCCTGGTGGGCGGGCGCTGGTCGGCGTGCTGCCCTGGCGCAGTGTGGCACCTCCCGGGGGGCTGGGAAAACCCCAGCCCCACAGTTGCCCCCTGCCCTCCTGGGGTCAGTGGGCACTTGTGTGGCAGAACAGTAAGATGTCCCGAAACTTTGATGATCTCAACTTTTAAGGCACTTTTTCCCTCGTTCTTTTACAATAGCCTGCTGAAGGGCTGGCGCAGGTGTCACTTACATTCTACACGTGAGGACACCTGGGGCCCAGAAGGTTAAGTGGTTCATCCATTTTCTCACAGCAGATGAGATACGGAGCCAGTATTAAAACCTGGCCATAAGGTTCTAGTTTTTTGGATTTTCACTCTGTCAGTGTCCTTTTAACAGGAAAACTGTGGTAACAACATAGCACCTAAGAAATCTAGAGAGAACTTTTACTTTTGTTACCACCACCCTATCCCTTAACCTCATTTGAGACAGAGGTTGTCAAGCCCATTTTGCAGATGAGGAAACCGAGGGCCAGAGGTTGACCTGCCCAGGGTCGCACAGCTGGGCAGTGGCGGCCCCGGGACCAGAACCCAGGGCTGCTTTCTGGCCCACCAGTGCTTTCCAGAGTGTTCTGAAGAAACTTGGTGCTTTGGGCTGTCCTGGGGGCAGACGGGGCTCAGCAGCAGGGCCCAGGCCTGCCCCTCGCCCTCCCCTGTTCCACCCTCGGTTCAGTCAAAAGTCCCATCAGTTCCAGTGTCATCTGTTTCATGTGTCTGACGTCCCCCCTAGAACTCGGTGCTGAAAGCACAATGCGTGGCTGTAGCTTTGTCTCCTGAACACGAATTCCTGGCCGGAAGTGGGACCGTTCACACCCTGGCTGGGGGTGGGAGGGGCCCCACCGCCGCCACTCAGGCCGCCTCTCCCTCTCCCAGCTGGTGGTGCTGCCCTACCAGACGCTGCTGCACGCGGCCACGCGGCAGGCGGCGGGCGTCCGGCTGCAGGGCCAGGTGGTGGTCATCGACGAGGCCCACAACCTGATAGACACCATCACCGGCGTCCACAGTGTGGAGGTCAGCGGCTCCCAGGTGGGTCGGGCACAGGGCCCACGGCCCGTCAGATGCTGACTGGCTCCCCAGCAGGACCTGGGCCTGGGGGCCCGCCCGACAGTGGGCAAGCCTCTGGTTCTTCTCCAGCCTGTGTCACCCCGAGTCCCTCCAGCCCAGCGTGCCACTAATGCGGTCTCCAGAGCGTGGTGGTGGGATGACAGGCAGAGGTGGTCATGCGGTTGGGTGGTGCTTCTGTCGGTGCTGCTTTGAGGGGTGCTCGTGGCCTCGGGAAACCACTGCTGACTTCTGCCCACTGTGCCTGCACCACGTGCGGGGCCTCTGATCTTCACGCCGACGCTGCAGCGGGCCGGACGCAGAGGTCAGAGGTTTAAGCACTGTGCCTGATGTCACCCAGCCAGCATACACGTGGAGCCAGGATCTGACCACTGATTTCTGACCCTCGATGGTCCAGTGCCGGGCTGACCTCAGGCCAGGATGTGACGGTTGCTTTGAACCATCACTTAGCAGACAGCACATCTTTCCCAACCTAGAGAAAATGGGTGGGGGCGTTCATTACCTGAGAGTCACTTTTTTCCCCAACCCACAGTGGGCACACAGCAGAACCTGCCTTCCCGCCCCTCTCAGCTCCCACCAGCCTGAGGGCCTCGAGAACCCGCCCTTCACCCTGATGGCAGGCATCTCTGGGATGTTGCTGCCCGGCCCCAGGCTGCTTGCCCAGAGCCCCGTTGTCCGTCACACCATTCTCTCTTCTCTCACAGCTCTGCCAGGCCCATTCCCAGTTGCTCCAGTACATGGAACGATACGGGTGAGACTCGCCTCCTGAGGGGAGGGAAGGCCCTGCTCAGCCTCGGCGCCCTGGGGGCGGTCTCGGGCCCAGACCCCTTGCGGGTGCCCTTTAGCTCTGGTTCGTTGTGGCACGTGCCCCACGAAGGCCAGGGGTCTCGGGACTTAGCAGTTGGCCTTGGAGGCCTTAGGCCATGGCCAGCCTTTCTAATGCGAGAGAATGTGTAGCTCATGTCCCAGCCAGAAAGGCAGCAGACAGGAGGGCCTCAGCTCGGGGTCCCGGGGGGATGTCGGGGACGGCACGTTTATTGGGTTCTCCCACCGCCGTGACGTCCATTGGCTCCTCCCCAGGAAGCGCTTGAAGGCCAAGAACCTGATGTACGTCAAACAGATCCTGTACCTGTTGGAGAAGTTCGTGACCGTGCTGGGCGGTAAGGAGTCTCCCCAGGTGCCTGCCAGGACCCCGGGCTCTCCGTCTCTCAGGAACTGCCTTGGCCACCGGTTTGGAAAATTGTTATTGGTCTGACCTTGCATCTTTTTTCAAAACCCTGGTGTATTTGCCCCGGTTCCAAGTCCCTTTTATTTTGCCAGGCCTTACTCCACAGGTGGTGGTGGTCCTAACACACTGTTCTGTAGACGTGCGGGTGGCGTCTTCTGTAGCGGTGTGGGGACTCGGGGTGGGAACCTCAGGCGGGTGAGCTGGGGCTCGGAGCAGAGGCGGGGCCTGCTCTGCTGGGTGAGCCCCACGCGGGGACTGGAGTCTGGCTCCGGGTCCTTCCTTCTTAGCATAGTTCCAGGTCACACGCCCTTCCCTTGAGTGTGGCAGCCCCCCTGCAGGCTTTTATGGGAGCTGAAGTGCAGAGTGGCAGCGGGGGTCTCTGGAGGGACCTTGCACTGGCGCCCTTCACCTCGTCTGTGCTGGTCACCTCGCAGCCCAGGCATCTCCTGCTGGCGCTGTGTGGAGTGGGTAACCCCGTCCCTGCCTCCTTCTCGGAGGTGCGGAAAGGATGATGTGGCCAGGCTTGGGCTGCATTTGCAAACACAGGGTCAGACCCTGAGGCCCCCGGAACCCCCTGCTCTCTCCACCCTGTCCTTTGGGTGCTGTGAATGGCCAGAGACTCCTTCAGCTGGGAGTGTTCCCACTCAAAAAGTGCAGAGCAGAGTGAGAAGGTGGGGGCCAGAGGCCCACTGTCCTGACCTGTTGGATTCTCTTTTTTAGGCAACATTAAGCAGAACCCCAATACCCAGAGCCTCTTGCAGGCAGGTAAGAGCTGGACGGAGCCATTGCTGAGCATCCCTCAGGGACCTGACAGCTGTGGCCTCGGGGCAAGGACTCCAGGGCCCTTCACTTATCTGTCTGCAGGGACGGAGCTGAAGACCATCAACGACTTTCTCTTCCAGAGCCAGGTCGACAACATCAACCTGTTCAAGGTAGGGGTGCTCAACTCTATGTGGAGGTGTCCACGGTCCTTCCCCCAAGGACGCTGTGTCAAGACCAGGGAAGGAACAAAAAGTAAATTCCGTCTGTTCTCAAAGCGGTCTGAGGTCTGAGGTCTGAGGTCCCCCACGTAGGTGGACATGATTCACCCTTAAACACAGCTGCGTGTGAGCAGGCGGGTTGATGGGTCACAGGTGGTGCCTCTCCCCGGACATGACGGGCTCAGACACTGCAGGTCTCCCTGGCACCACCTTCCCCTGGGCTCTGTGTGGGACAGGGACTGCTTGGTGGGCCTGATCCTGCCGTGGGGCCGAGGTGGGTGAGAACTCAGCTTGGCCTGGCCCCCTATCCTCACCCTCCAGCCTGGGTGCGACCCCAGCCTCCCATCTTTGCTCCCTCTAGATGCGCAGGCCCTGGTGCTTGACTGACACCCTCTGTGAGCCTGGTTTACTAACCACACAGAGCAGCACCTGTGTCCCCGGCAGCGCAGGCCCCGTGACTCCAGGTTGGGAGGGACCATGTCATTCAGGAGCCAGGGACATTGGGCTTCTCAGCTCAGGAAGGCGGCCCGCTCGCCTTCCTTCACACCCGCCGGGCCCCGGCCCGGTGGTGGCCGCAGTCCGAGTGGCCTCTGATTCCTTCCTCCCCCGGCTCCGCTTGTATCCACGCGGCTGCCAGGCCCCGAGAACCCCTCTTGTGTTGATCCCCCTTCTCGTTCCCGCGCTGCTGCCCTAGTGCTGGCTCTCCTCTGGTCCTTCCTGTTCTCCTTGCTCCCATCTCTCCCCTCTCATGTCTTTTACAAACCACAGTCCAGTGAAGCTTCAGGGGCCCCACACCCTGCGCCTTGCTCTCCAGGCTCTTGCTATGCACACAGCCAGGCTCCTCCACGTGCTCCGGAACAAGCCTTGGTCCTCCCTCCTTTGCTCGTGGGATTTTCTAAAACCCCCTCTTAATCTTCAAGGTCCAGCTTAGCCGTCACGTTGAAGGAAAGTGGAGGGGACGTGGCCATCATCAAGCACCTTTAGAGAGGGGAGGGCCCCGTGTGTGTGCGCGTATGCGTGTGTGGTGGGGGCACAGCAGAGGAGGGGCCTCTGGAAGGAGGCTGGCACGGCCACGGGGGCTTCAGGCGCCCGGGAGGTTTGGGAGGTGGGCAGGCTTCCCCAGGGCCCACATCCGGGTTTGGTTTCGCAGGTGCGGCGCTACTGTGAGAGGAGCATGATCAGCAGGAAGGTACTGCTCCCTCCCCGTGCCTTTCCGCCCCATCCTGCGGGGGACCTGGGGCCCCTGGGTCTCCGTTCTTCCTGTTGGGCGGCTGGCCTGGGGCCGGCAGGGGGCCCAGATACCTGCTGGCGGGGTCGGTTCCAGGCTGTCCCCTCTCACAGCCACTGCTCTCTCCTGTCCCAGCTCCTTGGCTTCACGGAGAGGTACGGAGCGGTCCTCACGCCCTCCAGGGAGCAGCCCAGGCTGTCTGGCTTCCAGCACTTCCTGCAGAGCCTGCAGCCCCCGGGGACCAAGGGTGAGTCAGGAGGGACCTGGGGTGCAGCCCGGCCACAGGGAGACCCCGCCCCCTGTCCCGGCTCCCAGACCCTCTCCCTTCTGCTCTTTGCAGCTCCTGCAGCCCCCGCAGCAGAAGGAGAGGACGGGGCGCCACGGCTTGCTTCCCCACTGATGCACATCGAAGGCTTCCTCGCGGCTCTCACCACTGCCAACCAGGACGGGAGGGTCATCCTGAGCCGCCAAGGTAACCCCAGGAGGAACCAGCCCGGAGCCGGGCTCCTTCACTCCCATGCGGCACCTGGCTGGGTTGGGACGTGGAAATGGGTGAAAACTGGCTGCCTGAGACCTATGTAGGCGGTGGTGGTGGTGCAAGGGCACAGAGGGGCTGGGAGCCGGGTTCTCTGGGCGCGCTCACAGGAGGAGCCACATGGCCCAGCACTGAGGTCAGGTGGGCTTCACTTCAGCTGTGGTCCCATCACCTGCGAGCTGCATGACTTGGACCAGTTTCCCCCCAAACTTCCGTTCCTGGTGTGAAAAGGGAGAGGAGGGTGCCACCTACCTCAGGGCCCTCTTAGAGATGAAGTTCTGATCTAAAGAGAATGTGGTATTTCTGTGGCTCCTACGTGGACCCGTCTGGACAGCCCGTTTGCCCCAGGTGACGTCTCGTTGGGCCTGCACCATCCCCTCCGTGTAGCTGTCTTTTGTCTTTTTCCAGGCAGCCTCAGTCAGAGCAGCCTCAAATTCTTGCTCCTGAACCCAGCCATGCATTTCGCCCAGGTGGTGAAGGAGTGCCGGGCAGTGGTCATTGCGGGGGGCACCATGCAGCCGGTAAGGACACGGCCCAGCTTCGTGCCCCAGGTGTGGGATGGAGACGGGGTGGGAAGGATGCTTCAGGTCCCACAACCAGAAAGGGGTTGGTTTGCGCCGGCCAAGCAGTAACCACCAGGTGGCGCTGCTGTACTGTCTCGCTGCTGGGGCCTTTCCACCTGCCTGGGGGCCCCGGGGTCCAGGGGTGGGGAGGGGTGGGCACTGCCGCTGCTCTGGTGTTTCTGGGGGGCTACACACCGTCTCTGCAGCTAGGTTACCCCTTGAGTGTATCTAAGGACAGGATTTACGGCTCTTCACCCCTCCGGACCCGTCGGTGTTTCCTAGCCTGTTGGAATCACCTCTGTAGCTGTGGTTTTCCCCACTTTTCTGGTGTGTAGACAGATTTTTATTCACTTGTGTATTAAAATCATTTATAGTTGTTGTTTTTGATGCTCAGAGGCCTCAGACTTGGCCTATGGGAGCCCCTCATGCTGCTCTGGTCCCTTTGACACTACCCTGCTCTCAGCACAAAAAAAGTCCCAGGCTCACCTTGCCCCAGGCCTGGAGTCGTTCATTCCTCCGGGGTGCCCTGGTTTCTCCGGATGGGGTTAGTACTTAGCCCAACATCCGGGAGCTGGGGACGTTCACAGTGCTCCCGGGACGCCAGCACTCGTAGGCTATTTCAGTGGACAGGCCTAGGAAATAGCTCTCGGAAATCATGAATTCACAGTGCTATTTCTATACGAAAATCAGTCATTTCAGGTGACCTCCCACGGTATCTCTCAAGCTGCAGTTTGGTTTCTTATTACATTAACATACTACTTACCTGCTCTAGCCCACATACACCTAGAACAGTTTGAGGGTTACACCAGTATTTGAACCAAGTGCTGATTGAATTTGCTTACGTGCATTTATGTTTTGCCCTTAACACACCAGGGACCTGCAGTCACTCAAGCCTTTCTGTGCGGATGTGTCCTGAGTCCGACAGGCAGCTAGGCTTTGTTTCAGTTTTACAGTTCGCCTTCTTACTTTCCTAATTAGTTTTAAAAACAGGTCACCATCTGTATGGGTCAAAGGTCAAAAGTGTGACACGACATTCAGGGGCCTCCCTTTGCACCCCTCTCTGGCCTATTCCCCATTCCCATAGGTAACCATTTTTTTAGCTGCCAGTCTCTCCTGCCAGTGTTCCGCTGTATTTTCTTTTTTTTTGCAAAGATAAGCAAGTAAGGTTTCTTTTTCCTTTCCTTGTTTATTTCCATCCAAGGTAGCGTAATCAGTTTTGACTTACAGGTGTGTTCTGGCCACCATGCCTTCTCAGTCCGCAGGGTTGTCTGTGTCCCTTCTGCTGGCTGCGTGGTTCTCCACGGGGTGGGTGCAGGACAGCTTGTTCAGCCAGCCCCTCTTGGAACACAGACTGTTACAAATCACTTCCAGAACCATCCTCGTGCAGACAACACTTGATTTGTGGAGCTGTACTTCAGGGAGGGGGTTGTAGGTTCAACAGTTAAAATATGTCTCATTTGTTAAACGTTGTCAGGTCCCCTCCCACAGGAGCTGTACTGTTCCGTAGCCCACCAGCAACCTGTAAGAATGCCTGTTTCTCCACAGGCTGGTCAAACTTTGGAACTTTTGCCAGCTTGATAGGTGAAAACCCTGGAGCGCTTTAAAAATACGAAAGCATATACGTCTTCCCACTAGAGATTCTCATTCAGTAGTTTGTGCTGGGGCCTGATCATCATTTTTTAAAAAGTCTAAGTGGTGATTCTGTTGCACAGCCTGCGCTGAGAACCTCTGTGTTCCCAGAGGCGGTTCCCGTGGGCGGTTTAGAGGCTGCCAACACTGGATATTATTTTTTTTCTTTCAGCTAATTTGTCACGAGCCTTTCCTTTTACCTCTTTTTTCTGTTCTCGAGTCCTTGCCACCTCCCAGGCCAGACTTCGTCTTCCCTGCCCTGTGCCTGGTCCCTGGGAGATGACAGCTGCCCTTGTGGCCTGCAGGTGTCCGACTTCCGGGAGCAGCTGCTGGCGTGTGCCGGGGTGGAGGCTGAGCGAGTGGTGGAGTTCTCCTGTGGTGAGGACCCATGCCCAGAGCGGGGGCCGCACTTGGCATCATGGCCTCTTGTCATGGTTCAGCCATAGGCCATCATCAGGCCAGGGGCTGAGGCCACAAGGGGGAGACATGTCCTCTGCCAGCTTCCCGTCGCCAGGCTCTCGTGCTTGTCCCCTGCCCCACCTGTACGGAGAGGCCTGAGCATTGCCCACTGGGTCCTCTGGAAATGGGTAGAGGGTGGGTGCTATGAATGGCTGTTCCTGGTCTGAAGGGTGGGGGCGCTCCTTCTGGACTCCAGCCCCACTGGGTCTCGCCAGGTCACGTGATCCCTCCAGACAACATCCTGCCCCTCGTCGTCTGCAGCGGGCCCTCCAGCCAGCAGCTGGACTTCACGTACCAGAAGAGAGAGCTACCTCACATGGTTGGTACCAGCCATCTGGCCTTAATGCTGCTTTTGCCAGGGCAGGAGACAGACTGGGGCTGAGAGCAGGCACTCTGGCCACTCCTGGGCCTTCAGGCACTGGGGGAGTTGACACCGGGGCCTCCCATCACTGCTAGCACCGGACAGACCATATTCGGATGTTACCGAGGTCGGAGCCGCCCCCATGCTCACCCCTCCAGCTGCTCTGTGAGCTTCCTTCAGGATAAAGCTCCTGGGAAGGTGTCCTCTCGCTGTTCGGCTCCATCGGCTCCCGCCTGGCAGGGATGCGGGCACTGGGGGCACGACTCTCGTGGCGCCCCTGGTGTTCTCAGTGCCAGATTTGTCACAGATGGTGCTGCATCCCCGATTGCCCGTGGGGACGTTGGGAGCTGGAGGAGGACAGACTCAGCGGCATCTCCTTAGTGGGTTTAGCTCTGGTGTGTGAGCACAGTGGCGTGTCAGAGACGCTGCCAGGAGGGGTACACTCCACCCTGGGGAAGCCACCTGGCTGTGGTCCCCTTCCCTGACCGGAGTCACCCGTGGGTCCCTCTACTTGGTTTGGAGCTGTTTAGGGTTGGGGCCTTGGCAGTGGCTCCATGGAGGGCTCCTTGTCTCCCACAGATGGATGAGACGGGACGCATTCTCTGTAACCTGTGCAACGTGGTCCCAGGAGGGGTGGTCTGTTTCTTCCCCTCCTATGAGTACCAGCGCCAGGTCCACGCCCACTGGGACAAGAGTGGCCTGCTGGCCCGCCTGGCTGTCAGGAAAAGGGTGAGCAAGTCTTCAGCTGGACCTCCCACTCATGAGGACAGTGGTACCGAGTTCTTCTGGGGTGTCTCGTGCACATCGAACCTGTTGGGGGGCTTCTTTGAGTCCTTGCCCACCACTTCTGATCCCTGATAACCCTCCAGAGGAACTCCCCAAAGCTGCTGACTCCATGGGCGTCCCCAGTCTGGCAGACGTATGGCCAAGAGCAGACCCAAGACCCAGGCACACTGAAACCCTTTCCTGGGAGACATTATCTGTTTACCTTCAGATATTTCAGGAGCCCAAGAGAGCAAACCAGGTGGAGCAGGTGCTGATGGAGTATTCCAGGTGCATTAAGGTGAGAGGTGCAACTCCGAGGCCTTGGGTCCAGAGAGCATGTGGGGTTGGCAGCTGAAGATGTTTGGGGCGGCACCCGCGCTCTGGCTCTGCAACTCTGGGGCTGTTTCCTGCAGCGCTGCAGCCAGGTGGGGGGCATGGTGACGGGGGCCCTGCTGCTGTCTGTGGTTGGAGGGAAGATGAGTGAAGGCATCAACTTCTCTGACAACCTCGGCCGGTGAGTAGGGGGCTTCTCATCTCCCGGGGCTCTGGTGTCACCCACCCCTTGCTCCAGGCAGCTGCAGCCTCTGCCTTCTGAGTCTGTGTCTGCGCTGATCGCTCAGGTCAGTCATCTGTGCAGGGCACTGATTTGACAGCTCTGGATCTGGCCCTTTGGGGCCAGATAGAAAATTAGGCAGACCCTGACTTTATCAGGACTCAATTCTTGGTCTAGACTGGATGTCTTAGCTGAGAAAACCCTCTCCAGGTGGTAGGGATGAGGGGAGAGGCTGAGGGAGGTGTGAGGACCACCCACACACCACGGCTCACCTGTGCTTCCGCTCCAGGTGTGTGGTCATGGTGGGCATGCCCTACCCCAACATCAGGTCTCCAGAGCTGCAGGAGAAGATGGCCTACCTGGACCAGACCCTCGTGAGTACCTCCAGGGCTCCAGAGGACGAGGAGAGGGCGCCCACAGCTGTGGCTCCCCACTGCCCCTTGCCGGGAGCCGCTGTCGCCAGCGTGCTCCAGAGGAGGGGACACGTCTCCACGCCCTCTTGAGCTGCTCCCTGCCGCCACCTGTTTTACTGGCTGCTGGCACTGTGCCCAGGAGGCCCCGGGTCTCACTCTGAAGCCTGGCCATGTCACTGTCACAGGAAACACTAGGCAGGAGGCAGGAAACAACCCTGATGGCTGTCCCCTTTGCCCTTCCCAGCCCAGAGCCCCAGGCCAGGCACCCCCCGGGAAGGCGCTGGTGGAGAATCTGTGTATGAAGGCCGTCAACCAGTCCATCGGTGAGCTGGGGCTGTTCCTGGCTGGTGAGATGGAGAGTCGGGCCTGGATGGTTGGAGAGGTGACAGGAAAGAGGGGTTTACCTGCCACCTCCAACCCAAGGGCTGAGCAAAGGGAGGAGACCCAGTAGAAACACACGTGGGGGAGGCAGGTTTAACTCAGCCCCAGCCCCTGTTCCCGCCCAGGCCGGGCCATCAGGCACCAGAAGGACTTTGCCAGCATAGTGCTCCTGGACCACCGGTACGCCCGCCCACCTGTCCTGGCAAAGCTGCCGGCCTGGATCCGCGACCGCGTGCAGGTCAAAGCCACCTTTGGCCCTGCCTTTGCTGCTTTGCGGACGGTCAGTCCTGCCTTTCTCTTTCCCTGAGAACCGCCCACACCCCAAGCTGGCGTCTCACTGTCCTCCCCTCTCCCCAGTTCCATCGTGAGAAGTCTGGCCCTTCCGTCAGCCTGCCCACTTGAGATGGTGTCCGTCTGGGGCCTGGTCTGCAGGCATCCTGCCTAAGAAGATGAAAGCCAACAGGAGGAAGTGAGGCTGATCCTGCAGAAACAGCGGGCCCGGCCCCCCTAGACCCGTCCCATAGCCCGGCACTGCCCTCCCGGGGCCCGGGTCTGTCCCGCCTCAGCGTGGCCCAGCATCCAGCTCGCTGCACGGAATCCCGGCCGGCCTTTGTGACAGCTGCACAGGCTGCAGCATCCCAGCCCTTGTTTCTCAGTGTCACCTTCTTAAAGGGGACACGGAGCAGGCCCTTCCTGTCTCTCCCTTTCTCACTAAAATTAGCTGCTCTCAACCCTTCACCCCCTCCTGGAGATGAAGAACGTCCCCCTTCTCCACCCTCTCCTGGTCACCTCAGCCACCCTCCTCCCCCAAGTCGTTAGGACCTGCCTGCTCCCGGCCCGCCAGCTCCCTGGCATGGCTCCAGGTCCTCCAAGCCAGCGGTACCCTCCTCCCTCTCAGCTGCTTGAGCAGCTCCGAGACACCTTCCCCGCTGACATCAGCAATTACACCGAGGGCCATTAGGCGCTCAGCAAGGCTATTTTTAGAGAAACCGAGTCTGTCACTGAGATGTGTTTTCCTGGGTGCAGATACACCTCCTCCGTCTGCCCTTGCTGACTGCACCTCTCCCGCCCTAGTCCCCCCAGCTGAGAGCAGCGGGAGCGGGACAGGCCGCAGCGGAGGGGCGTCTGTGTTCCGCACGGTAGGGCTTCTTAGTTAAAGGCGCACTGCTGGCTTACACCCAGTTCCTGCATCATCTGTCTTTATTGATTCGAGCTGCTTTACCTCCACCTCTCTCTGGGGCGGGGCAGAGCACAGAGAGTAACAGTACCCCCTTCTTCGGCCTTGGAAGACAGCCTCCCTGCTCCCTGAAGGAGGTCCGGGCAACAGAGCAGGATAGCCCTCCACAACCCTGTCCCTCCAAGGGGCCCGTCTGGCTGTCCTGCGATTCGGGAGAAGGGGAAGGCGAGCCCCTAGGACTCCCAGTCGTCCTCATCCTCCTCTCCCGGGGGCTGCTGTGGGGGTGGCAGAGGTGGGATGGAGTCTGACATTCGGGCAAAGGCTCCTCCCGGCCCCTCGCTGGCCCCCGGCCCAGGTCCTTTCCCGGAGATACCTGGGAGGGCAGAGGTGGGGAGTGAGGGGCTGGTGTGGGGCACCAGTCCACCCAGCCCCTGCAGAGATCCCTCCTACCTTTGCGCCTCATGGCCAGCTTGTTGAAGAGATCAGACATCAGGTCCCCACCTTGGCTGGTGGCTCTCACTGCAACAGGAAAGCCAGGGGGAGATGATGGGGCCGAGGTTGACCAGGGGCAGCCTGTGTAACACCCTCAGGTTCAGGCGCTTTATTCTCCATTCTGTCAACACACCGGCCCGTCCACGGCCACCGGGTCACCACAGATCTTGGGGTTTTGGTCTCAGCACTAATAAGAAAACAGCTGAACTCTTCAAGACAAGGGGCACAGAGCAGCCCCACTGGCTGGACAAAGCATTCAGCCCAGCGGGATCAGGCAGTTTGCCTGGGGTCACCGCGCAAAGCCCAGAAGCAGAGCTGGGGCTCAGACTCGGGACTGGACGCCCAGGGCGGTGCTGTGTTAGGCCCAGATGTGGCATCTGTGCCAGCGTTGGGGATTCACAGCTGATGTAATTCAGAGGCTCAGAGAAGCAGGACTGAGCCAGGTGTCCCTCGAAAAATACCCAGGTCCTCGACCATTTCCTCGGACAACCGGCAGAGTCCACTAAGAAGGCTCTCGTTTGAGCGGGGCTGAGGGAGGACAGTTCCAGCAAGCAGACGCCAAGCCAGGGAGGAGCAGAGGGGAGGGCCGCTGGGGACGGGGGCGCCCCACCTTGCTCCTGCTCCTTCTGCTTCTTCTTCTCCAGCTTGCGCTCCTTGACGCTGCGCAGCTTGGCCTTGCCGATGCCGCCGGCCTGGCGGATGGACTCCAGCAGAGTGGCCCGGCCACTGGAGGGGTCAACCACTTCCTTGGGCGCTCCCTGGACTGGGGCCGGGGTGGGAAGGGGCGAGGAAGAAAGGCCGCTCAGACGGGGCCGGGCTGTGGGCTGGCCCAGCCTAAGGTTCCGGGGAGGAGGCAGCTGGCGAAGCGGCACCTCGGGAGACAGGAGGCCGTCCCGGGTCTGGATGCCCAGAAAGCCACATGTCCAGCAGCCCAGCCCCACCAACCCCACCCGTTCTTGGTGCCACGCTATTCCGGTGGACCCAGAGAATTACCCACATGCTGGCTGACTGAACCTGACACGGGCCAACAAGGGATTTTTGTGCCACTTCTGGGCGCCGGAGATGGCCTGGGAGACATACTAATAAAACCAAGTCTGAGTTTGAGAGACACAGATACTGTGTTGTTGTAGTTTTCTGTTTTTCTTGGTAACCCCTTTTCCCACTGGTTTAAGTAGGAACCGGGCACCCAGGCTCCCACTTCCCTCGAGCTTAGAATTCTAGGGTGCCACATGGTTTGAAACCACTATTTCATGAACCCAGTGGAACAAGATTTTGAAATAAGAACTATTCTGAAAATCTAAAATTTATGACCACTTAGCCAACCTACAGAAAGGGACCTACAGTCTGGACCTCCTTTAGGGATCCAGAAATCAAGAGGTGTCCTCAAAGAGCAAATCCCCACACGCCCCACCCCAGTACTGCTTGTACCTGAAGGAGACAGGCTGCTGCTGTCTTCCTCCCTGGTGGCTTGTCCTGGAGGGGCCGCGGTCTGCGGTGGAGGTGGAGGTGGGGGAGCGCTGACCAGCACTGCCGGAGCTGGGGGAGGGGGCGGGGGCGGTGGCGGCGGTGGAGGTGCTGTGAGCACCCCATCTTCTAGGTCTGAGACAGGAGTGTGAAAAGGTGTGACGTGCCTTGGGAAAAAAGTGGCTGAGCGGGTTGGGGGAGGGGGGGGCTCCCACCCAACTCTGTTCCCAGCTCTCAGCTCACCTGGCTTGAAAGGCTGGGCTACCTCCGTGTGGAATGCGGGCAGCTCTGGAATGGGCCCAGGGGCCGATGGGGCGATGCCGGGGCCGAGGTCCGCACTGTACATGAGGTCATCAGCTACGCCCGGCAAGTCGGGCAGGTAGGACGGCACGTCGATCTCAGGCACCTGGCCCAAGTCAGGCACGTAGAAGTAGTTCTCTGGGACCTGTGGGATGGGGGGATGTCAGGGGCTGTGCAGGAATGGGCCCTACAGTTTGTCCTTGGGTGGCCAGTGGCTCATACGTCCCCACGCACAGCTGGGTGGGGTAAGGGGCTCATCAGGCCCCTGGACTGGACTTGCCTCCCCCCAACCCACGTGTGCTTGCTCTCCACCTGCTGCTCCAGCTGCTCTCTCTTGCTGATGGACAAAGGAGCATCAAACAGCTTCTCCTCCGTCTCAGTCCCCAGCATCACATGGGTCTTTGTTACGGCGCCAGCCAGCGGGTCCAGGAAGACGTACTTTTTGTACCTACAGAGTCGGGTAGAGGTCAGGCAATCCAGCTTCTGCTCTAGACCCACAGTCTGGACCACGCTTCCCACTTCACTGGGGCCACAATTCATTTGTACTGTGGCCTCCCAGGGCCTCCCAGGCAAAACCAACGGGTCAGGGGCCTCCTGGCTCCCTGGCAGCAGATTTCTGCTGCACCTGAGCCTGGTGCCCCTGGGTCGCCCACTAAGCCAGGCCAGCCTCCACCCAGCCCTCCACAGCCCCCTACCGCGGCCATACAGGTTTTCGGTGGTGTTGAAGAGCAGCAAGGAGCTGACGGAGCTAATGTTGCTGGGAAGACCCCCCAGCCCCTCCTCGGCCTCGTCCTCAGGCTCCGGCCTGGTGCTCACACACACAGGGAAGTATTTCAGCTTCTCCTGGGGGTGGGGGTTAGGGGAAGTGACGGTGATGGCATCTGCCCAAAGGGACTCTGCCCCATTGCAGTCAGAATCCTCTTGGGGGACAAAACTCTATGAGGCCCTCAGTTCCCCCCCAACGTCCAGGGCCGCCTCTGTTCACCCCCAGACCTGCAGGGCCCGCTCGTCCAGGGGGCGGGGCTTGCTCTGGATCCTGCGGCGGGGCCGCATCTGCAGGCCAGGGTCCCGGGCACCCGTGAAGATGGAGCCGTACTCCTGCAGGCGCTCCGGGGCGGGGTACTTGGCACTGGAGAACACCTGCGGACATGGAGTCTGACCTCACTTCTGTGGGGCCCAGAGGTGCTCCAGAGAGCCTAGGTTGGGGCTGGGGGTATTCTGGGCGGCAGGTGTGGCTGGAGCGGCGGCAGGACCTGGCTGCCTCGGGGCACGGGGAGAGGGCAGGGAATGGGGCTTCTCGGACTGCCCACCAGCCACAGGGACGGGGACGCGTGGGCTACCTTGATGGCCTTTTTGCTGCCCTTGATCTTCTCAATCTTGGCCTGGGCCAGGGAGACCCTTTCCCCAATGGTCTGCAGCTGCCTCCGGCTGAGTTCTACTCGCTGGGAGATCCTGACACCAAAAAAAGAAAATCACAGGGCTGGAGGCTGCTCCCCAAGTCCCGGCAGCCCTGCACCCCTCCTGCTTCTAACGGCAAACTTGTGAAGCTGGGGCTCAGGGAGGAGCTCCTAAAATAGTGACATCTGTGTGTCTGGGCAATCTGGGAGCTGCCCAGGGACCTCGAGCAGGGCCACCGACCTGAAGGGTCAAGGAATGGCTGTGTAAGTTCCCTGGCGCTCTGGGCAGGGGTAGGCAATCATCCTGGCCCCAGGCTGCCAGCTGCATGTGCCATCTGAGGGGACATGGTTCCTGCCTGAGTTCACAGCATCATCACAACTTACATGGAGGAAACCAGAGCTCAGCGAGGCTGAGTAACAGGCAAGGCGGGGCCTAAATTCAAGTTTGGAACCGTCCAGGAGAACTGCCCAACACAGGGTAAGCGGTTTTGGGTAAATCAAAGTCCTCACCACAGTTCTCACAGTTGTGGTCGGGCTGCCCACCGGCTGCCACTGTCCCCCCAGCCCCAGGACCGTGGGCTCCAGCCACAGAGAGCCCTGCTACTGCCTGAACAGGCCGAACGCTGTCCTGTCGTGTGGCCTTCACTGTCCCTCCAGATGCGCTCACGGCAGGTCCCTCCCTTCACTGAGCCCCTCCACGCCAGAGCCTTCCCGAGCACGGAATCTGAAACTGCCCCTGTCCCTCTCCAACCCCCAGCTGGCTCTGCGGTCATGCAGCCACTCCTGGGCCAAGGGCTCTGCTCCCTGCCGCAGCCCTAGCGCTGGGACGGCCCGGCACTGGCACAGCTCCCCCCACCGTTACTGGACGTCCATGTAACACCACGTGCCTAAGGGTGAACACACACCAGCCTCACTCGTGCCCACGTCACTCAGCAATATGAGGTTCTTCTCACGGCACAGGGATTCTGGCCCACACCGCCAGGGCGCCCTCCTACCTCCAGGAACACCAGCCCCTGCTGTGGCCAGTGTGTTCCACGTCCAGAGTGGTGACATCCACTGGGCAGGAGTGAGCACACGGTGAGGCACGTGAAGCAAGGCAGAGCTGCAAGCTCAGCTCCCCAGAACAGCAGGAGGACATGGCGGGTGGACGGCAGAGGGACCCCCGCTGTCTCCGGGGTCAGAGACGACACAGCCAGGGAACTCCAGGGTTTCTTTAAAGGCTGAAGTGAGCAGTCAAGACTTGCCCAACCTTCTTAAACCATCCCCACCAACTCTAGGAGGTTCTGCCCTCAAAGAACCCACCAGTTCAGCCAGGTTCACAGCCCAGGGGTCTCCATCCCCAAGAGTCTCCCAGATGACTCCTGGCTCCTCGTGTGCAGAGGCTCGGGGACACAAGGGCTGGGCTGGGAGCAGGCACCCAGACCAGCTTAGTTTTCCTTGACTTACTGATCTGAGTGGGGCAGCGACGCAAACAGAGAACAAGAGGCACAGTTTCCTTCCAGGAGAGACGCGGAGTCAGTGACTAGCACGAGTGCGGTCTCTCCAGCAGGGAGGAGGGCCTCCTCACCGGGAGCGGGTCCTCGCACACAAGCTACTTCCTCAGGTGCCCGGATCAGCCACACGCCGCCCGGTGCTCACGTGACCTCATGGTTATGAAACCCCTGCATTCGAAGTTGGCGTGGAGGGTGGGAGGGACGTCCAACCCAGAGACGGACAAAGTCGGCTGTCTGGGTCTTCCATCTGACTTCTCACAGTTGTAGGCATCAAGCTTAATAATGAACCCAGTCCGTTTCCAGGATGGATTATTAAATAGGGGGTCCCGAGCACTCTGAAATGGAAGAGGCGGCTCCCCGGGCCAGCACTGTTCTGAACGCACAGCGTCTCTTTTTCGGCAGGGTTATTCGACAGGAGCACAGGGGAGGGCCTTACACACAGTGCCGCTTGAGTCAGCAAGGGTTCTGACAGCTTCCCACAAAAGCCCGCGGACAAGAGGAGCCGTGGGGCTGGAGGGAGCACATGCAGGAAAACCAGAGCCAGACGAACAACAGCCCCCATAAAGCACGCTGAAGAGCGGGCTGACCTCAGCCTTGCACGGAGGTCTCCTGCCGCAGGGCCCTGCGCAGCTCATCCAACGCCTGGTTAGTAAGGTGGGGTATCAAATGGGGGGGGCCAAAAATGCCTGCACTACGGACTCAAGACTCACATGATCTTGAAAGACCAGAAGAACAGAGAAGACGGAACTGCAGAGGATGACTGTGAAGGTGAAGCCCAGTACTGAGGTTTAAAGAGCCAAGTGCACAAACACAGAGCACGGAGTTCCTGCAGCAGTGCGGGTGAGAGAGGACCTGGAGGCTTGGGTCACCTGCCTAAAAGCACGGTGAGCAGCTTGGAAAGGAAATGAGGCCTTGGAACACACAGCTCCTTGTCCCTCTCCCACTTTCTTTTAATAAACAAGGAGCTCCCCTAGCGACACTAGAGAGCAGAGAGACCCGGACTGATGAGCTGATCTACGCCAGGCACCCACCTCATCCACAGCTGCATCCCCTTCCAACTGGTCCCATGTTCTAAGAGGGCGCTGACTTCCCTTCTAGACTATGGGGCCTGTCTGATTCACGGCTGCATCTCTAGCACCTGGGACAGAGCCTGACATGAGACAAACATCTACTGAATAAAAAATGACAAGCTAATGAGGGGGGGATGAGTGAGGAACCTGAGTCATACAAGATAACTGGGGGGTGTTCTGGCTAAAGATGAGATGACTTGGAGAATATGATAATTCCCTTCAAATATCAGAAAGATCACAAGTGCTGTCAGGTGGAAAAGCAATCAGACTTATCGTGTGTCACCCATGGGAGCGGTGGGGGGAGTTACGAGGAAGACGTCAGTTCTGCACACGGAGAACTTTCTAGTCAACAGCTGCACAGCTCTGCAAGGAAGCAGATTCCAGCCGGATGCCCACCTGTCAGGGATGCTTCGGGGGGTTTCCTGTGTGGGTCAGGGGAGCGGAAGACATGTTTTCAGGGTTCTTTTCTTATCCAAGAACCTGTAAGACTAAGTAATGGCCTGCGGGTTGACAAAGCCCCCAGGAAGCCCACACTCAGACCAAGGATGAGGAAGAGGTTTCAGCTCATGTGTCATCACCACTGGCACTGACAGTCTGGAAGGCAGTGTTAGGAAAGACCGCTGGGCCGCATGGGGACTGGGACCAAGAGCTATGAGGCAGGGGATGGTGGCAAGAGGGTAACTTGTTTGTGGGTCCTGATCTGCACACCCCAGCTTGGTGGCTGGCTTCAAGGCAGGTCAGCTTCCAGGCTCATCACTGGAGCCAAGTCTCCACAGCACGTCTCCGGGACACCAGCAGGGAAGGAACTGGCTCAGCCAGTCTGCTCAGAGCCTGGGACAGAGACGCATCACTAACACACACCTGCCCTAAGGAGATTCCATCCATCAGGGAAATAAATAACTAAAGTGTCCCATAGACCTGGGGACAGCAGCAGTGTGGCTTTGGGCAAGTCACTTAACCAGTCTATGTCTCATTTTCTCCAGCTGAAAACAGGAATAGGAACCTCTACTTCACGGAACTGCTGTAAAGGTCAAGGGAGCGAATGTATGTCTCATGCACCGAGAAGCGACATAGTGTAAGAGCTTGGTCAACACTTGCCTTGACCACCCACGGACTGGGCAGTGCTGAGCAGACGTGGAGGAGAAACTTCCACTCTGCCAGGGAGCACCACGAGGGCAGAGTGCAGAGGGCTCCTCTGGCTGAGGCCTGGGGCGCCTGGCGGTCAAGGTGAAGGAGGCACACTCTTCTCCCGGGGCGGAGGGGGGGGGTGGCCAGGACAGTGCCTGGGCTCCCTGTCCCACCACCTCCAAAGCTGACTCCATTACCTTCTGGGAAGATTTCCTATGAAGCCAGACAGGCCCGTGGCCCCTGCAGGGTGGTGCACCCTCCAATCCTCACCCCAGGCAGCTGCTTGGGGTGTTAGGGGACACCCCTCCTGCCCTCAACTGCTGCTGCTCCTCCCCTCACCGGCCCTGCCCCCTCACCCGGTCCCCTGAACAGCTCCTGCCTTCCCCTTTATCTTCTCCACTCACTGGGTAATTAAGGATGATCTGCTAATTATGCAGGCAGCTGATTGAGGCTCCCAACCTTGGGAGGCACCAGGTGCCAATCAGCAGGGAGAGAGGGGAAGAGGAATGGAGAGGAAGGAAGAAGTGAGGAAAAGCGGGGAGTGTGGGGAGGTGAGAAGGGAGGATGGGGAGGAGAGGGGAGAGGAAGAAAGAGGAAGAAAGAAGACAGAAGGAGTGGTCAGGCTAGGGGCGGGGAAGGGCAAGTGGCGGCACCCCCATCCACAGTCTGGCCGCCCTGCAGCCCTCTGCCCGTCATCTAAGTCGTGTGGAGCAGGCGGTGTCTCTGGGCAGATACTCTGGGGCCGGCGGGCAGGTGAGGGCGGGAGGTCTGCGAGGCAGGAGGAGAAGCCAGGGAGGGGCCGCGAGGTACTTGTCATTCCCTCTGTCTCCGCGGGCTCCGGGCTCCTGGCTCCACTGCGGCAGAGCAGGAGGAAGGACCAGGCCTGGAATGCTAATTTTCAATGAGCTCACCTGCCTGCAGCAGGGGACACAGGCTTCAGTGGGGCCGAGGGGCCAGGTCTGGGCCTGAAATGGGGGGAGCAGGGGGGCAGGGGAGACAGAAAGCAGCTCTTCACCCACCTGTCTCCCCTCTGCAACAGTATGCTCAAGGGGAGAGATTCCAAGCTGGGGTCACATCCCCACCGCAAAGCCATAAAAAATGAAAAGCCCATAAAAACAGAAAAGCCTGTGCCTGTGGACCCGGTGTCAGCCTTGCCTGCTGCCCCCACTCGTCCCTTCCCTTCATCCTCGTTCCCAATCTGTCACCATGTCCTGCCCTTATTCCCTTTGAAACGCCTCTCTCTCATCCGCCCTCCCTGCCTGCGGCTCCTGGCCACAGGCTCCCCCTTCTTGTCCACTATGACGCTGCCTGAACCTTCCCAACACTCTTCTGTCCCATCATCTCTGGCTCAAGAACCTATGAAGCTCCCCAAACCCTGAGCTCGAGCCCAAAGCCCTGTCCAGTTGGGAGAAGCCCCCACGGGCCCCAACTCTCCCCTCACCCACATCCTCCCACCCACTCCTTTTGCTGGGGACGTCCCAGTGCTGTGGGACACACAGAAACAGGAGGGGCTCCCAAGGGCACCCGATGTCGGGGCAGAGGGGGGAGCAAGGCCACAAACGTGGAGAGCTGACTTTCACACCCCATTGTGCAGTGAAGGTGCTGATGTACAGGCCAGGCTCCCGTCTGTGCTCTGGTACTCAGATCCCCGCAGACCCCTGCAGCCCTCCAGTCAGGCCTCAAGCCTTTGGCACCCATCTCTAGGCCCCAACGCATTCCTCACCCTGCTGCGTATGAGTAAGAGCTCCAGGCCGACCAGTTACCTTGCAAGAACAAGGCCTATCTGGGAATGGGGCCAACCCAGCAGCAGTAAGCAGAGGCAGGATGCAGCAACACCAAGTCCCGACCACGTCATTCAGCCCTGCAGTGCCAGAGCCTGCCCTATGGATTGCTTACCCTTGCTTACGCTGGTCTGGGGAGTGGGACTGACAGACGTGCTGCCAATGCTCAGTTGCTTCTCTCTCATCCAGGTCCCCAGGAGCCCACCCAGTTCATGCCGTGCAATTCAGAACCAGCCCCGACTGCTGCTTTCCCATCCTGACGATGACGTCCCTGAGGACAGGAGCCACATGCTACACACTGTTAGTACCCCTTGGTCCCGAATGCTGGGTACGTGGTAGGAAGTCAACGGGGATCTGGAACCTGGCTGTAAGGGGAGCCTCGATGCAGGCACCAGGCTACTGGAAGCATCCTATCGTCCCTGGGCCAAGCCAAGCCCACGTTCGACTAACTCATCACTCCCTGCCCGGAAGATGGCCTTCCTGCCCTCTGCTCATCCCATCCAGGGACAGCGCGACATGACAATGTCTACAGGTCCCAAACACCAGGAGGGGAAAGGAAAGTATGCTAAAAATCCAACGCTCCCTTTCTTTAGAAAGGCAGGCACATGGTCACAGTGCCGGTGAGGAAACACAAGGATTTCTGATGGATTGTTTCTGGCATCCGTGTCAATCACAAGGCATGAGGTGACCATAATCTGGGACTAATGGCTCTTAAATGCCTATGTCCTCTTGCTTACATGTTCCTTGGGCATATTTGGCATAAAAATATGCATTAAAAGGGTACCTAACACTTTCTGTAACTATTTTTTTGGGGGGGTGGGTTAGATTTATTTATTTATTTGTAATGGAGGTGCTGGGGACTGAACCCAGGACCTTGTACGTGCTAAGCACACGTTCTAGGGCTGAGCTGCACCCTCCCCCATCTTCTGTGACTATGATGGCAGGTTAACGGATGGTCAGAACAGGCAGCGATGAGCAGCGATGATGTCACCAGATAAGAAGAGGGGCTGTTTACTGAGCGCTGACTGCATACAAGGCACTTCGACTCTCGTGCATCTTCCAATTCATTTAATCTTAACAATCGTCTTCTGAAGAAGGTACCATCATCATCACTGTTTCATAAATGGGAACACTGAGGCTGAGAGAGGTTAAGTAGCTTGCCTGAGGTTACAGGGCAAGCTAACGAGGAAGCCAGACGGCAGCCCAGGCAGTCTGCTCAGGAGTCAACCCCCTCGACCACATCAGGGCACCCCCTCAGTTACATTCACATCCTGGGTAGGCTTGGGGTAGGCAGGGGCATCAGTGGGCAGCTCAGAGACAGAAGAATCAAGAGGATCCGATGTTTGGACCACGTCCCACTGGAGACAATGACCCCATTTTCTGCCCCTGTCGGGGAAGGCTCCCAGGAAGAGGGGGAATTCCAGTTGATGGAGGAGGACACTGTGTGCTGCAGCAGTGGGGGGGGGGGTCCCTAGTCTGAGGTCCAAGCAAGGGACAGTATGGGAGACTTGACCAGGAGAGGGACCTGAGTCAGGCAGTCAAACACTCCAGCCTGGGGGAGGGGTGGAGTGGGCATCCAGTGAGAAGCAGCTCTAAGCCCATCTCAGGTTACTCATGGCCAAAGACAGACAAGACCCATACACAGGACAAAACCGGGGACCTCTGCAAGACACAGCAAACACTGTGCACTCCTGTTCAACGGACACCAAGTGAAAAATCACGGCAGCCCAAGGGTTGTGCGGGATCAGCGCTGGTGGTACAAACAGCCCTCACTCCCTGCTCGAAAGCATCGATGACCCAAGGCCACCACACCAGCCTCGGGAAGCCCCTCTCTCAAGTCACACAGGCTTCTGACTTTCTGGAACATTCTTCGCTCAACCTACCCACTCACCGTTCAGGTTTTGCCATAAATATTTTTCCTCACACATGCCTTCCCTGACCCTCCAGACCAAAACAGGCCTCCTGTCATCACAGACAGTGGTAATTCCAGAGCCTGGAGCCTCGAGACTTGGGTGTGACCCCTGGCTCTGCCACTCAGACAAGCCTCTTGGCCTTTCTGCCTCAGTTTCCTCATCTAGAAAAAAGGAACAACAGGACTTCCTCAGCTGTCGCTGTGAGGGCTGAATGACATACACTCAGATCAGTGGAAGCACACAGGTAATGCCCATGCAAATACAGTTATCACAAAAATATTAAAAACAGGTCTTATCACAATGGTAAGTGACATGCAAATGATCGAGTCTGTCCCTGCTGCTGGAGCACATCCTCTAGGTGGGCAGGGACGCTGCCCTGTTCGTTGCTGTAACTAAGGAGAGTAGCACAGAGCCTTGCACACAAAAAGCGCTGCATAAAAATGTGCTGACTCCAGGAGTAAGTGAGGCGATAGGCTCCTCAGTGGGAGGAAGAGCATGAGCTGGGAGAGCTGTACCACCTCTGGGCCTGTGGATCCACGGGGAACCCGGGACTAAGTGGGACAGGAGGTTGTGAGCTCCTACGAGAAGTTCTAAGCTGGGCACCCAGCTTGGCCCCTTGGGTACGGGGAAGCCAGCTGGGTCCTCCCAGGACTAAGAATCACCAAAAGGGGTGCTCCAAAAATGGTGCATGGCCGGGACTGGAGAGACGACTGCCCAGGGCAGGGAGCAGCCCCGATCACATGGGGGTGGTAGCAGCACTCACCTGCTAAAGATGTCTGCGGAGACCTTCTGTAGGTACTGCAGGGCGTCCGCCACCTGCTGGATGGCCTCCTCTCGTCGCAGGTCCGGCTGGATGAGGGGCACTGCATAGGTCTGACCGGCCAACGAATGTTGGGTCCCCGTGGGGGTCATGGTGCCTGGGGGTGGGAACCGAGCATCAGGACTGCCCCCACACTCACCTGCCACAGGACAAGGTGCCGGGAGAAGGGCACCCAGCCCCCCACCCCAATGATCTGCAGAGCTTCAGCACGTGGTGGGCGGCTGGGAGCTCACAGGAGCTGGTGCTCTGTTGATGTTTGTTGGGGGAACGAGGGAGGGAAACTGGTAAGGACCAGAGACTGATGAGAAGCTTTCAGAGGAGGTGCAAAACTGACTGGCTGCCAGGCGCCCGGGACCCAGCAAGGCACCCTTTCCCTACCTCATCTCCCTTCAATCTCCCAAGTCTGGATGAACAAGAAACCCTGGCTGCAAAGTGACAAAAAAGGGATGGATTGGGGGTGGGGGGAACTGCCTCTATCAACTGCCAAATGGCACCCAGGTCTGGAAAAGCACAGAAAATGTGGACTCCTGGGTTCTCACTCTGGCCCCCGAGGACCTACGCCTGAAATAGAACAGGCAGTGGCTGTGACTCCAAGTATAAGGGTGTCCAGGCTCTGTTCTCCCAGGCCAGAGCTAAGGGGGGCCAGGAGGAAGGAGGGGCATGTGGTGGCAGGGGACAGGAAGGAAAAACACTCCTTTGAATTGCAAGAGGAGGGCAGAGTCTATTTATACTGGGTTTAATTAACTCTGCTCCCTGGTGCCACCAAAGCAGCAATCACACTGCAGACAGCACTGATTTGATTGGCAAGAGAGGCACCAGGCAGAATATTAAGGCACTGGGCCCCTATAAATAGGCCTAATCACAGCCCCTCGGTAGAAGACGGCGAGGAAGACATTAATCAGGCCTGGAACTGTGCCCCAGACCTGTTTTCTCAGGCACCACGTTGGGGCCCTTAGTTGCAACAGAGGTGTGGGTGGGGCTGGGTAAATGTAGCAGGGAGGGTTTAGGAGGCTTCATTTGGGCTTCAAGTGCTGTGTGACCTGGAGTAAGTTGCTTGCCTTCTCTGAATCTCTGATTCTTTCCATTTCTTATCCTGCAGACTGAGAATAGCACTGCTCTGATAAGTGGTTATTCTCAACGTATCAACCAAAACCCTCCTCAGGCTGCAGCTGACTCCTTTGCTCCCTCTATTGGCTTCTGCCCTTCCTTCTACCCTACTTGTTCTCTCCTACCCTTCCCAGGCCAGCACTTTTCCTGATATGACCTTTCTGCCCTCCAAGCTTTTCTCCAGCAGCGATCTCATCAGCGTCCTAGATCTGAACCTGCCTAGACTCCTCATCAGGGCCCAGGAGTAACTAACTCCTCACCTCCCCACTTCCCTTCCTGCCTATCAAATGACCAAAGTGGAACCGGCTGATTCCAAACCAGCTGAGGAACCTAACCCTCTGGGACCTCATACTCCTTTCAAATATCCCCACCCACCCCTCTTTGCATTTTCACTGATGCAAATCTGCTGTGTGTCCTCACTTAGTCCTGTACCTCAGTTTTCCCATCTGTAAGATGGAGAAGGAGTAAAAGGTAGAAGGTACTTTCTGTGCCCATCTTGAAATGCATTTCTCGTAGTGAGTCACCACACTGTGTGTGTGCGTGTGTGCGTGAGCACATCTCCTAAGCCAGGGAGCAGCAGGTCTGTTCAAGAATTAAGAAATTGAGTACAGGTGCTTAGCGGTTTACTCATTCTGCCTGTAACAAGCCCTGATCAGCTACTAGGTGCCAGCCATGATCACGACAAAGATGAACAGGATGCTATATATGCTGTTAGGACAGCTTGGAAAAGAAACAGCATGTGGAAGATAAGCGCTCTACCCTAGCCAAGAACCCAGCGCTAGAGGACACTGTGGAAGGAGTGATAAATCCCTTCTGGGGTCAGCGGAGTCAGGAAAAACTCTTAGCAGAAGCTGTACCTCCCTACCAGGCCCAGGGAGAGAGGGCAAGGAGAGCACCCCAGGTAGAACGGAGAGTTAGACCAAGGTGTGTAGGGGAAGGGCAAGTGGTTTGGGTGGTGGGGACACAACCATTCTTGGGCAAGTAGCAGGAAAAAGAAATGTGAGGCCAGATAGTGAAAAACACTGAATACCACGGCAAGGAGCTTGGACTTGGGCCTGCAAGCCAGGAATGAAATGCTGAGGCCTGTCATCCCATACAGCAGGCACTAGCTACATGTGGCTACTCAGCACCTGGAATGGGGCCAGTCCTAACTGAAATGTAGTCTAAGTGTAAAATATACACCGAGCTTCAGACTTAGTAGTAATAAAAAGACTAACGTATCTCATTAAAAATTTAAATACTGATTACATGCTGAAATGACCGTATTTCAAATACGGTAGGCTTAAGCAAAATATATTACTAAATTAACTTCACCGTTTCCGTTTAAAGTCACATATGTGGCTGGTACCTCGGAGAATCTGGTGAAAACTGCGGATTCTCCCAGGGAAGTGGACGTACAGCATACCCGTCTCACACAATGAGATTTGTAATTTTGGACGTGCTCGGGACACCCAGCTCGGCTGCAGGCAGCCGGGACCCAAGCACAGTTCCCGCGGTGCGGGGTCAACAAGGGGCCGGGACGGGTGGGGCTGCAAAGGGAGCACCCAGGGCAGCCGGTCCAAGGGCCAGGCCGGAGGTGCGCAGGCCCGCGGGCCCCGGCTCTGTCCGCGAACCCGCAGGGCTCCCGGGCCAGTGCCTCCCCGGCAGCGCGGGCGGGCGCAGGCCTGGCGCCGGGGAACCCCGAGCGGGGGCCGCGGGCCTGTGTGCCGAGGCCCAGGCCGGCCCCTCCGGGCGGGCAGCCAGTCGGCGGCCGAGGCGGAAGTCAGCGGGCCCGGGCCTCCTCGCTCCGCTCGCCGCCCAGCCGGCGCCTCCCCGAGCCCCTGTTGCCCCCTGGCGTCTCCGTCCGCCCCCTCCGCGTCCCGCCCCGGCCCCGCGCGCCCCGCAGGCCCGCACCCTCACCTGCGCGCCGCCCGCCGGGTCCCGGCGCCGCCTGCTCCGCCTCCCGGGCGCTGGGGGCCCCCAGCTCTGGCTCCGCCTCCAGCCGCCAGTTCTGCCCGCCCTGCGTCGGCAGCTCTCAGCCTGGAGCCAGGAGCGCCTCCTCTCCTCAGGGCTGAGCGCGCCGCCAGCCCGTCAGCGCCGCCTCGCGCGACCCGGCGTGACCCCCGCGCAGCCCCGCCCCTCTCTCGCGAAGCTCCGCCCCCACGAAGCCCCGCCCCTCCGTGCAGCCCCGCCCCTCTCCCCTTTCCTCTCCCCTTTCCCCTCCCCTCCGCGAGGCGCTCGATTGACCTCCCCTCGTCCAGCCCAGATTTTGTGGCCTAGGCCTCTGCAGGCCCAGCTCACCACAGAGCCCGCCTAGTGCCCGCCCCCGTTTAAAAACTAAATGCCGGACACGAAAGGATAAACGCTGCACGAGTCCACTTATGCAAGGTGCTCGGAGCCGTCAGATCCAAACAGAACCAGAACGGTGGTTACGGTGGGGGGTTACTGTTTAATGGGTGCAGGGTTCGAGATGGTCTCTCCCTGACCACATGCTAGTCAGGCTGCTCGGAATCCTCTTTCCAGCTAGGCCTCCGCTCCCTCGCCCAGTTTTAGGGGGAATCCTGTTGCTTTAGCCAGGTCCCGTCCCCTCCAGCCTCTACAGCAGACCACCCTCGTTTCTGACCAGACTCCTCAGCCCTCGCCGTCCCCACGAGATGTCCCATCCCTGACCTGCCTGCAGCAAGAATCCTAGCCAAGAATTACCCTTCCCTCTTAGTAACTTTCCATTCCCGTCACCCCCCACCTTGCTCCTTGGCTAAAAGTCCCCACTTGTCCACGCTGTATTTACAACTGACCCAGGTTCTATACTGACCTCTCTTTCCCGCTGTTGCAGAGTCCTGAACAGAGTCTGCTTTCACCGCTCCAGTTTTCTCTGACATGTCGGTTTGCAATGATGAAAAATTCTGGAGATCCGTAGTAGAGATGGTTGCACCAATATGAATGTACTTAATGCCACTCAACTGTACACTTAAAAATGGTTAGAGAGGTAAGTTTTATGTTACGTATATGTTACAACAAGGAAAAAAACTAGATGGTTTTTTTTAAAGACTTAAAAAAAAAAACCTCTTAACTGTATAAAGGAAGCATCAGTCCAGAGACCCTGCAATGGTCCCTCCTGGAGCCCACTGGGTAAACTCAAAATTCTTGGCACTAGAGTTGCCATATAAAAACACAGGACTCCAAGTACATTTGAATTTCAGATTTCATATATATATTTATTTATTTATATTTAGTATTTTATATATATATATATTTAGTATAAGTATGTCCCAACTAAGCATGAGACACATTTACACTAAAAAATCATTCACTGTTTATTTAAAATTCAAAATTCAGTAGGTGTTTATATTTTTACCTGCTAAATCTGGCAACCCTACTTTCTTCCTAATGCTCTCCAAATTTTGTCCTCCTTCCCGGCTCCCCTCCACACCCTTCCCTGGGAGGGACTTAGGCTGAACTGCCTTTTTTGATGAGAACATTCCAATGACATACTGGCTGCAGCATATGGTTTCCACCAATGATGGGAAAGAGATGAGTTTCCGCCTGTATTACAGACTGAATGTGTCCCCCCACCCTCCCCAAATCAATAGTTAAAGCCCCAACCCCCAATGTGATGGTATTTGGGCTGGGGCCCTTGGGGGGTGATTAGGGTTATATGAGGTCGTGATGGTGGGGCCCCCATGATGGGCTGACAGCCCTCAGGAGACACAGGGAGAGGTAAGGACACAGGGAGAAGGCAGCGGTCTGCAACGCAGGAAGAGAGCTCTCACCAGGAACCAAATCAGCTCACAGCCTTGATGTTGGACTTTCCAGCCTCCAGGACTGTGAAAAATCAATTTATGCTGTTTAAGCCACTCT
Source organism: Vicugna pacos (assembly GCF_048564905.1). Lineage (NCBI taxonomy): Eukaryota > Metazoa > Chordata > Mammalia > Artiodactyla > Camelidae > Vicugna > Vicugna pacos. Next base: position 20,374,004 of record NC_133020.1, read on the forward strand.
ATGGTATTTTGTTTTTGACTAATACAACCTGCAAGCACATGTCCCCCTCCCTCCACCTGAGCAATGACTGAGTGGCAATGGCTTAAGGTATCCAGGACACATCGAAGGAGGGGACATATGCTGAGTAGAGGAGAGCTCGGAGCCTTGGGGCTCTGCCACTCATCCTCGGTGTGACCTCTGGCAAGTTGTCCAAAGGGGCCTCGGCTGCCCCATTTATAAACCGGGGTTAGAAGTGCAGATACAAACTACTATATGTAAACTAGATAAACAACAAGGTCCTACTGTACAGCACTGGGAACTATATTCAATAGCTAGTAATAACCTATAATGAAAAAGAAGATGAAAAAGAATATGTATGTTTATCTGAATCACTATGCATTACCAGACATGAACACAACATTGTAAACCGACTATACTTCAATTAAAAAAAAAGAGAGAGTGCTTGCCCTCACTCCCTTTAAGGGCTGCAGAGAAAGGACGTCTAATTGCTCCATGATCTGTAAAGTTTATTCAAACATGAAAGGAAATTTGTATGCGCCCCAGGATGTCCGTCTGCACACAGACAGGCACCCACATCCCCCATCACCCCCCAACCCCGGCTATGCTTTCTCACCAGAGCGCTGCTAGACAACACCCCCGCCCAGACCAGCCAGTTCAGCCTCCACACAGGTCACCCGCACTTCACAGAAGTTCTCAATCTAATCTGCTGCCAACAGATTCATCCCAGATATAACTGTAAAGATTTCCTAGGAGCTGCACTGCAAGGACATTTAACTTCAGCCGCTTGGCTGCAGGGAGAACCTTACTTCAGTCTGGATAAAGAAAAGCTGAGTGTCATAAGATGTGGACACTAAGGTCCTACCTGCCTGCCTTTTGGGGCCTGTTGAATTCTATTCAAATGAAATATACAGAAAAGGCAAATCCATACAGAATGCAGATTGGTGGCTATCCAATTTCCTTTCCTGTTCGATGCTCCCCGGACAGAGGGGGTGGGGAGGCCACTGGCTGGGGGCCTCTCCTGTGTGTCCCCCAAGGATACCTTTTTCTTTCTTCAGAAGGAGGATGAGGAAGACACTGCAGTGTCCCTGGTCACCCTTCTCCCAGCACAACTTCATTGAGTGCAAGCTCTGTGCCTTCAAACATGTCAGAGAAACAGACAGGTAAGCAGATGATTGCCAGGGTGTGATGGTGCTTTGAGAGAAGCAGGGAGGGGTGCAGGGTGCTGGAGAGCAGGAGCAGGGGCACACATGCAGAGCTTCCGTCGTGCCCAATGGAAAAGTCTTCCAAGGTGCAGAACTGGAGTAAGGAGAACAGGGCAGACCTGGAGGCTCCACGGTGCCTTTAGGAGCCTGGAGTCTTCTCTCTACTCCGTGCTAGCACGTGGCTTTCATCCTTGGGGCTGTGATATGTGTGCTCCATTCCCAGCCTTGCATCTGATGTCCAGGTGGGAAGAAAGGAGGCACAGAGAAAAAAAGGTAAAATGCAGATGTGAGCCCAACGGATTCCTTTTTAAGAACGCTTCCCTAAGACTCTCCAGCCAGCAACTTCCTCTTACATCTTATTTGCCAGGGTGGGATCACATGACTGCAGCTAGCAGCAAGGGAGTCTAGGGAAATGAGCATTTTTAACTGGGTATACGGCTTCCCTAAACAAAGAGATTCTGTTAGAAGGAGGAGAGGACAGAAAGAGGGGGAGTCGACTGTGCAGTTAGAGATACCTAACCTTTGTCCAAGGTTGCTCAGAGACGGACTTCTGGAAGATGTGATGCCAGAGATGAAACTTAAAGGATAAGCTGGCGTTACCCCAGGGTGGGGCTGTAGGCGTCCCAGGGATAGGAGACAGCAGGAGTCTATTAATTAAGGCAAGGCTGGCTGCTGCAACAAACCAAAAGGTCTCATTCCTTCTCACTAACAAATCAGCCACATCAGTGGATGGCCCTAAGTTCTTCCCGGCTGTGGCTCCACTGTCTTCATACGGGGCTTCTGAGCTTGGAAGGGGAAGAACAAGAGGAGCAGGAGGGAGGGAGGGAGGTTTGATGGAGCGGGCCTGGCAGCAGCATCTGTCACTCTGGTTCCCATTCCGCTGGCAAGACCCTGTTCAAACGGGCACATGTAACCGCAGGGGAGGCTGGGAAACCCAGTCTATCTGTAGACCAGCCAGCTTCCACGACGGTGACCAGGAGGTGAGAAGACATGCAGTGGGTGTGGGGTGGGAAGCGACACAAGGCCATAAGCAGCTTGGCGTCGCTGGAGTACAAGGCAGAGAGGGGTGGGGATGAGATTAGAGACGCAATACCAGGTACCACCTTGGGCGCTCCTGCTCTGTGCCAGGCAACGCGCGTGGCGCTCTGCATCTGTAATCTCAGCTACGAGAGGGGGTCTGACATGTGGAGAAGAGGTGGGAGATCTGTGTTTATTTGTGTAACAATCCTATTTCCTAGCAAGTGTACAGAGTTTCACTGTGTGCAAACCACGTGGACATGTACAATATTCAGTATTTATAAGACTTGGTGAGGAAAATATTCCCATCATCCCTATGTATATTTGGAGGAAAACAAGGCTTTGAGAGGCTGAAGAACTTGTCTGAAGTCAGACAGGTCCACCTATTCATAAACACTCTTACCCACTCTATTACAGTACCTCCCAAAGAGGGGCTCATTGGTCATGATGGGGAGTCTGGGCTCGAGCCAGAATGTGTTGAAACCCTGGGACCACAGCAGTGGGCTTGAAAGAAGCCACATTTCTGATGCCCCAAACTGGGCTCCCTCAGACTAACCTGTAAGCAGTGGCACCCCCGGGCATGAAGGGCAGCACCCGGCTCTCCCAGGTGCGGACGTCCCCCACTTTCAGAGAGAGGGGGCAAGGAACTTCCGTGCCTCCCTCTGAACGTGAAATGACCCACCTCAGGACCTTGCGGCTCTCCTGCTCCCCCTCACCTCCTCTGCAGCCTAGGAGGACCAGGGCTGGGAAGAGAGCGACGGGGGGCGGGGGGCACAAGCAGGGTGCAGGAAGGGCTGACTGCCGTCAGGCACAGTAACAGTACTGTCAGAGGACCGTAAATGTATTTTAATTAAAATCAGAAGAAAAAAATGAACTTTTGATTGAATAAGATATTTTAATATATAATACTAATATGTTCATCTATGCATCTATGTATCAACATAGTCAGAAAACACGATTTTCAGGGAAGGGAAAAGGACCCACCTCATCTACGAAAGTCTGTGATGAGGTTGGTGTGTGAGAGTGAGGAGGAGGAGAGGGGTGTGTGTATGTGTGTGTGTGTGTGTGTGTGTTTCAAGGCAGGGACTGAGGACCTAAGACTTCAAGCTCTGGACTCTCCTGCTCTCAGACTTCAGGTCCCAGGCTGCCAGCATCCATCTCACTAAACTCCACGCACTATGACATACTCTGAGGAACCTGGAACCCAGAGCCTGGTGCCCACCACCCTGCGTGGATGTGCATTTACAGGAGCTGCACCCCTCTTCCTGGCATAGTGTCCATAGCTCTGAAATCCCACCGAGTGGGAGCTGGGCACAGGGCAGCAGGACTAATCCTTGAAATGGCTCAAGGAGGATTATCCCAGCCTCTCAGCAGCAGCACAGCTGGGCTCATTCCTGGGGAGGGGAGACCAGAGCAGGGTGGCTGCCCAAAGTGGGAAGACTGGCCAAGGGCTGGGCAAGGCAAGGAGAGGGTCCTAAGGGGCGGGGCTAAGTCTCAGAGGTGGGATTATGCAAATCAAGCCAATTCCAGCCAGACATCCAAAGCTTGAAAAAGAAAACCTAGCCTGAGGGGAAAGAATTTAATTTATAAAAATTTGGAAGTACGAAATGTAAAATAATCCCTTAAGGTGCTTACTTAACAACCAAATCATTCCGACACGATGAACCATATGTAAAATGTTCCTCCTCCCCACCCTCAAGGCCCCATATACAGCCCCCTTTCTCTATCTGCAACTATGCTTGTGTTGGACCCAGCAAATTCTGAAACCTCTGCCTCTAGGGAAGCGGGGTGACAGGAAAACAAGACCTGATTTTGTGAGCTCCAGCCCGTAGAGGGAAAAATGCCTTGTGATTGGAGCATGCTGATATGTGCTAATGTGGTAGGAGACCCAGGCAGGTGAGAAGTGGGCCTCAGGAGTTGGGGTGAGTCCTGGGTGGGTGGAGATGAGAGCAGGGTCTGGGTGGGAAGGCTGGGTGACTGGTTAAAGCCTGACCTGCGTGGTGCATCTGGGCCCAGATTGCCGGGGCTTACACTCTGGTAGCCATTAGTCATGAGTGGGGATTGGACACTGGAAACTAGGCTTCTGTGTGCAACCGAGGAATCAAACTATTAATGTGCTTAATTTTAACTAAAACTTAGTTTGAAAATTGATACTCCATTCAGTTACTGGAAAAACAGAAGTGTGTGAGACAACTTGAGTATGTAAATTTACTTTTTTAATGTGAATTTTGTGAAATCTAGACACAGGCCACACATTTCCAATAAAAATTTAGCATCCAAATTGAAATATGGTTAAGTGTAAAATACAGCAATATACTTCTAGGACTCGGAAAAAAAGAACTTTTTTCAGGTACCTCATTGATAAATGTTTATATGATTACATGTTGAAATGATAATATTTGGGATATGTTGGGTTAAATAAACATATCATTGAAGTTAATTTTTTTATTTTTAAAATGTGATGACTAGAAACTTAAACATCACACCTGTTGCTCACACCGTGTGTATCTACCGGACAGCTCTTCCCTAGAGTGGTAAGAGGGACCTAACTCTGGTCCATGTGGAAGAGAAGAATTAGCAAGGCAGAGCAGAGGCTCTCCAGGGTAGGGCCAAAGGTCGCTTGACGGTGGGGCTGGGGGTAGGAGGGGAGAGGGGAGTGGGAGCTGGGAGGGGGCAGAGAAACTTGACCTGGCAATGTTAAGAATGTGATCAATGGGGCCAGCCCACTGTTTACTTAACCTCTTCCAAATTCCAGCTGTAGATGGATAACACGTCCCCACCAGCTGTCCACACGGGGCTACCGTGGGAGCCGCCTGCCTTTTCTTCAGCCTGCCCTGCACGCCAAGTCTGTCTGCTCTGACATTTGCTAGAACACTGCCAGTGGGATCACGGCCCTCAGTTCTGCACCTTCTAGCACAATCAAGAGCCAAGTGTTGGGGATGGGAAGGGATAAATTGGGAGTTCGATATTTGCAGATACACACTAGTGTATATAAAATAGATAAACAACAAGATCATAGTATATAGCACAGGGAACTATACTCAATATCTTGTAGTAACTTATGGTGAAAAAGAACATGAGAATGAATACATGTATGTTCATGTATGACTGAAGCACTGTGCTGTGCACCAGAAATTGACACGGCGTTGTAAACTGACTGTATGTCAATAAATATAAATATACAAAAAAATTTTTAATAAAATAAAATGCTGAATTATGCTAAATAAAGTAGAATGGAAAGATTGAAACAACACAAAAAGCCATGGAAAGAGAATCAGGACTTGATGATTCTGAGAGCGCTCAGCCTTCCCACCCGGCAAAAGATGTGAAAATGAAGAAACGGCCTCCAAGCACGTGGAACAGAGGTGAGCCATCCAGAGGAGAAACAGGAAGCATGACTCGAGGGTCTTCTGTTAGAACCTTGTGAAGCTGGGGGGGGGAGGGTACAGCTCAGTGGTAGAGCTCTGGCCTCTCTGCCTCGGTTTCCGCATTTCTCGCCTCCCAGCTGCTCCCTCTCCTGTTCCCGTCTTCCTGATTACTTGCCTCTTCTCCAAGCCTGGGCTCTGCCAGGGCAGCACCCCTGACCCCTCCACACACACAACGCAGAGCCGGCTGCAGGCTGTGGGCATCTTTGACTGGCTCTGTGGAGAAGGTGGGCAGAGCCCGGGTGATTCCATGCCTGGAAGCACCTTGCTCAGACCTCCCTCTGGCCAAGCCAGCGACTGAGGAGTCCGTCCTTGGGTCCACACTCCAGAGACCAGGCACAGCCAGAGGTCAGGACCGCAGTGTGGGAAAACCAAGTGACCTGTTCTATTCCACTCCTAACCAAGCTTGTGACCCTGGGAAAGTCAGCTAACCTCTCTTAGCCCCACTTTCCTTGTGTGCAAAATGCAAGTAATACTACTCACCCCACAGGGAAGTTGGAGGATTTGGCTGAATCACGTGAGTATTTCCCTTGTAATTCCACTGTGCCAGGCACTGCCTTTAGATGCAGAATTAAACAAAGATGGGTTAGATATATGCTCAAAACTCAAGGCAACTGGGAGAAACTGACATTTGAATTAACCTTTATTCAAGCTGAATGAAAAATGCCAAAGAGAGGTATATAAAAATGCACTATGGGAACAAAGAGGAAGATGGGGAGGTTGAGGATTTTCAGAGGCTGTTGTCAAACACAACTGTAACAGGCAAAGTGGGGTGAAGACCAAGATGGAGGAGGTGGTGTGGGCTGAGCTACGGAAGCGTGAAAGGGGTCTGTGTGGAGGGGTGTCGGGTGGAACGTGGGCTGTAGTTCTTCCTTAAGGGCGATAGATAATACTCTGATCCATATGCTTTGAGCTGTTTTGCAGATACTAAAACCCCCACCAGGTGGAAGAAGTTAACCGCATGCTGCCCACAAGCTCCGAGAAGCCAGACCAGTTGGAACCAGAAGGTTGATGACACTGACTCCTGATGACGTCACCACCACCCAGTCAAAAGGACGTCCATGAGCTGATCACACACCCCACACCACCCCCATCCTGTCTTTGAAAACCTTTCCCTGAAAGCCTCTGGGGAGTTCAGTCTTTTGAGCACAAGCTACCTGGACTCCTTGCTTAGAGCCTGCAGTGAGTGCTGCACTTTCCTTCCCCGCCACCCGGGGGCGGTAGCTCGGCTTTACGGCGCGTGGGCAAGTGGACCCAAGTCTGGCTCGGGAACACCTTACCTCCTGGTAAGATGACCAGCACCACCCTCCGACCCGCCACCACTCTCTTCTCACTCCGTCCTCTTCACTTAGTGAATCTTATCTCTACTCATGCCTTCCATTAAAGATCTGTTCTTTAAAAGCTAAGGTATAAATTGCATGCAGTGAAATTCACACACTTTCGTGTGCAGTTCTGAGAGTTCTGACGTGTCGTCACATAACCATCACCATAATCAAGGTACAGAGCAGCCCGCCCCCAACAAACCCGTGCCCCCATCCCCACCCCTTCACAGTCAATTCACCAGCCTCCCTGCTCCAGGCAGCCACTGATCTGATTTCTATCATAAAGATTAGTTTTGCCTGTTCTAGCATGTCATGTAAATTGAGTTACGCATATGTACTCTTTTATATCTGATTTCTTTCACTAAGCGTAATGTTTTTCAGATTCATCCGTTTTGCTACACGGAGCTGCAGTTTGTTTCTTTTTGTTGACAAGCAGAATTTCACTGTGGGAATTCCACTGCGTGGATACCCACGGTTTGTTCCTCCATTCACAACGGCTGGACATCGTCATCATCATAACCACCGCCACCATCACCCCCACCACCACCACCCCCACCCTCCCCACCACCATCATCACCATCGTCACCATCAACGTCGCAGACACTCACTGCTCCAGGGCTTATCTTAAGGCTTTAGATGCGATAACTCATTTAGCAGTCACAATATTCTTATAAGATGGGTTTTAACCATTTTACCCATTTTCAGGTGAGGAAATTTAGGAGCTGAATGGTCAGCTGATTTGCTCAGGGTCACACAGCAAGGATTTGAACCTTGTACTCTGGTTCCAGAGTACACTTACAGAACCACACCATTCCCATTTTATCTACCTACCTACCTACCTATCCATCCATCCATCCATCCATCCAAGTTCCATGCAAAAGTCTATTTGATAAGAATGCTTCTGAAAAAATTATTTAAAATAATAAAAATGTGAAAACTACTAAATACTGCCATTCAAACTGGAGAAGTCCCAGGGGGTGGCGTGCTGTAACTGCATCCCACTTCCTGGGCATTCTCAGAGCAGTTTCTGTGGGTGGGGGTGAGGAAGAGTTGTCAGCGATCAGAAAAAGAGAATATTTTAAAACAATTTGTCAAATGTGACACCCGCAGCTTCTGGGGAGACGACGCTGTGTAGGAAAGCTCAGGCAGCTGGAAGTGGCTTCCTCCTCCTCTCTCTGTCTCACCTCCTCCTCTCCTCCCAGGAAGGCAGAGCTGGGAGGGGTGAGGGGTTGACTGGTGTAATGAGACTTCAGAGGGCTGAACTCGACTCATGAAAGAAAGGTCAAGGAAGGCAGACCATGGTTCAGCATAAGAAAAATCTTCCTAGCCATGGGGTCGTCCTGAAATTGGATAAACATCTTGAGATGCAGGGGCTTGTTTGTCCAGGGAAATCTGGGGCAGACCCTGGTGATCAGGGATGACGCGGTGGGATGCTTGCGTCTGGGTGGGAGGGGGTCCTAGGGTCGGTGGGCTCCCAGGTCCTTCTTTCTTCTTGATCCAGTGACTCCACCTCCACCCCAACTCCACTGCGGGACCCCTGAGTTCTAGGGAAGAGCAGACCTGGTCCCTGCTCGTGGTCTAGTCCAGGGCAGAGAGGACAGAGGAACCAAAACCAGGGTTTCTCAGACCCGTGGCTCCAGCTCAAAGCTTCTCAATGATGCCCCACAGCAGCCCCTCGAAGGGGGAGGAGAATTCTCTCCCCGCCCTTCTCAAACAGGGCTTTCTAGAGTATCTCAAGATGTCGGGGAGGCTCATGACCTTCTCCAGATTCAAGGCAGACCACTTACTGGGGTGGAGATTGTGGAACAATGGGGGAGGTCTGTTTCCACCTTCAGCAGGGCCCACAGGTTCTGTTTGGATCTGGACTTAGTCCTCAAACAATTTGTTAACCACTTTCCTTTTCATACAGAACATTCACAGGTGTGAGCTCAGGGGACACCACGACCGATCCATTCACAGGTGGCAGTGGGGACACTCAGAGAAAGTGAAATTTTTTAAGGACGAAACAAGACTGTGTGTCTGTGAAAGTACTTTGCTTGTACGTGGTATAGCACGACTACCTGTATCACTTTATTTATATTCGCTTTATTAAAATGAAGCTGATTTTACTGGACATGTGCTCTGTGCCAGACATGGGTCAGGTCTGGTGCTTTGATGCTTTGCATCACTTAAGCACACATGCAAATAAAAGGTTATTGCTGACCACCCCGAAAGTGCTCTCTCCACATCGGACATCCTAATATGTGATGCAGAGGAACAGGAGGAGGGACTTAGAATAGGAGACCTGGGTTCCAGTCCTGGTTCTGCTGTTATTGGCTGTGTAACATCAGGAAAGCTACTCACCCTCTCTGAGCCTCATTTGCCACATGTGAAAAATGTATGTCTTGCTTACCACTCACTGAGAATCAAGTACAATGAATATGTGTGATTGGACACTTTCTGCACTATTTATTGATCCTTCCAATATCCTTCCAACCTATGATGTGCATTCAGTGATTATTCCCATTTTACAGTGAGGGAAACCCAGGCCCCGAGAGCGAACTACAAATACTGGCTAGGATTAGCCTCAGCATTATTATATAACAATAAGGCAAACACTCATGAAAACAGATCCAAGAGGCCACAAGGAGAGGCCGTGCTTGCTTACTTTCCTGAGAGCTGAGAACCTGATTTATTTATAGTCCTGACAACAGAATACACAGGAAGCACGTGTGAGCTGAGTTCTGGTGTGTGCGGAGCCCAGAGGCCGAGGGCTGGATCTGCAAAGTCCCTTTCGCCATAGAAGGTAACATATTCCCAGGCTCCCAGGATAGGATGTGGACATTTGGGGGAGCCATGATTCTGCCTACCACACATGCAAACCATAAAAATGAGGCGCTGGAATGGCTACCAGACAACCGCACATGGGACATTCACCAGAACAGCCGGCAAACTGGGCCATGTAAAAGCCCCCAAAGTGTCAATAAATTTAAAAAGACTGAACTTACACAGAGTATGTTCTCTGACCACAAAGGAGTCAAATTATAAATCAATAATAGAAGGATCTGGAGGTAACGAGAAATTACAAAATATTTTGCACTGAGTGAAAATGAAAACAAAATTTGTCAGACGCAACAAAAACAGTGCCGTAGGGGATCTTAGAGCTGTAAGTGCTTATGTTAAAAAAGAAGAAAGGTCCAAAGTCAATAATCTATCTTAAGAATTCCATCTTAAGTATCTAGTAAAAGTTGAACAAGTGGAAACACAAGTAGGCAGAATCAGGAAAAATAAGGTAAGAGAGGAAATCAATGAAGTAGAAAGTGGACAAACAATAGAGAAAAATCAAGGATACTAAAAACCAGTTATTTGAAAATATAATAAAAATGGGTAAATATTTAGCCAGACTGCTTTAGAAGAAAGAGGAGGAGGAAAAAAAGGAAGAGGAAGAAGGAGGAGGAGAAGAAAAGTCCAAATCACCACCATCAAGAATGAAAGAGGAGATTCAACACACAGCCTACACACATTAAGAGGCTGATAGGAAAATATCATCAACAATTTCATGCCAACAAGTTTGACTCTCCAGATGGACACATTCTTAAAAGACAATTGTATCTATTTCCTATTGTTGTTGTTAGATTACCACAAACACAGTAACTTAACAACACAAATTTATCATCCTCCTTAGAGTTTCAGAAGCTAAAAGTCCAAAATGCATTTCACCTGGCTAAAACCAAGGTCTCGGCAGCATGGTATTCCTTCAGGAGGCTCTGGAAGAGAATCTGTTTCCGTCCCTTTTCTGGCTTCTATATACCTGCATCCCTTGGCTTCTGGTTTCCAGGTAGCAATTGCCTCACTGTGACCTCTGCTTCTGTTGCCACATCTCCTTTCTGACACTCTTACCTCCCTCTTATAAAGACTCTTGTAATTACACTGGACCCATCAGATAATCCAGCATAATCTTCCCAGTTCAAGATCCTTAACTTAATCACATATTTACAGTTGCTTTTGCCATGTAAGTTAACACACACAGGTTTGGGGTATTAAGACAAAGACATCTTTGGGAGGTCATTCTCCCTACCAGAGTCACAAATTACCAAAATGGATACACAAAGAAACAGAATCTTTGAATAGCTCCATATCTACTAAAGAACTTGAATCTGTAGTTAAAATGCTTCCCACAAAGAGACCTCCAGGCTGGGATGGCTTCAGTGGTGAACTGTCAAACATTTAAGGAAGAAATGAAATTTAAGTCATCATACCAAACATAAAAATTAACTCCAAATGGATCATAGGCCTAAACGTAAAAGCATAAATAATAAAACCTCTAGAAGAAAACATAGGAGAATATGTTTTTGGCTTTGGGACAGGCAAAGAATTTTTAGATAGGACACAAAAACATGAACTATAAAAGAAAAAATTGATGAACTTTTCTTCATCAAAATAAAAACCTTTGCTCATCAAAAGACAACATTAAGAAAACAAAAAGGTAAGCCACAGACTGGAGGAAATATTTGCAATACATACATCTGGTCAAGACTATTTTCCAGAATAAATGAAGAACTCTTACAACTCAATAATAAGACAAACAATTCACTAGAAACAGTGGGCAAAGAATATATACAAATGGCCAATAAGCACATGAGAAGATAGTGAACAGCATTAGCCATCAGAGAAATACTTATTAAAGCCATAAATATACCCCTACTCACTCAAACTGATAAAATCAAAAAAGCCTAAAAATACCAAGTGTTAGCAAGGATGTGAAACTTCTGAACTGCTCACACATTGCTGGTGAGAATAAAAAAAAAATAGTACAGCCACTTTGGAAAACAATTTGACAGTTTGTAACTAAGTATACACACACACACACACATATATATATATACTTAGTATACAACTTGGCAATTTCAAGTCTAGATTTTTTTCCTTCTGATAAAACACACATAACATAAAATGCATGAAAACATACGTCCACACGAAGATTTGTCCCTTAATGATCAGGACAGCTTTATGCAAAATAACCAAAACCTGGAAACACCCAAAAGGTCCATTAACAGGTGAGAAGATGAATTATGATACATTTGTATCACAGAAGACTACTCAGAAGCAAAAAGGAACAAACTATTGATACCTATAACAGAATAGACGAATCTCAAAAAGATTATGCTGCACATACAAAAAAAGACACAATGGAGTATTTACGATTGCCATTTATATGAAACTCTAAAACAGGCAAAACTAATCTGTCTTGACAGAAAGCAGATCAGTGGTTGACCGGGGATGTGGCTGACAGCAACTGACTGCAGGGGGGCATGAGGTAGTAAGCTCATTTTTTGCAGTGATGGAAATTTGGATTACACGGGTGTCTATGTTCATCAAAATTCATTGAACTGTGCACTCAAAGTGGGTGCATATTATTACACATGAGTTGTAACTCAATAAAGCTGAGTTTTTAAAAAATGAAAGGAAACAACAAATGAAAACACTTGGGCCCCATTCCTAGTGATTCCAACACAGCAGGACTAATATAGGGCTTAGAAGCCTGCATTTTAAACAAGCCCCCGTAGATAATTATGCTGCAGGCTGCTTCACTTATAGAAATAGTACTGGTCTCTATGAATACCCAACTCAGACAATAAATTAACTGGACAAGCAAAGAAAATTCAGAAGAAAAGTGTTTAAGTCTTACATTGTGCTGTACACCAGAAACTGACACATTGTAAGTGACTATACTTCAATAAAAAAAATTTTTTTTAAAAACTGTTTAAGTCTGTGTGTGTCCTTGTCCCACCCACAGCCTCCGTTCTGTAGCTAGAATACTGATCACTACCAAAGTCTCATCCCGAGTGCTCTGTCCTCCCAACTGTTGGCTCAGCTGTGAATAAGCTTCCTTCACTCATTCTTTACAAGAGAATTTTGCTAGGAAAATAAATGGGAGGAAAGCAAATAAAAACAAATGCGGAGAAATCAATACGTCTGCAGAGCACAGACCCCTCCACAGAAGTTTCTTCAAATCTGGCACAAGGTGGGCTTGGCTGGCCCAGCTCACTGGACACGAAGTATCAACAGATACGCTTTGCTGGGGGAACGGCAGGTAGACGTGGAGGCTTGTGGAGCAGCTGGGTGGGAAACGGAACGGCACAACAGACAGGGTAAGAGCATTCATAGCCCAGAGGAAAGAGTCATTTTCTGCCGAACTGGACTGAACCAAAGCACTCGCTTCATGCTTAGTCCTTTCCTGCTGTCTGACACATCTTCCCCGTCTTCCTGTTCTGTCTACTTGTTGAAACACCTCCCAGCCTTCAAGGCCCAGCCTGAATAACACCTCCTCCTTATCAGATCACCAGAGACAAACACAGCGTCTCCCTTCCCCGAACTCCCATGGCACTTGGCTTGAAGAGCTCTTACAGAAATTTTGATTTGTATTTTAGTTATTCATGTACAGGCCATGTCTTCTCTACTAGACTGTAATCTCCTTGATTATAGAAACTATATCTTATGATCCATGCTAGGGGTAGTCTGCACAGTTCCTGGTTCATTACTTAGCACTTGGAGTGTTTTATGTACATTCACTGTAGAAATGAATGAATGATTGAGTCCATGCCGATTCATCTGAGCTTTTGCTTATGCTCTTCCCCCTTTCTGGAAAACCCTTCCCACATCAAGTGTATTTCCTCCAGTGAGCTCCCCAAATCCCCAAGCTGCTGTGCTCCGATAGCATTCTGGGCACGTCTCTATGTCACCACTTATAACCACCGATGTACACGGAAATTTAATATTTATCACCTGTGTCACCTACTTAATTATAGGCTTCAAGAAGCCGAAGATTCCGTTCTAGTCATCCTCATCTTACACCTAGCCCATATGCATTTTATAAATGTTTTACAAACAGAACGATCTCTTCAGAAGTTTCTGGAAGCATTAGCCCATGACACAGAGGGCCTGATTTTTTTAGTTTATGTTCCTATTAGAGTGGCCAAAACTGTCCCGAGGTCTCATTCCCGGAGAAATCCCAGCAAAAGTAGCCTCCCACCCGAAGTTTCCTCTTGGCTGAAGAAGGTGTAGGACCGGATGTTCTCTGGGGTCCCTTACTGTCCTGGGGTCCTCGTGTTCCAGGGACTCCCCCACCAGACGGAACACAAGAGGAAAGCGTGGCCTCTCAACAGAAGGTCTTTAAGCAGGACCTGGGCCTCTGGGATGACTGGACATGGGAGAAAGAACTCGCGACTTTTCAGATTTCCTCTTTTTAATACATTTCTCTCCCCTTTCGCCACCTTCCCTTTCTCTGCTTCCTCGTTCTCCCAGCCGCTCCCTCTTCTCCTCCTCTTTCCTTATTAGCTTCAGTTCTCCTTCGGGTCCCACCGCACTTTCCCTGTGCTGCGGTTTCCGCCTCGCGGGCTTTCTCTCTCACGCCAGATTTACCTCGTCCATCCCGGGTCCCTTTCTTTATCCTGCTCCTCTGCCCAATCTCTCACTCGTTTTCCTCCTCCCCTGCCAGCCCTGCAGGAAGCCGAGACTCCTCACGAAGTCTCGAGGTGGGAGGTGGGAGGTGGGGTGGGGGTGGGCCCTGGCGCCGCGGCCCCGCCCCTCGTGCGTGTGTGAATGTCTGTGTGGCGGTGACGCGGCGCCGGCCGCAGGGAGGGAGGCCGGGCCCGCGGAGAAGGAGGCGAGCGGATCGCCGGGGCTGCTCGGCTCCTGCGCGCCCTCGCGCTCCCCGCCGCCCGCCGAGGCGCAGGCAGGGCGCAGGCGGCGGCGGGCGGCATGGAGAGCCTGCTGGAAAACCCCGTGCGTGCCGTGCTCTACCTCAAGGAGCTCACGGCCATCGTGCAGAACCAGCAAAGCCTCATCCACACCCAGCGCCAGCGCATCGACGAACTGGAGCGGCGGCTGGACGAGCTAAGCGCCGAGAACCGCAGCCTGTGGGAGCACCAGCAGCTACTGCAAACCCAGCCTCCGCCCGGGCTCGTCCCCCCGTCGCCAGCCCCGCCGCCGGCCGCCCCTGCCACCGCGGCCCAGGAACCGCTCCAGAACCACGGACAGCTCCCGCCCTCCGCGCCGCAACCCGCGCCCGAGCAGCCTCCGCTTCAGCACCACGGACAGCTCCTGGCGCAGCCCCAGCCGGGCCCCAGCAGCAGGGCTCACGCACCCCAGTCGCCCCACCAGCACCCGGTGGCGCCCGGGGCCGTCGCTGACAAGGAGAAGGAGCGTCCCCTGAGTTGCTGCGCTGCTGCTGGAACCCTCCTTCAGCACAAATCCCCCGCTGCCCTCGGCAAGGGCGTCCTGAGCAGGAGACCTGAGTGAGTGGGGAAGAGGGATGGGGGCCGCTGTGGTGGTAGGAAGGGAAGGGAAGGGTGGAAGGAAGGGTGGTAGGAATGGGCATGAGGAGGGGAGGGGGGAAGCCGGGTGCACCTGAGTCTGAAGGACTAGGGCAGTGTGAAGTGGAGGGGTGACAAGATACTTGGGGGCAGAAGTGTGTCAAGGAGATTTAGGGGAAAAGAGGGAATGATATCAGTGTTTGAGGGGGGTTGGGGGATGTTGGGTCAAAAACAGTATCCAGACCATCACTGGGGGCACAGGAGGAAAGAAATGGAGTTTAAGTGACTGGGTATATTAGAAGCCGGCAGGTTTTAAAAGGGACAAGATGTGGGGGGAAGTTGGGGCGAAGATTAAACTGAAGAAAAGAGAACAGCTGAAGAATCTTTTTAAGTTAGGGAAAATCTGGAAAGGAGTTTGGGTAGTAAAATTATTTGAATGGAGAGTGAGATATGAAAAAGACGGAAGCTTGGCAGAGACACATTAAGAGCTTTAAAAGGAGCAGGGTCCAGGAAGAGTAGAACTGGGGTCTGAGGGAATTCAGGAGGCAGAGGATAAGGCTGAAAGGCAGGATGATGTGAAGAGGCAAGGGGCTGGAGACAGAGGAAGAGGAAGAGTGGGAGAAAGCATTTCCCAGGGGAACAAGCTGGCTCTTTAACTGATGCAGTGGGAGGCGAAGCCAAGAGCAGCTCATTTGGGGAAGCTTTTTCTGCTGTGACTTGAGTGGGCACCTTTCTTCTGATCCCCCATAGACCCAGAGGGGTGCAAGGTGACAACCCACCAAGCCCATGGAGGATTCCGTTATAGCATCAGGACCCAGTCTGGTTATAGCTTTTCCCTCTGACTCAAGGAGGATTTCTGTGCAGGGTGTTAGCAATCATGGAAAGGGAATAATGATGAGAGACAGTTGGCATACGGAGTTGGTATTTGGATGTAATTTCTGTTAAATCTCTGTTATGGCTGGTGACTGCAAACCTTGTTTCCCCTTGGGTAACTGGAATCTCACGTCAGGTCCGGAGAGAAATATGCTCATTAACCTCCAATGAGAAACTCTGGGACCTCAAGCTCTTTCTTTACACTCAATGTTCATAAACTACGGATATGGAAAGAATAAATGAGAGAGAATGTTCTCTCCTCCTCATTGGGAAGGCTGTGATCATGTCAGCTTCCCTTCTCTGATTAGACAGGTGACGGAAGAGCCGCTCATGGGAAATCGGTCCCTAGTCAGCACCTGACCCTCACAATGGGGGTGCTAAGGGAACTGAGGGTGAGAGGGATTGGAAAGGAGAAGAGCCAAAAACCTCATCTTGAGCAGCCTTGGCATGCTTTAGGTCTAGGGATTCTTGTGAAGATCTGATGTAGACTCATCCTCACATCTACTGCAGAGTTAGAGAAGTTGAGTCAGGACACATTAGCCTGCAGGGTAGATTTGACCAGAACCTTGGGCTCTTAGAGGGTAAGATCCAGGGTGATCTGCCTTGGTGGACCCACAGCATTTGATTCAAGCCCCAAGAAGATGCGGTTTTCCTTCCCAGCTTCCTCAAAGGCCCATCTACCCTTCATTCAGTTTCACAGTTTTTTTCCTTCTGTGGCAGGAAAAGCAGAAAGTCAGTTTTCCCCCATGGCTCAGTACGGGCACCATTCTTCCAAACCACTACGTGACTTTTTCCCCAAACAGGGGAACAGAACTATCCTATTCCGTTTCGGGGTGGGGGTGGTGACTGTGGCTCTTCACCTCATGCTCTTTGGTGTCTCCCTCCTTTTCCTTCACAACCCTACTTTCTTCGCATCCCTTCAGGGGACCGTGTGGGGAAGCAGGGTTGAGGAAAGATCATTTTTCTTGGATAAGGACTTTGTCGTGGCCCCCAAAGTGGCTTAGAGAGCCCAAACTCTCCTGCCCAGGTGCTCCCGCCGGGAATCCAGGGATTGTAGGAATCATCTGGATTCCTATCCAGCCTCACATGTCAAAATCTGAGAGGAACCATAGTGTCCTCGTCTTTCCCTCTCCCTTGTCCTGCTTTTGCTTCCCAAGGGAGCAGAACAAAAATACGTAATCAAAATGGTGGAAGAGAGTGGAAGTGGTTGGAAATCTTCCACTCAGGAAGTTGTGCTGGGCACTAATCGGTTAATACCACCAGTCGCTCCGTCCTTTCTCCAGACCCTCCAGCTCTTCCCCTTCTGCTCACCAAGCCTGGACACCCAGAGACTTAGAGAGCTCAGATACACATGCCTTGCCCCACTCTCTGCAGCTCCCTCTCCCCTTGGCTCGGAAATCTTGGACATCTTGGCTGACTGAATGCCTTTTGGATCACCCATTTCTCCCCACTGTTTTGCTTAACTTCAACCCAAGTTTTCTCCATAGACCTCAGGAAGGAATCATCTTTGCTGACTACTGCTTTGGCCCCATGCTGCTCTCCACCTATGACTCCCAACCCGACCCCGTTTTGCATTTCTGCCCTCCTCTGCTCAACCTCTCAAGGATGCAGGGCTAGATGCTGGCAGCAGGCAGGGGGACATCTCCGTGGATCAGGGGAGAGGAGGAGAGGAAGAGTAGAGCCAGGAGCCCTCCCTGGTGTCTCTCCTGGGGATCTCCCTGCTGAATCAGTTCTCTATTGGGCACACTGACGTAGGAGGAAGGGATGGCAGAGGGGGTCTCTGGGTCATAATTCTGCTGAAATCTTTTCTCATTTCTTACTTCCCCTTCCCTGGTCTCACTGAGTCAGAATGCAGCCCGGCCAGGTTGCTGGGGGTGGGGGAGGGGAAGTGAGGGTTCCCAGGGGCCAGGCATTGTCCGATGCATTATCTCACTGCACTGTTTGCCTCTTATCCCCAGAACTCATCTTCCTGCCCAAATCCAGGAGAGGCAGGAGCCCTGGGGACCCTGGGGCTGGAAAATAATAGGTCTTCTAATTGTCATCAGATTGGTATTAATATGCAGCCTGGCCTCTCTCCCTGCTTCAGCTGAGGGAGATACAAAGGTGGTAGCCCTGGAGGTCAGGCCGGGAGAGCAACAATGTGGGGGGCGGTGCAGAATTATCAGGGAAGAACGACACCAGAGGGGTTAAAATTCTTTCTCTGCCGCTTCCTGGCTCTTGCTAAGCTCCAGCCCCCACTGCTTTTGCCTCTTAATGAAAGCAGCAATCTAGCTTCCTCCTCTTTATTTTTTCAATCAAGGCTCACAGCATCCACAGAATTGATTATCCCTCTCCTGGCTGGAGCCAGAGCCTCAGCCTGACCTGGCAAAGTCCCCTCTTCGCCACAGAAGCACATGACCCTACCTTGAGCTACTGGCTTCGTTTGGTGTGGCCACAGCTCTTCTGTCTGAGCATCTGTTAGCCCACCCCTCCAGCCGAGCACTTAGAGCCAGTGGATCCCAGGGCTTGCCTGTGTCCCCAGGCCTGCGGGCAGGGGATTTTCCCCCAGGCTGGGTGAGAGTCTTGCATATCATTCAAATTCAGCTCCTACCCCAACTTCCCATCTCCAAGGGGCCAGGAAGTCTGAAAGGCTCAGTAGCTCTTGTCCTCTCCTCTTCCTCCCTTGTCTTTTTTTTTTTTTTTTTTTTGCCCTTCTTCTTCCTCACTCTTTTCTCTTTTTCCTTCACTCTCTCTTCCCCCTTTCCTCCCTCCCCTCAGACACTTTCTGTCTCCCATATCTTCTTCCCTCTGTCCTTTGCTTCCACTTACTTGGCACAAGGACGGCTCCTTGTCTCTGCTCTCATCATTACACATAAACTAAATCTTGGGCCATCTTTTAAGCTCCATAGTCTTATGCTGATGGGAGGCCAGGGGATGGCTGGAAGACCACTGGGTGTGTTTTTTAGCCTGCTGTCTGAAACACTGATTTGGAGCAGGTGTTTCTGCTTCTACTGAGGCCAGGTGGTCAGCCTGAGGTGGCAGCTCATGACCAGCCCCTCCTGGGAGCTATTAAGAGAGTGAGGGTCTGCCAGTCAACTCTATTGTTTCAAGTGTCCAGTCCATTCAAAACCCTGTACCGTGTTATGAAAACACAGGAAAGACACAGACAGTCCTTGCTCAACATAAGATGCACATCTAGAAACATCTAAATAAGTGTAAGCAGATTGCAGGTGCCCAGAGCTACCCTCTGTCAGAAGAGAATGGGGTAAAAAGGGCGAACATATAAACCATATTTAGAGCCCAGAGAGGCTTCCTGGGTTGGCATCAAGGGTTGATGTCAGGAACAGTGAGAGCCAAGGAGAGCTGAAAAGGGACACGGCCCGCAGGAGTCAATCCACGGAGGTGTCTGTGTTGCAGGTGCTCATCACCCCACCCTCTGACTGTACAGTCCCCCCACCCTCATCGCCCCTCCCCAGGCTAAATCAATCAACCTGGGAGGGAGCTATCAGCACTCGGGGTCCTTTCTACCTTGTGGCCAAAAGACCTGCTTGCTGGGGAAGCAACGTTGTGCTTCCCTGGCCTGTCTGTCATCCTCCTCTTTCCTATCCCAGTGAGGATGGAAAAGAGGGCCAGAACGAAGGCTCCCCGAGAGGAGGGCATGTGTGTCTTTCGCTCACCGAGAAGCCAGCATAGAGCAGGCACTCGTGACCATCTGCTGCCCCCTGCCTTTCCGAGGACCCAGACCCCTGCTCTTCCCTCCCTCTCATCCACAAAGAACACAATCCAAGAGAAACCCGTCGCCCTGGCCTGGGGAAAACCCGACAGCAGCCTCCCTCCTCCTCACTAGCCCGAGTGCCTGGTTCCACTGCCATCTCCTCCCTCACTCCCCAGCCCTTCCCAGACCCACACAGTCAACCCCGGAGGCCCTCACACAGGCACCTTCCTCTTGGCCTGAAACCGAGCAGGAGGAGCAGCAGTGGGTCCTGCTGATTCAGCAAATATCTATGCAGCCAGAGCGTCAAAGGTCATGCATGACAAATGGCAGAGAGGGTCAGGTCTGGGCGGAAAGGGAATGAAAGGGAGGGTGACTTGGAAAAGGAGGGGAGAGTTAGGCAAAGCAGCTAGACCCCTGTTCTGGAAAGAGGCTTGGATCCTGAATTTAAATCCCACGTAAAGATCTTCAGACAGACCGCCCTGGTGATCGAGCCGAGACATTTTTCACTGGGGCCCAAACGTACAATCAGTGGACCCAGGGTGCAGCTGAGTAAGGGGTTTCTCGGTAATACTGAGGTCCTGGGGGCCCTCTCATGGCACCTGGCAGACCCCCCAGAGGCTGGGCCATCCGGCAGGATCTGCAAAGCCTGAGCCTCCGCAGCTCCTTCCTCTCCTGCTTCTGGAAAAGCACAAAGTGTGGTTCCCGCCCCAGCTGCAAAGGGCTTCTTGCGTTCACACAGGAAGGGAGTGGTCCTCTCCATTTCTGGCAACGAGGGCATGAACAAACAAACATGAAGGAGCAGGAGCAGGGGGAGGGAGCAATTGGACCACTCAGGCCAAAAGGGACTGAAGGAAAGCACAGAATCACAGAACTCTTAAGATCTAGGTGGCTCAGAACACGGGCTTTGGAGGCAGGCCTACCTGGGTATGAGTCCTGCTCTCCCACTTACAGGGACCCCTTACATTCCTCATGTACCTTCTCTGAGCCTTAGTTTTTTCATTTATGAAATGAGGACTAATACCCACTGTAAAGGGTTGTTGTCGAGTTTTAAAATTAGGTAGCATTTTTTGGTGCTGTTCCGGGCACTTAGTAAGTGTTCGATACATTGTACTATTGCTACAGATAAAGAAACCAGGGCCCAGGGCTCATCCAAAGTCAGACCATAGCTACCGACGAGAATCCAGGTTCAGGATTTCCTCCGTTTCTCCAGGCCACCTTCCTACATGGAACCTTTCCTCATCCACTCCTCTACCTCTGGGAAGCGTGTACCCGAGCTATTCCAGACACGGGAATGGGAGCCTGCCTTGAAATGCAGCCAGGCAGGACAAATCCGCCATCTCTGAGTGATCTATCATGAGGTCGCACAGCTTCATAGCTGGGAAATGCGTCCTTAAGCCCAACTTAAATTTCTTCTGTTGCATTTTAAGATTGCACTTCTCTTAAGGACACTGACGGGATCTGGGTTACCACCCAGTGCCCCTCAGTGATAAAAATGACCTTGTCCATTTTCTGAATGGGGAAACTAGTCTCGTTGAGTATGCGGGCTTGTCAAGGACAGAAGCGGAGAGTAACGGAATGGAGTCTGAATGGGGAGGATGCCTCCCACCTCCCTAGAGAGAAAGCTAAATCCATTTCTCCAAATTCTTCCATCCTGGGGATGGAAGGGAGAAGGCAGACCTGCTCTTTGCAGAAGTCTGAGGTCAGAAAGCTAGAAAGAACAGCAGGGAGGTACTCAGAAAAGATGAGGCCTGACCTGATGTGGGGTTTTGGTAGAGGCGGGGGGTGGGGGTGGCCGGAGGAAGACTCTGTTTTTTGGTCAAGCCCAGGGGCTAAAGGAGTTTCTTCTTCTCGTAAGGATGCTCTTAGATGAAATGTCTTCTAGGAAAAACAAAACAAATGGCAGGCTTTTAAAATTCTCTCCAGGGTGGTGAAGGGTTGTTGGCTGGGAGGCCACCAAAGGCAAAGACGTGTGTGTGCGTGCGTGTGTGTGCGCGTGGAGGGGAAGGGCGTGGGGGGCACAGGCTGTTGTGCTGTCGCTCTGTTTGGAATATCCCTCCGGAGGGTTATGTAACTGCACTGCCAAGGCCTGTGCTGAGTGCTACAAGTCCTCCCCAGCAGGGGGGCGGGCTGCTGTGGACGGGAGGCCTGCAGGCCTGTCCAAGAACCCGCCCGGAGGACCGGCCCCACTGCCACGCTGTACAGAGTCGGGCCATCTCCTCCGGACCGCAGCTGCAGGGACTGGGGGTCTTTAGGCTCTGGACCAGGGCTCCCCAGCCCCTCTGGGGAGTCAGGTGAATGTCTGAAGTGGAAAGGTCCAATAAGGTCATTTGGACCAAGCTTGTCATGTGGCAAATGAGAAAACTACGGCCGGAGAGAGAAGTGACTGGTGCTTCCGAACTGGTTAGCGGCAGGACTAGGTTAGAACTCTTCCCCCAGTGCTCTGGCCAGCGTGCGGCATGGCCCAAGAGAGCCAGTCAGGACTGCCCTATGGGCGTGCAGAGCCAGACTTACCGCTAGTTACGGGGGTTTCGGGGACTGAGGGAGGTCTCTCTGCCTTCCAGATTATCTCGCCTATGCCAGTAATCCCACAGTTAGCCACTCCTTTGGGTACGTCAAGGTTATCCTCCTTGTTAAAACGCAAATTCTCCTAGGAGAAGAGAAAAACAACACATTTGGCTGTATCAGACTTTTGTTCTTCTGCATGAAAGGGTTTATTTGAGCTGTGTCTGACGGCAGGTTTGATAAGGGAGGAGGGTGCCCAACCGCCAGGGCAGGAGGCTCAGGAGGCGTTGAACGGCTCCCGAGGGAGGCTACTGAGCGTGTACACGGTCTTTACCTCCTCTGCACTTTGCGGGGAGCTGGCATCGCGGTGCCTGGGCCTGCTGAGCACAGGGGAGGGGCTCAGGGCACTCCCACACTGGTTTGTCTTGGAAAAGTAATTCTATGAGCCAGAGAAGGGATACTTCCCCAGCTTCATGTGTAAAAGTCACGAGGTAGGAATTTAAGGCGCATCCTGGTGCTTGGTTAAGTGCTGTCGATCCTTTTCAGGATGGTAAAATAAATTTTTGGATGGCAGAATTTCACACAATTCCACTGGGTTTGTTGTGGTGGGGGGAGACGTGGGCAAGCAGGGGGCTGTGAGGCACAGGCCTGCAGAGGACGGGGGTGGGAGGCCAGCTCAGCGCCTAGCAGGGTTTGATGAATACTGCTGGAAAGAGTCCCCCGCAGGACCTCGGGCCCAGGTGGCTCGTACACCGTCCACCTCTGAGTGGAGGGAGGGGCTGCAGTGTCCGGGCTGAAGCAGGTCTCAGCAGGAGGGAGGTCTGCCCAGGAGTGGGCAGCACCCAGGCCAAGAGCACAATTCCTGCAGCTGAGCAGGCGTTCCTGTGAAACACTGGATCAAAGGCTCAGCTCTTAAAGCCAGAAGGGGAGTGAGGGGGACACGGGCACCCCCCCCAGCTAACAGGTCCCACTCCAGTCCTACCCATGAGTAGGGAGAGCCCTCCCACCTCTGTCCCTGGCCTCTGACCAGGCCAGTCCTCAGCCTGGGAAGCTGCATTAAAAGTGATGCATGGTGAGGAGAGGGCACAGCTCAGCGGCAGAGTATGTTGTTAGTATGCATGAGGTCCTGGGTCCAACCCCCAGTACCTCCATTTCAAAAAAACTAAAAATAAATAAAAATCAAAAACCTCCCTCCCCCACAAATTTTTTTTAAAAGAAGTGATGCATGAGAAAGTCCTTGGAATGCGTGTTTCACCTCAGACACACACACACACACAGCCCATCAGCAGGTTGAAATCAAAATGGAAAATGGGTCTATGAGGATGGGAGGGAGAGGAAGCCGGAATTGTGGCCATGTCTCCGGGTAGGAAGAGGCAGAGGAGAGAGAGCTGGATTCTGGGGTCACTGTCTGGCCCCGGGAGATGCCACAGGAAGCAGCACCCAGGCCCCAGGCCCCTCCTCTTTCTCGGCCAGGCAGTGTCAGCTCTGCTCAGGGAACCGTTAGGACGCTGACGGGAGGGGAGTGGGTGTGAGTCTGGTGAGGATGTGTTTGTGAGATCACGCATAGCTGAGCGTGTTCCCGACGTGGACTTGGGGAGGTGGGCGATGACCCAACCACATGGCACAGGCCGCCTTCCTGCCTCCCCGACCCCTGGGCAGGCAGGCCACCCTGTCAGGACTCTTGAGTTCCTGCTCCTTTCTCTGCACCCCTGTTTCTCCCTCCCAGCAAGCCAGTTCCTCCTGGTCCTCCTCTCTGTAAAATGGGGTGCGTCTACAGTGCCTCTGCTTCCCGCTTTCTATCCCTCATTCTGCCTCGAGGGTGATGGAGACCTGACCTCTGGAGGCTGTGAGCTCCCAGGAAGAAGGCTGCCTGGGAGATGGGCGGGTGCAGGAGCACCCCGCGCCTGACAGGCTCAGCTGGGGCCAGGGCCCCGCGCCACATGACCTCTCAAGGCTGGATCTGGCAGGTCAAACCAGCTGTCTCCCTGCCTTCAGTCAGGAACGCACTCCCTATCGCAGCAGAGCGGAGAGGGAATTCCACAATTTCTTCCTTGATAAATGATTCCAATCCACCACAATTTTCATTCAACACATCAATTCAACACAATGATTATTTAAAATAGCAACAGCAACAGAAACTCTGCAGAGCAGTTGGGAACCTCTGGCTCGGGTCTGGTTTCAGCGTTTCCAGAGCACAGCTTGGTCTTTACAAACGGAGATGCCCTGGTGTCTCCAGACGGGCTCATTTGGCATCCTGGACATTCTTGGAGCTACTTAATTCAGAAGAACCACTGGGGAGGGCCAAAGAGAATTCCAGGGGCAAGTGGAGGCACTGAGCTGGGCAGCACTGGAGGAGGGGCAGGGTAACTCTCTCTCCAAACAGCTGGACTCCAACCCAGAAACCAGGGCTCCTGCCGCCCACCCTCAGAGACCCCAAGTGTGCGCGTGGAGCCAACCCCTCCCCCGTCTCTGGGCCTTGACGTCCCCTCTGTGCAATGGGAACAATCAGCCTTTGCCACCTTTTGGGCCCTGTCTGCCCTAAGCTCACCACGTCTGTGGCATAATAGTTCAGAGCTGTTCAGAGGTTGCTGCAGCAGGAAGGACTTACCTTAGGTGAGAAAAGTGACTTCCAAATGATTAGAGCCTTAGAAAGGAAGCTCAGAACGCACTGTCCTTTTCGAGAAAAATGAGACAGACCCTGTGGGTCCGTGCAGGGCGGCAAGCCCCGCCGGTCGGGGAGGGTGAGGTGAGGTGAATCTGCAGGAGCTTTGAGCTCCAGATTCCCTGGAATTTTCTCTGGGTTCCCTCCGGACATTCGTGTGTAAAAGCCGGGCGCAGCCGGAGGGGAGCGCTCAGGCCGGCCCCCTCCGCTCTCTGCCCCCAGGCCCGCTCGCGAGCCCGGGGAAAGCCCTTCCTCCGGCGGCCGCGTCCCGGGGGCCCCTCCAGGGGCGGGCGCGCGGAGTCGGGCTCGCGGCCGCGTGGGCGGCCGGGCGGGCGGCGCGGAATCTCCCGGCCCACGCGCCCCTCGGCGCGGGCCCGGCGCGTCCACGCGGGGGCGGCAGGGACGGACCCCCCCCGCCCGGCGCCGGGAAGCCGCGCGCCCCGCGCCCCGCCTGGCGAGGCGGCTGCTGAGTCACGCGCGCGGGAAGCGCGGCCGCGGCCGCCCCAGCTGCGCGCCCGGGCCCCGCGGGGGCGGGGAGGGGGCGCGTCTCCCGGGTCTGCGGGCCTCCCAGCCCCTCCCCCGGCCCGGCGCTCCGCCCGCCCACGACGTCTGGGAGCCTCCCGGCCGCCCGCCGCCCGGGAGCCTGGGCCGAGGGAGGGGCTTCCGGGCTGCAGCATCCCCGCCCCCGACCCGCCCCAGCGGCCCCGCAGGGCTCCTGCGCGAGGGTGCGGACGCCGGGGTGGGGGGCGGGGGAGCAGGCCTTCGTGGGCCCCAGCCCGGGCAGAGGAGAGCGCCTTCCTGGGAGAAGCCGCGGGGGCGGCTAAGGAGGTCGGGGATCAGGATGGCGTCTTCGAGACCCAGTTCTACTCGGCACCCACCTGCCTAGCCTCCCTGGTACCCGAGACAACTCCCAGCCCTGTCTTAGCTTTCCATACTTACACTGGTATTTTGTAGAATCACATAATCTTCGAGTTCTGGCCCAACCTGTGAGACCATAATAGTTCAGAATGTGGCCTCAGGTTTGAACCTTGACTCAGTCATATACCAACTGTGATCTTCAGCAGTGACAGCCTCAGTTTTCTCATCTGTAAAATGGGGGTAAGGATGGTGCTGCCCTAACAGACTGCTGTGAAACTTCAGAGCCGATGTCAATAAAGGCCCAGCAGCCCAAGCGCAGCCGTTGTTTGGGGACCCCTCTGGCAAGGACTGAGCCAGAAAGTGCTTTTGAAGGTAAGAGTCTTCCAGCCGGTTCACAACAGGGCTCCTCCTTCCCTCTCTGACAGCCCCTCAAATACTTGAAGACAGTCAGCCCTCCTCCCTGGCATTCCTGACCACTGTCTCCAGCCGCCCCCCTTCCCTTGTTTCAGATGAACACTGAAGCCTACACCTTCTGCTCCACGTGGGCCTGGGAGTGGCTCTGCCCACCCCACCACTGGCTTCTAGTCCCTAAAACACAGGAAGTGGAGAGAGCCTCGTGGCCGGGCCAGCTGGGGCAAGGGGAGCCCTTCCCTCACTCCTGCCCCAACCACACAGGTTCTGGACCCTGCCTGGCTCTGGATGGAACCTGGGAACCCACTGGCTCTTTCTGCTGGAAGGACTGTCCCACTTCTAGCCACCTATGCTTGTGCAGGTGGCTTTCATTTGAACGCCTAAAAGTGCTGAACTTTTCACATGGCCCTGCTGGTTTTCATTTTGTCAACCTGGTTGTGTTCTTTCTAAAATTGAATTTATTCTTTTCAGATAGGTAATACATTGACATAGTACAAAATTTGAAAGATGCAAGACTTGACAGTGAGAAGTGTCTCCACACCCCCGTTTCCTACCCCCACCCCCATCCCAGCAACTGTTGGCAATTTCTTGTGTATCTTTCTAGGGACAATCTATGTATATCCAAGCAAATATATATATATATATTTGTATATATGTGCGAGTGTTTCTTTTTACACAAGCGGTAGTATACTGCACACTGTTCTGCATGTTGCTTTTTTCCCCTAATAACCTATCCTGGTGATCCTTCCAGAGTCAGTATAAAAAGAGCTGTCTCATTCTTTTCAATAGCTGTAAAGTATTCCATTGTGTGGCTGTGAATCTGGGTCCTTTATTCTTGTCCGCTGAGCGTGTGGAAGCCAAGCTCTGGGTAGCCTGCTTCTGTGTAATCATTTGGGGCGGCCTTTTCTGAGGGCAGGGGTGGGTAGTGGGTGCGTAGGCAGACACTGTCCAGGGGCTCCGTTTGAACTTGGCCCTCCACCTGCAGACCCGCTGCTGGAGCATCCTACAGACGTTGGTAAATTGCAGTAGAAATAAGATTCAGGGAGCGGGCACCCCTACCTGAAAACCCCCCCACCGCCTTCGGGCTTGGCTCACTTTGTTGTCTGCAGTCATAAGAGCTAGGGGAGCTGCCAGGGTGTTATAATCTAGTTCAAAATGAGCTGAGAGGGAGTCCTAAAACCCCACCTCCTTCAGGAAGTCTTCCTGAACAGCTCTGAGAAATAGATTGAAGTTCTTATCGCCTCTTCCCCTACTTCCCGCTCCAGGCTGAGCATACGCCAATCTTTGTCTAAGGATTAAGTTAATTCTTTCTTCCTGTGGCTTAAAAGTGCTTGTTTTCTTCTGTACACAAACGGATGTTCGTCACCTCTTATTCTTTCTTTCACTTAACAAATATTTGACTGTATGCCAATTACTACTCTTCCAGGTACCAGGGTACAGCAGTTAACAAAAGACCCCCAAACCCCTTCGTGAAGCTTATAGACAAAAATAAACAAGATGAAGAATGAAAACATACAGTATGTCCAATGGGATAAGGGCTCTGAGGAAAATAAAACAGGGCAGGGGGCCTGGGGGTAAAGGGATTTGCGGTTTCGGACAGGGTGCCCTGAGAAGGCCTCACTGAGAGCTGGCATGACCCTGGAGTAACGACCTGGAGAAGGGGCTGTGCCATGTGAGGGAGGGGCGCCCTGGCAGAGGCAGCAGCAGCGCAAAGGCGAGTGAGAGGGCCTGCCTGCTTGTTCAGGTGAGGCGGGAGCAGAGAGAGGTCTGAGGCAGGAGGGAGGGCGGGAGAGGGCAGGGGTGCCGCTGATCTTGTAAGAGATTCTCCCCTGGGATTTCCACATCCACCAGGTAGTGTTTGGGAATGCGTGGGGATGTTTTAGTTGTCGCAGAGGCTGGTGGGGTGGAGCACTGCTCTGCTGGCGTTTAGCGGGCAAGGGCTGTGTCGCACATCCTAGAGAGCACAGGACAGCCCCCACGGTGAAGAGTTCTCCTGCCCCAAATACCAGTGTTTTTGGCTAAGAAACACTGATAGGGCCTTGGAATCCATTGTGAAGACTTTGGCTTTTACTTTAAGAAAGACTGGGAGCCACTGGATGGTTTTGAGCAGAATACTTAAAAGGAACCCCGGCTGCTGGGGGAGTTTGGGTGTGGAGAACACTGAAGCAGGAAGAGAAGGTGAAGCGGGGACAAGGCGGGAGGCGGCTGCAGAGCCCAGGCGGGAGAGCGAAGGCGCTTGGACGGGGTGATGGCAGCAGAAGTGGCCACACGCAGTCAAGCCAAGGGGACTCCCTGAGGGACTGGTGTGGGTGTGAGAGAAGCAGAAGCTGAGGATGAGGTGGAGAGTTTGGGCTGAAGCTGCTGGAAGGAAGAGATGGAGGCGTCTGCAGGGGGAAGATGAGGGGTTGAGGCTGGAGATGCCTGTTGGGCGGTGCAGTGAGATGACTGGTGGGCCTTCGGAGTGGACTGGAGATATAAATCTGGGGAGGCTTTTAAAGCCGAAGGAGCAGGGCAGCTTGAGAAGCACGAGGTGGCCCGGCAAAGAGGCGTCCCAGTGAGGAGGGCAGGAGCAGGGTCGCCCGTTGCAGAGGGCGAGCGGGGAGGACAGTCCATTGGGCAGCACGGAGGTCATTTGTGACCCTGAAAAGCGCAGCTTTTGCGGAGCAAGTGGGGCGGGAGAAGCTTGATTAGCGTGGGTTGCAGAGAGGAGGAAGCCAAGACTGAGACAAATCCACCCGGTGTAACGCCTGGACCTTGATTAGGTCCCGATTCAGACAAAGCAACTGGAAACACACGTTTTTAAAATTTTATTTTTATTGAAGTGTAGTTGATTTACAGTGTTAGTTCAGGTGTACAGCAGTGAGTCAGTTATACATACACATACATATATATATACATACACATATATTTTCAGATTCTTTTCCATTATGGGTTATTACAAGATACTGAATAGTTCCCTGTGCTATAGAGTGGGTCCTTGTTGTTTATCTATTTTATATACAGTAGTGTGTATCTGTTAATCCCACATCCCTAATTTATCCCTCCCCCTCTTCCCCTCTGGTAACCATAGTTTATTTTCTATGTCCATGAGCCTATTTCTAGTTTGTAATAAAATTTGTGTCCTTTTTTTAGATTCCACATATGTGATATATGATATTTGTCTTTCTCTGACAAAAGACATTTTTAAGCAACCAGGGAGATTGGAACACGAATGTTTAGAGATCTATTGTTAATTTAGTTAGGTTCAAAGTTCTTACCTGTTAGAGACGCACTCTGAGCAATGATATTGTTTCTGGGGTATGCTTTAAAATGCAACAGCGAAAAGTTGGGGATAGAAGATTGATAAGATGCACGTTTGACATTTCCTAATCGAAAGTTTAAAAGATGACAGAATGGGAGGAACTGAAGAGAGTGTAGAAAGCTCTTGAATGAATTTTGCTAGAAAGAAGAGTAAAGAAATGAGGTGATATCTGGAGGGGGAAGAGGGTTCAAGACAGAAGGTGGTTCTTGAAGGTGGGAGCAATGGTGGCACATTCGACTCAGCCCGCTGCAGGGACTGAGTGTCACCACCAGAAAAGCCCTGCCCTGGGCACCACAGGAAGACTGAGGACCACGGCCTCACTACCCGGAGGAAAGAAAGAATAATTTAACGAAAGCTATATTTTATTGTGCGTGCACTATGGGCTAGGCTCTGTGTTAAGTGCCTTACAGACTTATCTCATGTCTCAGTAACTTTTGCATTTGGGGGATGAGGCACCAGAGGTCGAGGAACTCGCCCTCAGTCAAGCAGCCAACAGGAGGCTGTATCCACATTTAAACCACAGCAGACAGAACCTCGCAGAGCAACGTACAACCATCTGATCTTCACTCACTTATTCAGTCTTCCTTTCAGCACCTCATGTACTGATTTCTGCTGTGCACTAGGCATCTATATACGTTTTTAAATCTCAGTTGGTCCGTACAATCCTCGTGGGAAGATATTACTGTCCCCATTTCACAGATGTGGTAACTGAGGCTCAGAGATTAAGAGGACCCACCCAAGGTCACACAGCTACAGTAGTGTCTTCAAGATTCACACACAGGCTTTAGCCTCTTACACCCTGATGGAGCGTCCCCCATGCTAGGGTGGAGGGGACGGGCTTCCCAAGTCAAGGCCTGACTGGGGAGAAACTTGGCTCAGTGGGGACAAAAAGGCTGGCGGCCCCAAGTGACATGCCCATGTGACCGCCATCCATACTGCTGAACTCATCTCTGTCATGCCAGGAGGACTGGACTAGAGGACAGAGTGTCACCCATGTGTAGCCACAGATGGATGATTTGCAGGTCCCCACAGGACATCGTATCCTTCTGTGGACCACGTGGTCAGGAGAGTTCATGTAAGGGACGAAACATCCTTGGTCTTAGTCCTGCATCTGCACACATGGAGTTGCATGTGAACATATGTGTACGTGCATATGTGTATCTGCCAGCCAAGAGTGAGTGTGTGTGCATCTATTACATGTATGTGTGTAGGCTTCCCCCAGTGGGAAGGCAGGGACTAAATGCAGCTCTTCCTAAAGCTTGTGGGCTCTCCGGGAACCGTGCTACCTCCTGCCGTCGGAGGAGGGGCCTCGGTGGCATTCTTCCCTAGACCATCTGTGGCTCCCAGGCTGCACCGTGGGATACACTCCTGGGACCAGAGGGACTGGGTTCAATGCTGGCTCCACCCCTACCCGCTGTGTGACCTTGGGGAAACAAGGTCATGTCTTGCTCCTTACCTGCAAAGCAGAATAACCAGGTCTAACCCATGTACGAAGATTAAAAGGCGTGTGAATGGACTACTATTCAGCCATAAAAAGGGAATGAAATAATGCCATTTGCAGCAACATGGATGGACCTGGAGGTGATCATACTAAGTGAAGTGAGCCAGAAAGAGACACAGTATTGTATGATATCACTTATAGATGTGGAATCTAAAAACAATGTCACAAATGAACTTATTTATGAAACAGAAATAGACTCACAGACATAGAAAACAAACTTAAGGTTACCGGAGGGCGAGAAGGGGGAGGGATAAATTAGGAGTTCAGGATTTGCAGATACTAACTACTGTATATAAAATAAACAAGAAGGTCCTACTGTACAGCACAGGGAACTAGATTCAGTACCTTGTAATAGCCCATCATGAAAAATAATGTGAAAAAGAATATATACATATGTGTATAACTGAATCACTGTGCTGTACACCAGAAACTCACATAACATTGTAAGTCAACAATATTTTCGTGAAAAAAAGAGGTGTGTGTGGAGACACTGTATAAACTGTGACATGCTGCAGGGGAGGGAGGAGACAGCTGCGTGTGTGCCCAGCACTGTGCCAGACTGATGAGGAACGCACTGGCAACAAAAGCAAAAATCAACAAGCAGGATGTCAACCCAGAAGCTTTAGCCCCGTGAGGGGAGCCGCCGACAAAACACACGGGCAACCTACCGAATGGGAGAAAATGTTTCCAAATCATACACTGACAAGGGGCTAATATCCAAAAATATATAAAGAACTCACATAGATCAATAGCAGAAAACAAACAACCTGATTAAAGAACGGGCAAAGGACCTCCACGGACAGTTTTCCAAAGAGGACATACAGGGGGCCAACAGGCACATGAAGGGATGCTCCACAGCATTAATTCTCAGGGAGAGGCAAGTCGAAACCATAGTGAGATGCCACCCCCACCTGTCAGAATGATGGCCGTTAGAAGAACAGAAGTAAGCGTTGGCGAGGATGTGGGGAAAAGGGAACCTTGTGCACGATTGGTGGGAATGCGAATTGGTGCAGCCGCTGTGGAAAACAGTATGGAGGGTCCTCAAAAAATGAAAAATAGAGCTAGCATATGATCCAGTAATTTCACTTCTGGGCATTTATCCAAAGGAAATGAAAACAGGGTCTGCCGTACTCCCATGGTCACTGAAGCATCATTTACAACAGCCAAGATGTGGTGACAACCTAAACGTCCACCACTGGGTGAATGGATAAAGAAGATAAAGGTACAGTGGAATATAATTTGGCCTGAGAAAGAAGCAATCCTGCTGCTTGCGGCAACATGGATGGACCTTGAGGGCATGGTGCTAATGGAATGAGCCACACAGAGAAAGACGAATGCTCCACAGTGTTACTTACATGTGGAATCTTAAAAAGAAACAAAACGTCAAACTCATAGAAACAGGATGTAGAAAAGTGGTTGCCAGGGGCTGGGGGTGGCAGGGGGAAATAGTGAGAGGTTGGTGAGAGGGCACGAACTGTCAGCTGTAAGAGGAGTAAGGTCTGACGAGCTAATGTAAAACATGGCGACCACGGTCGAGAACACTGTGCTGCCTAATTGAGAAAAAAAAAGATGCACTAGACCCAGGCAGACTCTGCCCTCAAACACTGAGCCAGGGGTCGGTGGCAGGCCCTGTGCATGTGACGGGGGTATGGAGACACAAGACGCGGAGTTTGAAATACAGCAACTCATTCAATGGAGTGACCTCCATTTACGAACCACTGTGGACTGTGGGTCGAACTCCTGAAGTCCGTTTTCTCATTTAGCTGATTCTGAAGGCACGTGGGCCTCCTATTTGGTCCACTGTGTGCCCCAGCCTCTCCTGTGGCAGTAACAGAACCTGGGGGCTGGGCCCAGGTGTGGTCAAGTGCGACCTCAGCCTCTTCCTCACCCGCAGGACGGGGACAACCGTTGCCACCTCTCCTGCCTGTTGTGTATGTGTGTCACACAGCAAGTTCCTGGCAGGCGGTGCGCACACGGTGACGGACAAGCAGGTCACTGCAGTGTCCACGATCTTCCGGGCTGTGTGGGCGGCTGAGTGAGGAGGGGCGATGGCTTTCCTGTTGGGGACGGGATGCCTTCAGGAATGTGCAAAGGATAGGGGGTCGCTGTTTATAGTTTGAAACGAGTGGGAAATTTGCAAAACCCACGCAGAAGTGAGTCCAAGCCGCTTTCTCTCTCCACCGAGCCTCCCCGTCTGTGCAGGGTCGGCGGCGCCACGGTAGCGTCTGCCTCACAGGGGAACAGGTGTGGAAGCGTTGTATTAATTTGACCCAAGTCAAGTGCCGAGATTGGGCTCCTCTGAAGCAGCTGACAGTCTGGTGAGGAGCCGGAGGCAAACATCGCAGTCGCTGTGAGAGCTGTAACGAACCAGCCCGAGGCCTGTGCCCGGAAGCACCCGGGGAGTTATAGCAGCAACAGTATCGAATCGCTCACTGTGGGGGGGGCGGGGGTGCTCCTCGGCCACACTCGGCAGTGGCTGGAGGGGCCTGACCACGGTCAGGACATTCACTTTCAGGACGGTCCCCAAATGCCCGGCCTGGCCCACTGGGGTTAATGGATGGCGCCTTTCCTCCCCATGACTGCTCCCCACATGGGGGCTGGTTCCTCCTATGACCACGAAAACAAGGTCGTAGTAGGGAAACCAGGCAGATCGCTCCCCTGGAAGCCAGTGGAAGGCGGTGTTTCAGGAAAGAGGGTTTGGCTGATGAATGTCGCAGAAAAGGCAAGTCAGTCAGGAGCTGAGAGGGTCCCGCTGGATTTCTGGGGAGCTCCCTAGTGGCAGCTCTGTTAGGACTCCAGGGAGGAGCCACGTTCCAGCGAGTTCAAGGAGGTCAAGGTGAAAGCAAGCTCCCTGGGAGGCTGGAGAAGGAAGGGGGAGGCTTGCAGGGGAAACGGGGTTTTTAGGAGGAGAGATCTGATGAGCAAAAGCCCCTGGAAACGACTGCCCTGAAGGCCAGCAGGGGAGGGGAGGCATGATGGAGAGTTGTAGAGACCCGGCGGCCCCTCCCTGAGACTGACAGGCGAGAGGCCGGAACGGGGGACACTGGCAACAGCTGACACTTGTTAAGCATTTACTATGTTCTCATGTCAGTGCTTTGCATGTTTTAACTCTTCATCCTCAAAATGACGTTTTAAAGAAGTTCTATTGTTAACCCCATTTACAGGTGAGGACACCACGGCCAGTCTTGTATGGGGGAGTCAGGGAGGAGCCCTGAGGGGTCTCCCCCCAGGCAGGGAGAAAAGGGGGCCCAGGAGGTCCCCTGCTGGGAGGGCGGGGCGGCTGGCAGCTCCTCTCTGAGCCCTTGGCCGTCAGAGAGGTGGAGCAGCCTTCGCAGTTCCAGGAGGAGGGCTTTCCGCCAGAAGAACGCTTTCCCAGCTGTTTTTTAAAGCGAGGACACACCCCCGAGCCCCCACCCAGATTAGACCAGCTGGGCAACCCAAACTGTCCTCAGACCCAATCAGAGCTGCACGGGTTGTGGTGTGAGGCCCATCTCTGCTGCCGCCACTTCCCTCTGGACCTCAGGGTGGCTCCCGGGCAGCTGAGGGGGCACTGAGGCTCCTGGGAAAAGAGGAGAGAAACACAGAGTTACTGCAAGACCAGACTTCTTCAAAATAACGTCCAAGAGCCGGCAGCATGTTTTCAGGGGAAACCTGTCTGAGAAGGAGAGGTAGGCAGCTCTTTCCCAGACTTCGTTACCCCTCCCCTGGCAGCGGGGGATGGACTAGACGGCCTTTAAAGCTCCCCCAAAGGAGACTGAGCAGAGAAGGAAAGAGAAGCTGAGCCCACTCAGAGGGAGGTCTGCACAAGATTTCAGCCTTCGGCACTGAACCTGGTGGGGCTACCGGGCCAGGTGACGTTTCTGTAGCTTTTTGTCCCTGGCTGCTGGTCATCTGCCATCACTTGCCTCATTAGGACCGTCCAAAGCTTTCTGAGGGGGACCGTGCAGTGGGAGACCGCACCAAGGAGCAAAGGAAGTCCGCCCCTTGCTCCGTGCCTCCCGGGGCCAGAGGAGGGGTGGGGGGCTGGGAGGAGAAGTCGGGATGGCACCTGGTGGGTCTGTGTGAGCAGCGGAGCTGGGGTTGCTGAGCCCCTCGGGGACTCATACTAGTGTCCGTAAGATCGTGCGTCTGTGCGGGGCTTACTAGGTTTCTCCCCAGGCAGTTTCACATTTAAAGTCATACCGAATCCCCACGACCCAGTGGTGAGAGAAACAGGGCAGGCACAGAGCCTCGTTCACCAGGACCTGACCGTCCCCAGGGCCAGTGATGTGGAGGGGGCTGGGTCTCCATCGCCAGCTCCACGCTGTCTCCATGGCCCTTCCCGGGATTCTCCGCCCAGGCTTGGGTCCAGGTTTCCCCCTATTCAACTTCCCACCCCCGATTTTCTCCCTGCCCTGGTTTCTGGCCCCCTGGTTCCTTTGGCTCAGTTATGAGCCATCTGGTCTTTGAAAATCCAATCTAGTGGTTGAAAGGAAGGAAAAATTTGGTGTTTTTCTGCTGCTTAGAGGGGGGTTAATAATTAGGTGATCTGGGGGCAATTGGAGGAGGGGTTTTAGAAAAGAAATTATTCTAAAGACTCGATGAAATATCAAGAAGTGAGAAGGGGAAGAAAATATTCTGGTCTTTAAAACATCAGCATATTAAGATACAATTACATACAATAAAGTTCTCCCATTTTAAGTGTGCAGTTCAAGGATTTTTGACAAATTTCTACAGCTGCGTATCCTCTTCTCAAGTTGTAGATCATTTCCATCAGCCCACATGACCCCTTGTTCCCTTTCTTTTATTGTTTATTGCAGTGTAGTTGATTTACAATGTTAGTTCCAAGTGTACAGCAAAGTGGCTCAGTTACACATATACCTACTCATATGTATATTTTTCAGACACTTTTCCATTACCTCGTTCCCTTTTCAGTTTAATCTCTTCCCTCCTGTGTCACTGAAACTGATCCTCTTTCTGTTGCTATGGTTTTGCCTTTTCTAGAATCTCATACAAATAGCCTCATAGAAGGTACAGACTTTTGTGTCTATGTCCTTCGCTTTGCATAATCCTCCTGGTGCCTATATGAATAATAAGCTTCTTCCTTTTTATTGCTGAATAGTATTCCATTGCATAGATAAATTACAATTTGTTTATCCATTTACCAGTTAACTGACATTTCAGTTGTTGCTGGGGTTTTTTTCCTTTACACAAATCTTTTTTTTTTTAATAACTGCCTCTATGTACATTTAGAACCATGGTCCACATCCGTGTGGGACGCATCATTTACTCAATTTACTGACAGCGTTTGGTGTGCACATGTATTTGTTCCCTTGTTGAATTAACTCTGGGTCAGCTCCACCCCACTTCTACTCCTCTGGCCAGGGTGCAGACACTAGCAAAGTGAGTCAAACAACTCACGAAATGAATATTCAAACCAAAACACTTATATGGATGGTTAACATTTTTATCGTGTCTTATTTTATCATGGTAGGAATACCTAATGTAAGATCTACCCTCCTAAGACATTTTTAAGTTACATTTGTGTTTTAAGTTACATTTGTGTAACTACATTGTAGTTACACTGTAAAATGTAACTAGAGGCACTCACCTTGCATAACTGAAACTTTGTGCCCTTTGCTTAGCAATTCCCCAGTTCCTTCTCCCCTCCCCCGCAGCCCTGCTCACCACCTGCTCACCCTACTCCCTGATTCCATGAGTTCGACTATTTCAGATACGTCATTCATATCAGCGGGAGCATGCAGTATTTGTTTTTCTGTGACTGGCTTATTTCACTTAGCACGTCTTCAAGTTTTATCCATCACATGTAACAGGATTTCCTTCTTCTTAAAGGCTGAGTAGTATTCCATTGCATATATTGATCACATTTTCTTTATCCATTCTTCTGTCATTTAGAGTGTTTATGAATCTTGGCTATTGTGAATAGGAGGCACTGATTATTGGGGTGCTAATATCTCTTCAAGATCCTGATTTCAATTCTTTGGGATCAATACCCAGCAGGGGGATTTTTGGATCATGTGGTAGTCCTCATTTTAATCCTTTGAGAAAACTCCACACTGTTTTCTATAGCACCATTTTGCATTCCTACCAACTGTGTGCAGGGTTCCAGCTTCTCCACGTCCTCCCCAACACTTGCTGTCTTTTGCTTTTCTGATAATAGACATCCTAACAGGTGTGAGGGCACAGCGTATTGTGGTTTTGATTTGCATTTCCCTAATAACTAGTGACTTTGAGGATTTTTTCATATATTTGTTGGCTGTTTGTCTTCTTTGGAGAAATGTTTATTCAAGTTTTTAGCTCACTTTTAATTGAGTTATTAGGGCTTTTTTTTCCCCATTGAGCTGTAAGATTTCTTTATATATTTTGAAAATTAACCACTTATCTGACATACAGTTTGCAAATATTTCCTCTCATTCTGTAGGTTGCATTTGCACTCTGTTGATTGTTTTCTTCGCTGTGCAGGAGTGTTTTTGGTTTAATGTGGTGCCACTTGTCTATTTTCATGTTTGTTACCTGTGGTTTTGGTGTCATATCCATGAAGTCATGGTCAAGACCAATGTCATAAAGCTTTCCCCCTATGTTTTCTTCTAGGGGTTTTAGTTTCAGGTCTTATGTTTAAGTCTTTTATCCATTTTGAGTCAATTTCATGACCAAAGATAGAGCCAACTGAGTGATCCATCCAGGTAGAGGAGCCTCCTGCGGGGATGGGGGTGCAGAAGTAGAGGAGATCACTGGCGGGGGTCCGGGGGCTGCAAGCAGGAGGTGGAGTCTGAACTGAAAGGCCTTATGACAGAACCAGTGCTGCTCATCCTCCCCTGGGCAGTGTCTGGAGTCTCGGGGTTGCCCAGGGGCAGGGCGCTCTGACCTTCTCCCTCTGCTCTGCCCCCAGGAATGAGACCGTGCTGCACCAGTTCTGCTGCCCAGCCGCCGACGCCGAGCAGAAGCCCGCCTGCTCCGACCTGGCCTCCCAAAGGTGGGAATGACCGATGCCCGGGCCTCCCTCCCCACCCGCACCGTCCGTCCCCTGAGCAGAGCACACGCCACGGCACCACTCGGCCTCTTCCTCCCAAGTCTCCTATTCCATTTGTTTGTTTGTTTTTACCTCCTTCCTCCTATGTTCATCTTTCCTGTCTTCCTCTGGACCCCAGATGAGCCATTCCCACTTCATGTCATTATACCCACTTCGCAGACCCCAGCCCAGTGCTCCTTCCCACCAGACGGCCTGTAGAACCTCCACCTGTGTCAAGGTCAGGGGCTTCATCTGAGGAGACACGTAAATCTCGCACGGCAGGTTGTCCGGCGTCCGCTGCTGCCCAACTGATGAGAGTGCCCACCCTTCCTCTTGTGCCCGAGATTTGCATTTTTCTTTCATGTCTTTCTCCTCCGCAAAGTTGCCAAGATGACTTTAATTTTGAAGGTTTGTCAACCTCATTCTGCTGGGTTCGCCAACCCCCCTGGGAAGGAAGGGGGCGCATCAAGAAGTCAGGTCTGGAGTCCCTGCCCAGGCTCTCCTCCTCGCCTTGTTCTGGGTCGTCCCCAGGCTCTGTCTTCCCCGCAGTCTCCCTCCACCACGCTCCACCCCCACCCCGCCCCGTGTCCCTCCGTCTCAGCGTCCTCTCCTCCCTCTGTGCTGATCACACTTTGTCCCAGCCTCTCTCCCCCAAGGCTTCCGTCTCAGTTCAGCATTCTTCTATTTGCTTGTTTACTTCCCTGGGGGTCAGGATGCTTGGCCTGAAACTTGCCCCATTGGCCATCTCCTGTTAGAATGAATGTGGGTGCGTTACTCCCCAGGGCCCCAGGTTCCCCATCTGTATGACGAAGGGGCTGGTCTATCTAGGGAGCAGCATTCCGTGCCATCTCACGGAGCCTCTGGGCAGCTCAGGCTGGACGGGAGGGGAGCAGAAGGTGCAGAGCCCCCATGGCACTTGCACTAAGGACCCTCCACGCCTACCTCTCACCACTCCCAGGTTCAGTACTCAGTAGTTCCAGGACCCTTTCCCCTCTACTCCTTGGAAAATAAAGCTTGGGGACAGAGAACCTCCCCCTGAAAGGTGTTACCTCTTGTTTTCCCTCTAAGGAAGCCAGAGGGGGTTGAGAGAGGCAGGACTCTGCGGAAGGAACGGTGGAGGCTGGGTCAAAATAAGCGCCCAGCTTGGGGACCCTCACCCCCAGGGCGGAGAGAGGCACATCTTCCCCGGGGTGGAAGGCCCGGGGCGGGCCCTGTGCGGTGCTAATGCCTGGAGGTCTCAGGCCGAGCTCTGTGCCCAGGACCTAAGGAGAGTGAGGCTGCCTGGATCTCCCGGGACCCCCATCCAGGGGACATTGTGATGCCCCCAAGTTGAAAATGGGCTTCTTAGAAACTGGAAAGAAGAAGAGAAATGGGAGAAAGAGACAGCGGGAGAGGAGAGGAAGGAGGACAGCAAGGGGCTGGGAGACCTGCCCCCTCCCGGGAGCCCCGGGGCTCAGGCGCACAGCCAAGTCTTCTCCCTAAACATGCCCTCATTGGAAGGGAGGACAAGAGAAAAGCTGTTGGGTCTGCCTCCTGCCCCCATCTGGCCAACTCACTTCCTGGAACATTTATCGCCGCCATCTGGTCACTGGCGTTGGTGAGGGTGGATCAGTGTCCCCGGGAAGCTCGGGCCGGGGGCACCTGGGTCTTCTGAGGCCCCCCCTCTTCCTCTGAGTGCCCCGCAGCCTGACTCCTGGGAGGGGGTGGTGGGAAAAGCCGGTGCGCTGGGTGGGAGGCAGAGGTGGTGTACTGGGGCCTGAGTGCCAGCAGAATAGGCTTGCTTTCCAAGATTTGGGTGGGATGGAAGGAAATCTGTTACCTTAGCTTCTCCTTGAAGGGGCAGGTGCCAGCTCAGGGCGGAGGTGCTGGGAGGGAGAGTGGGAGGTGAGAGATTCTCTGGAGCGTTGGTCATGGTCACGGCAGGCCTGTGAGCACCGCCCACCACAGCCCTCCCTCTGTGCAGGCAGGGGGCAGGCCCCCAGGTTGGTCCAGACCTCCAGCCGCTGTCTTTTCTGCTATTCCAAGTTGTCCTGTCTGTCTGGCCTGTAGTTTCCCAGAATATGTGTCTGTTTGTCTGTCTGTTCATCTGTCCGATGTCAGCGTCTCGGCGCCTCTGGGAGAGGCCCTCCGGTGCCTTATGACGTCCAGCAGTGTGTGTGTCGGTCGGTCTGTCTGTTCTTGGCTTCTTGGGCGGATTCCACCCTGAGATACAGTTTCTCCCATCAGTCTCCCAACATCCCCGTTCCCAGCCCCATGCGGGACCTTCCCAGCCCCTCTGCCTTCCCTTTAAGCAGGTGTCCTGCCTGCGCCCACGGATATCGAACCCAGACCGCCCCTGAGTTTCCCTACAAGAAGGTGCCCGGGTCAGAAGCCGGACGGTGACCTGTACACACGGGGTGGGGGGGTCACAAGGCCTCTGGGCCACCTTGGGAGACCCTGGGCTGGGCTCTGAGACAAGCCAAGTTCCTCCCAGCTGCTCAGTGTGGGTTCCCACCTGCTCAGCAAGGACCCGGCCAAGTCTGGGATAAGTCAGTGGTCTGTACAGGAGACCCAGTAAGGCCTCTGCGCCAGCGGCAGGAGTTCAGGGCCAGGGCCTCGATGTGTGAGCGCAGGGCTGGCCACCAGGGCCCCTCCCTCCCTCCTCTACAGCCTGGCTGAAGCCAGTACTGACCAGGTCAGCAGAGTCTGAGGGGCTGCCCCTCCCTGTCCCTACCTCCAGCCATGGGGTTGAGCAGGAGTCCCCTTCCTGAGCCACTGGGCTCATCCCCTGGGGGCTGCAGCTAGTCACCCACAGCCCCTCCGATCAGATGTGTAAAGAGGAGATGCTGCAGCCCCAGGGAGACACCGGCCCCCGCCCAGAGCCCCAGTGTTGGGGCATGTGGGGTGGGGTGCGAGATTGGGGGTGGAGTCAGGAGAGACTGCAGGGGGATGCTCCCAGAAGTGGGAAGACCAGGAGGCTGCATGGTGGGCACGGGGAGTGGAGCAGTTATGGGGCTGGCAAGGCTCCCAAGGCTGGCCCACTGCTCATTGTGCCTACGTTCACGCAGCCCCGGGCACACAATGAGTAGAGTGCGTACCAGGCTCTGCCCCTCTTCCCACCTTCCCCTGCTGCTCCTGATGACAGGCCTTTATTCTGGGGAACTGAATAGGCCAGTAATCGCAGCCCTGCTTTCCATCCCACAGGCTCCCCTCCCTCTCTGGCTCTCAGTGAGTTGGGAACAATGACCCTGGAGCTGGCCAGCCGCCTCCTGCCTCCAGCGGAATAGGGCCCATTTGTCTCCGTGGGTGGCAGTGGGGCCCGAGATGAGGAAGACTGGCTTCTGTTAGAGTAATGACAGGAGGCTGGGGTGGGGGGGGCACTTGGGAAGGCAGGGCACTAAGCAGGAAGCTGAGCCACCCCCAGCCCTGGGGGGGCGCTCTGGGTACCTGGTCCTGCCTCCAGGATGCAAGTGGCACGCATGCTTGCTGTTGCACTGAGCACTCTCAGTATTTCATCTCATGTAATTGCGTGAGACGGCTGCTGTGGCCACTTGCAGATAAGGACCCTGGGGTGGAGAGGCGCTCTGGGTCTGGCAGACGGACCCCGCTAGTCGGTCCTGGAGCTGGAAGTTCAGCGCCGGCCAGACTCCGACAGGCAACTGCCTTCCTTGGGGCTGCTGCTAGGACTTTCTTGAAGAGCACAGGAGAAATGCCTCCAGCCGCTTCACTTGATCCTAAATAACATCTATTTCCTCTGATTATAAGTTATACTTGCTAGTTGTTGGCAATGTGGAAAATACAGAACTGTAAAGAAGAAAATAAAAATGGAATCCAGTCATATGGAATTAACCGCTGTTAGTATATTAGCGTGCAGCCTGCCGGGGCTTATTTTTCCAGGCTGGCTTTTGTATTTCCCCCCGTGAAAGAAAAAAGGCTTCTCAGCCTGGTGCTTCCCCGTAGAGCACCGTGGCCAATGGCAGAGCCTCCTGCCCTAAGCAGTCCCTCTCGGTAACCCCATCCCCAGTCACCAGCCAGCCAGGCTGCGGGCTCTGCTGGAGACCCCTGAGGAAGGGCCCGCCGCCCGGCGTGGCGTGGGGAGACCCTGCATCAGCACCCGTCCCCCTCTGGTCTCTCCCCAGTGGCTGGAGCCCAGATCAATGGACCGGCCAGTGTTTACTAAGCAATTACGGAGCAATTAAAGTCTCAATCAATACAGTTTAGGCTTCAAACAGCTGGGCTTGGGAGCCTCCAGTCCTTTGATGGCTCCATTAGTCACCTCTGGGCTCAGAGGCTGCTGGGAACCCTGCCCACTCCGATGCCCCCTACCACCCCAACCCCCACCCTCCGTGGAAGCAGAAAGGGTCCTTCTGGGGCTGCAGAACTGCGTGCTCTTCCCCAGAGAAGCACAAAAAGGCCTCAGCCTCCCATGAGGCCCCAGGAGGGGCGGGGTGGTGGGAGGAGGCCCACCCTGCCTGCCCACCTGGCCTGCCCAGCCCCCAGGCTCGAGGGTCCCTGTCTCTTCACACCAGGAGGGCATCGAGTGGCAGGCGAAGCCAAGGGACGCGGTGTGTCTCCTCGGAGTCCAGAGATTAGTTTCCAGAGGCTTTGCAGGAGTTGGGGCC
Source organism: Vicugna pacos (assembly GCF_048564905.1). NCBI lineage: Eukaryota > Metazoa > Chordata > Mammalia > Artiodactyla > Camelidae > Vicugna > Vicugna pacos. The sequence continues at coordinate 20,416,676 of NC_133020.1, forward strand.
CTGCACCCTGACCCAGGGCTCTGAAGACCCCCCAGGATGTGCTGCCCTGGAGTGGAGCCCAGGCAGGAGTCCTTTGGGTTGAGGACAAGTGTCTGTCCGCCTGTCCCGTGTGGGCGCAGCAAACTGCATGTAGCCCAGAGCAGTGGGCGTGGGAGGGGCTGCTCCTCCTGATCTGGGCCTATTGAGCAGGTGTGCTCCCAATCTTCTGAGGATCCCTGTGAGGTCACAGCAGGGTCCAGCCTGATCGGCTCCACACCAGAGGGCGACCACAAAGAAGGTGGCAGAAGAATTGGGTCCCAGAGCCTGAGAAGTCTGTCCCTGGTCACTTTACCCTCTGTGTTCTTTGCCCACCTGTGTCTTCCCTGCCAGACTCTGGAGCCAAAAAGACGGACTAGTACCATCCGGGTGGGGGCGTCCCCTAACTCCAGTGAGCATCACGAAGGCTTTGTCCTGCCCTGGTGTCTGCCGCTCTGCTCAGGGGATGGACCTCAGCTGGGCTGTGTCTGCGCCAACCTCCTTGTGCGCCCCCTCCCAGGCCTGGCCATCCTCTAAGACAGCCTCTCACGTGGTCACCCAGGTGGTCACCAGAGGTACTCAGGGAACGTACCCACCCGCAGGGCTGTACCAGGGCTGCCGGGTGAGCAAGGCCAGGCTGGGGCCAGCGTCCCGACAGGTAGCGTGTTTAAAGCTGGTTAGAGAATTCCTCCTCCCTCCGTGTTTCTGTTCTGTGTCCCCCACCCACTAGGGAGGGGAGGAGAACGCTGGCCCTCACGCACTGAATACGTGCTATGGGCGACACAGGTGCTGTTTGATTCTCATGAAAGCTTAGAAAACGTTACCCACAGGAAGCTGAGAGTCGGGGATATATATACCTGGTAAATGGCAGAGACGGGATTTGAACCGGGGTCTGTGGCAGCTTCTACTTCTGGAGTCAGATGAGAAAAGAAGGGAGGGGTTTGTCGACACGGGAAGTGACAGGTGGAACCCGGCTTGTACTCCAGGGACCCGAAAGGCTGGGCCCTTCTCGCCTGCGCTCCACCCTGAGTGTGAGGCTCCGTGCAACCTGGCAGGAAACAGAAATGACCGAGAGAATATCTTCAGGGGAGAATTAAAAAAGCTCTAGGCTTTCTTATTTAAAGAAGTAAACGTAATTAAAGATAATGCTGCCAGGACGACAACGTGAGAGCGGCCGCAGAGCTGGCTGGCTGCCACTGTTGCTGGTGTTTGTTAACGCAGAATTTCGTCCAGTTTGGGGGGAGTTCTGGTTCCATTTGCTGAAAACTGCTCACCTGAATCTTTCGGATGCCCTTTCTTTCGTGCTCAGAGAGGGTGGCCGCTCTTTGCAGGCCTAGAGGCCTTTCTAGCCTTATTGTTTCCTGTGTTGTTTTGTTTTCTCCTCTGAGGGGTCATCTTTACCTGCTCACTTATCTCTTAACCCGTGACACAACCATGAAAATGATCCCTGATTCCAGTAAGTGTTTCTGATGTATGACAAAAAGGGTTTTAAATTTGTTTCATCAAACCAAAACCGAGGAAATGATCTGTAGCAAGAATGATCACCCCGGATCGGCGTTCTTGAAGAACTTACTGCCTTTGAGAGGCCTTGGAATGGTTTAAGAAAAGAGATTTTTCGAGATTATTTTAGTGATGGTTAGCAAAACAAAACGGGGAAGACAGCTGTCTGCGTGCTTCTGTCTGGAGTGGGGAGAGGTTGGGGGCAGCTGGCTGGACCTGCTGTGGTCACCGTGTTCCAAGTCCAGGCTGCAGTTTTGCAGGTTTGGAGGGTCAGGTGGGCTTCCCTGAGGTCCACAAGTTCCAGAGGAACTGACTCACCAGAAACAAACCCCAGGGAGCCTGAGACTTAGTCTGAGTGTGACTTTACTAACTTAGAAGAAAGGGCCCTGGCGAACAGGGCACTTTTAATTACAGACCAGTATAGAACTTTAAAATGCAAGAATTGCCTTTCTTCTCTGAGGGCAGAGAGATGAGCCCCAGGTCCTTGAGGAGTCCCTTCTCAGTTCGAAAGGAGGATTGGGGCGAGGAAGTGGGATGGGAGGGCCCTGGGCTGGAAGAGTTCAGGAGGACGTCAAGGGGGCAGTAGATACGGAGCCACTGAGCACAGACAGAGAAATTCAAATCCAGCTTCGAGTCCTGGCATGGCCACCTCCAGACTCCGTGACCTCGCTGAAATGACCGAAGCTTTCGACTCCTCAATTTACTTATTTGTCAAATGGGGACAACAGGAGCACTTAGCTCTTGGGGTGGCTGAGAGAATTTAAGGACATGGCGTGTGCAAAGGTGTCTGGTACACAGTAAGCACTCTGTAAATGCAGGCTATTTTAGAGCTGAGATTTTCAGGAGCAGAGAGTTGGAGACATCAGTGGAGATCCAGGAGTCCCAGGAGAAGGGGTCTAGAAACACAGGTGTGATGGGGAAGTACTTGGGAGGAGGGTCTGACTCCTCAGGGGACGGGGTCCCAGGAGCAGAGTCCCAAGTATGGCGAGCAGGAGGGGACACACAGCATCTTGCTCAGGGTCGTTGGGCTGTGCTGGTCAGAGGGAGGGTCCGACCCCTCCTTTGGATGGCAGGCGATGGGCCTGGAGGAGGAGGTGGATGCTTTCAGATGCTCCTACTCAAGCCTTCCCTGTGACATATAGAGCGTTGACTGGAGAGAGGAGAGGAGAGAGACTTGAGAATTGAGGGACCAATTTGGGGAAAAGATCAAAGAAGCTAAAGGCCCCGACAAATGCCAGTCCAGCAGGGCCAACAGGCCCGGAGAGGAGATTTTCTAGACATCAGGCAGGAGAGGAAATGATTTAACCCAGCACTGGGCTGTCACAGCCCAGCGAGGATGCGATTAAGAGCAGAAGCATTTTATCAGGAAAATCTTGCCAGCTGACAGTTTGGCTGCCTGTTCTCCTAAGAGAAAGAAACCGTTTAGCCCCCCGCAGGGAAAGGTTCATGGCCTGGCACTGACCCCCTGCCCTGCCTGGGAGTAGGGCAACTCCCCAAGCTGGCGTCTCTGGGGCTTCTTCCCAAAGCCAGTGTGTCCTGCATTGCCCCTCCCTCCCAAACACTTTTGGAGATGACGCATGAAACCCACAGGCATGTGGGAAATGGCTTGGCCATTCTGCCACTGTAAGCTTGTGAGTGGTTTCTACTGCAGCAAGCAAGATTAAAGCTAGACATTAGGAAGGACTTCCAGGAGGAACTGTGAAGATGAGGAAGGGGACTATAAACAAACAGGTAGGGAATCTTGCTCCGTGGTAACTTGATGGATGTCTAGAGCAATGTTGTACCCTACTGGTAATTCTGCCATTTCCATCTCTTGTATCGTAAGACCCTTGTTTTTTTGGCATACATACACTTGACTGCACACCTATAAGCACCTGTCAGCCATCAGTGGGGTGAAATGGAGCCTGGAAGGAGCTGGGAGGGTTTCCTTCCCTAGAAGTGGCTTGGGAACCAGGAAACATCTACTCTCCTGAGTGAGATAGGGCTGGCCTGGACCTGGCGGAGGAAGAAGTAAAGAGGCGTGGTCTTGTGCCCTGGCTCGGGGGTGGGGGGCTGTGTGCACACGGTTTGTGTGGGCCACCATCACAGGGCTCTTGGAGGGACCCAAGAAGGACCGGGTGAGGTCTCTGCTCTCCAGGGAGCTTAGGAGCCAGAACCAGGAAAACCTGCATTTACAGAGCGTCAGACAGGTGCCAGAGGCTTTGTGCTCACTGCTTTATCAACTCTCCCAGCAAAACGTAGTGGGTATCTCTGCCTTACACGTAAGGAAATGAGCTCAGAGAAGTTAAGGAGCTAACCCAGCACTGCACAGCTAGTGAGTGGTCGGACTTTAACCACAGCGGTCTGTCTGGGTCTAACTCTCATACAAATTATACTCTGCTGCCTCCCCGCCCTTAGAGCCTTTTGGTAAGGTTCCCTTGGCGTCATCTCTAACTCAGAGCTTCGGCAATCACACTGTATGGAAAAGTCCAATCCTTCTCCGTGTAAAGACCCCCTAGATAAGACAGCAAGATCCTAGAAACTGACAGTTCAAGGTAAAGGCTGTTCCTTATCTGACGTCACATCCTCCCTGCTTTTCACGTGCCCTTGCAATAGTATAGGGAAGCTGGTGCATACTTTTGCCTTCTATGTTCTTATTTGACAAAATAACATGTTGGAAATCCTGAAAGGAAACATGATGGTCGCTACATGTACAGGGCTTAGAGCATCTCACAGCCGATACTAGCATGGCCCTTTCCTAGAGAGGAAAGTAAGGCACAAGGAGGTGAAGAGACTTGCCCAAGGCCACACCGAGGTGGATGGCAACGTGCAAATCCGGGCAGTCTGGCTTCGAGTCCGTGCCTGTAACTTCCACGATGCTGCCCCTAAGTGTGGGTTGGCCAGCACTGCCTCACGGGCTCCTTCCTCTCGGGGACCCCAGAGGGACTCCCTCCCTTGAACCTGGCTGCCAGCCGGCTCACATCTCCCAAGCTCACCTCTACCAGCATCCCCTGGCATCTCCGTGGGCTATTTTCAGGTGCTCCTGCGTGGCTCCTGACGGTCCCCACCATGCGTTTGGAAATCATCACACATCCCGGCTGCACAGGGCTGGAAGCGCAGGCTCCTTGAGGAGCAAGTCCGTTTTTCTCCCTTGAAAGTCCCCCCTGTTGTAGTAACTAACTGGCACAGCTGGCCGCGTCAGACCCCGGCCCTCTTTCCAGTCCTGCCAGCACGGAGCTGCGCCCACTCCACTTGGAGGGGCTTCCTGACCCTTTTGGGCTCTGCTAGACCTTGAATGTCCCCAAGCCTCCCCCGCGCACCTATGCAGACTTGGCGCCCGGGCCAGGCAGCCACCATTGCTTACGCAACACACGGAGGAAATCTGTCCCCAGGGAGAAGCTGGGGATGAGAAACACAAATTCAGGACAGGCCTTCCTCTGAGGAGAGAAGGAGGAACACACGGGATATTAAAGGCTTCTCACAGGCTGTCTCTTGAGCCAGGTACAAGTGAGTATTTTTCCCTGTACCTCCTGTCCATGTTACCCATATTTGCATATCTAAGATAGTTCATCATAAAAGAAAAAAATGGAATAAAAGCCCGAGTTCACTAGGCTGCAACTATTCGGTGCGTCTGCAGCTGTGAGGCGACTGTGAGCTGTGGCAGGGACGGAGGAAAGGCTGTGGTTCTGGGTTCCATCCTCGGGGTGGGTGACGTGAGCCCGTGGGGAGTGGGGACTGGTCCTTGGGGGTGCTGACGCCGGCAGACACTGCAAGTGAGGAAGCCCGAGGCGTGCTCAGGGGCTCGGTGTGTTCCGCCCGCCGCCCCGGGAAGCCGGCGTCTGTGAACCGTGTGGTGTGCTGGGGAGGGGGCAGGGAGGCGCCCTTGGAGCTGGATCTTGCTACTGGATCTGCGCCTGTCTCAGAGGAAACAGCGCTCAGAACTATCAGGCTTCCAGCGACAGTAAGACCGGGTTAGTTAGTGTGCCCAGTGTGCACGTCTGTGAGGCAGGTGCCCTGAGGAAGCTTCTAGGTGAGGCCTCCCTGGGGGGCACCGGGTGCTGACAGCCCGCCGTTGGGGGGCACTAAGCGGGGCTGGGGGTTCCAGCTGGGACGCCTGGTGGGGGCTGCATGAGATGCTACTGGGACCCACTGTGAGCACCTGGGTGTAGTGGGCCTGGG